>NC_047040.1:27395516-27700766 GCF_011762595.2 Tursiops truncatus
ACAAATAAGTTTTTCTGTGTCTGTAGAAGACAGTGAGATTTCCCTTGGGTCCACATTGTGTCCTGCTTGGATATCATTTATGACATTATTTAGGACTTGTGTGAAAAATTTTATATTAACAACACAAAAATTTCTCTTTCCCAGTATTCCTTATATAACATTGCGCAGCATCCTGCTGTTGAATTGCCATTATCATCGTCTTCATCAGTATCATGAAATAAAAATGATTGAAATAAATTTAAATGTATAACAATACTAAGTGAAAGAAGTCAATCTGAAAAGACTATATACTGTATATACTGTATTCCAACTATATGACATTTTGGAAAAAGCAAAAGTATGGAGACAGTAAAAAAAAATTAGGAGATGGTAGAAAGGAGGGATAAATAGAGCACAGAGGATCTTTAGGGCAGTGAAAATACTCAGTGTGAGGCTATAATGGTGGATATATGTCATTATACATTCGTTCAAACCCATAGACTGTACAACACCAGTAGTGAATCCTAATGTAAGTTATGGATTATGGATGATACTGATGTTTCAATGTAGGTTCATCAGTTATAAAACAATTTACCTCTCCATTGGGTGATACTGATAATTCAGGAACCTATGATGTGAGGGAGCAGGTATATGTGGGAAATCTCTGTGCTTTCTGCTCAATTTTGCTGTGAACCTAAAACTGCTCTAAAAAATAAATTCTATTAAAAAATGAATGGAATACTAGTAAATAAGAGTTTCAAATTTAGTTGTAATTTCACTGTTTTCCACTGTGGTAACAAATGATATCTATCTTTGTGAAAATAAGCAAGCCCTTTGACCAAATAAAGAAATATATTTTTCCAAACAGTAGCAAAACACAATGAATTAATTTGTTGTTCTGTTTATAGAGTATATAAAGTCAAACCAAAGATATCACTTAGTTAGAGGATTAGGGTTGTAACTAGGTTAAGCACTTATGTTGGATTTTTGAAACAAGTTTTCCCAATGGAAATAAAAAGTATTTCTTCATCTATTATTACTTCAAATGATTTTGAAAAATCCAACCACAACTTCCTCCTTAAAACTGAAGTTATCAATCTTTGAATTGCTACAAATCAGAATAGATAGTATAATTAGGATAGACCTAGCCATGTTAGTTAATTCAGCCTGCAAGAATAGGCGATGAGGGTCCATGTTCTGTAGGGCCACCAGCTGTAGTGACACATATACTCAGATGCAGCACCATCTTCAGGGCAGACCACGTTACTGGGAGCAAGCCACCCTGAACCACACTTCTGAAGTTGCCACCATCTTTGCCTACCAGACTCTCAACTTAATGAATGTGCTCATGAATATATGCTTGTAACCTCCAACTTGTTCAACAATGAATGACTCTTTGATTAATAGCTGCATGGCTGGATGTACCACAGCCCTGCAACCTAGGAGATGACCCTTATCCAGTAAGAATGCTCTGTGTTGCTTAGTGATTAAAGAATCTATTTCGATCCTGTTTCTTGGGACATTTTGAGTTATCGAGAGGGCCGTAGAAGTAAGAACTATAAGTATAAGCGCAGCATATTGAGGGAGAAGCTGACAAGGAACTAGTTTGTAAGTAGGGTAGAGTCACTAGAGTGGGGAGCAAGGGAGAGCTAGCTTCTGAGGGGATGATGAGAGGCCCATAACTCCAGCACTTCTTTTGGTTCATCTAACATGCGATTGTATCTTGAATGGTTACAGTCTTCCAATTCTTCGAAGGTTCTGAACAGTTCCTGGGTTTCCTTACTTTCTGGCATTCAGGTAGCAAATCTCTCTCAGGTGACCCTGGTATACCCTGCTCCTTGTTAGACGAAAAATCTTAAAGTGTATGCAATGACAAAAATGAAATAAATAAATTAATGCTACTGCTATAGCATACACTCTAACAGCAAGCCAATCTCACACCATACTATTAACATTTAACTTTATGCTGTTTCTAATGGTGTACAGTCACCAATGATTGTATGTTTTGGCCAAAATCATGTGAGTAGTGTTGAATGCTATTGATTGAAATATCAGGTTTCTTTATGACAGCAGACCTTTTTAAAAAAATTATTACAAAGATAACCAACTAGGAAATCTCAAGAAGGGATTTTAGGATCTCAATTATATTAGAATAGTTATTATTTGAATTAAAGTATAATTTTAAAAATTCTGTTTTGGAAATTTGAATAAACTTAAGGCAGACAAATATGTCATTTTTTCCATGGACTCTGCCTAATTTAAGATTAAATACTTTTGCAAACCTTCAGCCTATTTGCAGTTAAAATTTCATGTCACCACAAGAATTGCTGAGCAGAAACACATATAGAATATGCAAAGTGGTTTTGAAAGTGTCTCTGAGTTTTAGTTGTTTTAGGACTGACATTCCAACGCATCCAGGCAATTAAGTAATAGAAGTAATAAAAGACAATCCCCATCTGAACCATCTGTATATATTGTGGTTATTCTCAGTGATCCAGTGTACAGTTTCTGTAGCTCACATTAGTTAGCAGAATGCCTTAACTGTATTCAAGTTTAATAAATATGGGTTCTCTTGTCTGCATTTTATTCCCTTTCCCATCTTCCCTACACCATATACTCCTATTCTCATCCCCTTTCCTGTAAAATGCCTTTAATGTATTAAATGTAGAATATGATCACTTACTGTTTTTAGTGCCCTGAGGGCACCCCAGGGGCTTGAGAAAAGTACTATCTCTGTGCACATAGAAGCAAAAAGTCAAAATAAAATAGATAAACCCATTCAATTATGCAGATATATTTTGTCTCCTAGACAAAACCGATACCTTTCTTCAGTAACTAAGATTGACTTGAGCTCTAGAAGAATCTAGATCTATTTTTTATAAAAGATGCCAGAAAGATTTTTTTTGATTTTTTTTCAGAAAGATGTTTTAATTTGATTTAGTTTGTTTATAAATTCAACATAGGGGATATAGAACTCTATTGTTTTTAGACAGAACTGGTTAATACAGGGATTATGACAATATGTATACTTTCCCTACCTTCTACCACTCTGTGGATTTCAAAGTATTTTGCAAATATGACTTTAATTCACACACCCAGCTCTGTTACACATATGTTTTATTGGGCAAAAACAAAACAAACAAACAATAAAAACACTACAAACATAAAAAGGTTAGAAATATGCTGGCATTTTCACTATAGA
The DNA here is from genome assembly GCF_011762595.2 of Tursiops truncatus. NCBI lineage: Eukaryota > Metazoa > Chordata > Mammalia > Artiodactyla > Delphinidae > Tursiops > Tursiops truncatus. The sequence continues at coordinate 27,398,698 of NC_047040.1, forward strand.
GTGGGGAGTACTCTAAATTCAAGAATTTCGTAAAAACAATGAGAAAAATTTAAAATGCAGGAAAGTGAGAAGACAGTCAATAAAGTATTACTGCCCAAAAAAAGATGTTTAAGCTCATCCTTCTTTCTTTTTTTTTTCTTTTTTTTTTTTTTTTTTTTGCGGTACGCGGGCCTCTCACTGTTGTGGCCTCTCCCGTTGCGGAGCACAGACTCCGGATGCGCAGGCTCAGCGGCCATGGCTCACGGGCCCAGCCGCTGCGCAGCATGTGGGATCTTCCCGGACCAGGGTATGAACCCATGTCCCCTGCATCGGCAGGCGGACTCTCAACCACTGCGCCGCCAGGGAAGCCCCCTTCTTTCTTTTAACTCCTGAATATATGGACTAGTATATTTAGCTAGGTTAAAATCATGGAAATGCTATGCATAACCATAATCCTGACTGCTTCACTGTAGATTTTTTTTTTTTTTATTGACTCAAGTAGTTTTCAAATATTTACTCGGTAAAAAATAATGTCTCATATATAAAGAACATTTACCAGGGGAAATTTTTATTTGCTCCAATAACATTAAAAATGTTTCTACTTCCTTTTAAATATTTGCAAAGGCTGCAATGCATTCTTGAGATATATGTCCTCAGCTATGCTCTTTTGAATTCTGTCCAGCGGTTACTGAAAGTTGGAACTTGACATCAAACAGAAAATATTGCCTCATTGCCCTGACAGATTGCTATTTTGTCTACTGAAATTCTACACATATAAGATTTTTTAAAGATCCTTTAGAACATTCAAGATATTTATTCTGAAGTGCTGTCAGCTCTCAAGATGTGAAGTATATTCCATCTTCAATCAGAGATAAAAATACTGGCCTATCAGAATCAAATCGTCTACCTTTTCTGGATATTTATGATATCCATATTATGATTAGAGAGAAAAAGATCTTCATAAACTGGAGATATGGTTAAGGGTATGTTTGCTGAGCATCCGGAAAGTTATGCTACCTAATTAAGTGAAAAATTAACTTCCATAAACATTTTCCAAAGTAAACATCATGTTTAATGTATTGCACGTGCAATAGTGGCTATGTATTCATTTTTGCTCTTATGACATGTACTTATTAGTTTAAACTGTAGATCATTTGACTTTGAGTAAAGTGCTTATCCTTGGGTGCTAAGCCAGAGTTCAATTCTTACTTACTACCATCAGATAAGCTACCTCAGTTCATTTTTAAAATAAGTAAAGTATAAATAATCATGTCCTTGCCTTACATCATTGTTGAGATGTTCACATTGGAGCAGAACAAGAGGAAACCTAACCGCCTTCAGCATCCTGAGATGACAAAGTTGTGGAATGTTAGAGATTTACTCTCTAGATCAAGTTCATGAGAATTCAGAAACACTATAAGCACAATATAAGTATCTCAAGGGTTATTATATATTTTTGCTGAAATATTGAATAAATGTAAAGAAAAAGTGGCCTATCATTCTTGTAAAGATTCCATTCCTCATTGTTTTTACGTCAAAGAAAAATCACTAGATAAATAAAAATAATAAGAAAAATATTTAAGCTTTATTGAAATGGTATCATGTCCCAGGATTAATGTCCACAATTCCTTTTTATCCTTGGTATTTATCTTTTCCTTCTTAAGATAAGCACTTTTATATCTAGGTATGTTTGAATCCATAACAGTGATCAATAAGAAAATCCATCATAGGAAATTAGCCAAAGGATTACACAGAATAAAATTTTGCCTTTTGAAGTAGTTTTGTTGATGCATAAACTGTTTACATCTCTTTGAACTTGAAATATGTTTGGCTTTGTGGCCGTTTTTCTGTGATACTTATATATCCTTCCGTGAAGTAATTGCCTTGAATATTTAATGAGATGTGATGATGGAACTAATAATTCTGCAAAATGAATAAAAATGCTTTCTCAGTGACCAGAAAAATAAAATTGCTTTCAGTAGTGAATCAATGTATTTTCACTTTACAAGATAAACAGCAAACTGCAGTTCTGAAGTACCACACTTTCAATGAAGAGAAACTTACCTGAAAAGAGGTCACATGCTATTTTCTGTGTTACCCATACAAATCTAAAATTGGGTTCATTTTATTTATCATAAATAAATTGCATGTCAAACAAATGCTGAGAATTTTTGATTGATAATATCCTAGGCAAAATAAGTCTTGGTAGTACCTATAATGACATAGTGGAAACCTTCAATTCCTCTTCTGACGGGGGCATTGTTCCTTATATTCAAATAATATTTTGACAGTCTGTAATTCAGAATTAGCCAGTAACTGGAAGGTATAACTTTTTGAAGATCAAAACACATAGATTCATGGGAAACTGATTCCAGTTTATATCTGACTCTTCCAAGTAGACCATGTCTGTCATATGTCTGTCATAGCCTTTACCTTCTAATTCATTCTTCTTAAATCACTGTCCCAATGTGCTGCCCTGACTTCTTCTATAAACCTTTATAAATTAATGAGAACTCCAGTTAAAGGGTTGTGAGAAGTCTGCATTATCCATCAATCTCTAAATGTATAAATGTACATTATGTATTTGGACTTTAGTAATGGAAAATTGGATTCACCCATTAAACCTTTATTTTTAGTGACATTTGAAAAACAGTTGTCTTTTCCTATAGCAATATTTTAAAAAATATTTTCTCTAAAGAGAATAAATATATTTCTCAAAAGAAAATAAATCAACAGGTACACCAATCCTAGGGTCTTTGATATGTGTTACTCTTGATGAAGTATCTTTTTAAAATAGACTTTATTTTTTAGAGAATTTTTAGGTTCAGAGTAAAATTGAGCGAAAGGTACAGAAGTATCCCTCTACCCCAGACATGCACAGCCTCTGCCATTATATCACCATCCCCCACCAGAGTGGTACATTTTTTACAATTGATGAAACTACAGTGACACATAATTATCACCTCAAATCCAAAGCTTACATTATGGTTCACTCTTGATGTTGTATATTCTATGGGTTTGGACAAATTTATAATGATATATATCCACCATTATAGTATCATACAGAGGAGTTTCTCTGCCCTAAAAAATCCTCTGTACTCCACCTATTTATCCACACACCCACTCCCTGACCCCTGGCAATCACTGATATTTTTATTGTCTTCACAGTTTTACCTTTTCCAACATGTTATATGTTTGAATCATACAATATGTAACCTTTTCAGATTGGCTTCTTTCATTTAGTAATATGCATGTTTGTTTCCTCCTTGTCTTTTCATGGCTTGATAGCTCATTTCTTTTTAGCACTGAATAATATCCATTATTTGAATGTACGACAGTTTGTCCATTCACCTACTGAAGGATATCTTTGTTGCTTCCAAGTTTCAGCATTATGAATAAAATTGCTGTAAACATTTGTGTGCAAGTTTTTGTGTAGACATAAATTTTCAGCTCATTTGGGTAAATACTAAGGAGTGTGACTGATCGATCACATGATAAAAGTATGTTTAGTTTTGTAAGAAACTGCTTACTTGTCTTCCAAAGTGGCTAAACTAGCAATGGATGAGAATTTCTGTTGCTCTGTCATCATCAGTGTTTGGTGTTGTCAATGTTTTGGATTTTGGCCACTCTATTAGGTGTGTATTGGTATCTCATTGTTGTTTTAATTTGTATTTCCTTGATGACATATGAAGCGAAGTACCTCCTTTTTTTTTTTTTTGCGGTACGCGGGCCTCTCACTGTTGTGGCCTCTCCCGTTGTGGAGCACAGGCTACGGACGCACAGGCTCAGCGGCCATGGCTCCCGGGCCCAGCCGCTCGGCGGCATGTGGGATCCTCCCAGACCGGGGCACGAATGCGTGTCCCCTGCATTGGCAGGCAGACTCTCAACCACTGTGCCACCAGGGAAGCCCGCGAAGTATCTTCTTATATGCTTATTTGCCCATCTGTATATCTTCTTTGGTGGGGATATGTTAAGTTCTTTGGCTCATTTTCTTAGTTGGGTTGTTTGTTTTCTTATTGTTGAGTTTTAAGAGGTTTTGTATATTTTGGATAACAGTACTCTATCAGGTGTGTCTGTATCTATTACAAATGTTTTCTCCAAGTCAGTGACTTGTCTTTTCATTCTATTGACTTTGTCTTCCACAGAACAAAATTTTTTAATTTTACTGAAGTCCAATTTATCAATTCTTTCTTTCACAGATTATATCTTTGATGTTACACCTACAAAGTCACTGCCAAAGCCAACATCATCTAGATTTTCTCCAGTGTTATCTTCTATGAGTTTTATAGTGTTGAGCTTTACATTTAAGTTAGTGATCCACTTTGAGTAAATTTTTATGAGGGGTGTAAAGTAGGTGTCTAGATTCATTTTTCTTTTTTTGCATGTGGATGCCTAGTTATTCTAGCACTATTTGTTGAAAAGACTATCTTTGCTCCATTGTATTACACTTGCTCCTTTTTCAAAAATCAGTTGACTAAATATATGAGGGTCTATTTCTGGGCTTTCTATTCTATTCTACTGATATATTTGTCTATACTTTCTCCAATACCATCTTGTACACTCTTGATTACTATAGCTTTATAGTATGCCTTGAGGTCAGGTAGTATCGGTCTTCTAACTTTGTTCTTCTCCTTCAATACTGTGTTGGCTATTCTGGGTCTTTTGCATCTCCATATAAACTCTAGAATCAGTTTGTCAATATCCACAAAATAAGTTGCTGAAATTTTTATTAAGATTGCATTGAATCTAGAGGTTAAGTTGAAAAGAACTGACATCGTGACAATATTGAGTGTTTCTATCCATGAGCATGAAATATCTCTCCATTTATTTACTTCTTTGATTTCTTCATCAGTATTTTGTAGTTTTCCTCATATAGATCTTATAAATTTTTTCATAGATTTATACCTAAGCATTTCATTTTTTAGATACTAATGTAGATGGTAGTGTGTTTTTAATTTCAAATTCCACATGTTCATTGGAAACATGTTATATAGGAAAGCAATTGACTTTTGTGTATTAACCTTGTATTCTGGAACCCTGCTATAATTACTTATTAGTTCCAGGAAGATTTTTTTCCCTTCTGATTTTCTATGTAGACAATCATGACATGCAAACAAAGGAGGCACTTAGTTTTTTCTTCCCAATCTGTGTACTTATTATTTCCTTTTTTGGTCTTATTGCATTAGCTGGGACTTCCAGTACAAAACAGAAAAGGAGTGGTGAGAAGGGACATCCTTTGGGGAAGGTGTGGGATAACTTAAGTTTTACTCTAGAACAGTTCTGTCCAAAAGAAATATAATATGACCCTTATATATAATTTAAAAAGTAAAAATAGTAGGTAATGTTAATTTTAAGAATACATTTAATTTAACCCAATGTATCCAAATAATAATGATATAAAATATATTAATGAGATAGTGTATATTCTTTTTACTTTCATACTATCTTTGAAAGTCAGTGATTTATTTTTACAGTACATCTCAATTTAGATATTACATTTGTATCAGAAATGCATTTTCATCTGTGCAAATTAAGTCAGTCTCCTAACTCTTGTGTCAATGTGGTATTATTAATATTGAATTCAAAGCAGTATTGCATAAGTTGTAAAGCAACTCTAAATTTATATATGTATAACAAAGCATTCCTCAAATTCGTCTTGTAGATTTTGCAGCAAATTTTCATAATGCTGTTCATTAAAATTAAAACCTTCTGCATATTCAAGTTAGAAAATGTTTAAAATTATTTTTACTGATTTGTATTGTCCAAAGTTTTCATGTCAACATAAATACCTGTACCTATCTCCCAAGTCAGAAGTAAGCTTTTCCTTTCATTGGAGCTTTGAATTTAGCTTGTTCATAGGCAGTGTGGTAGCAGCCATGAGAAAACATAAATTACATCACCACGTTTTTTGTACTTTGAATATTGAATGTCTGCCAAGCATTTCTTTTGTTTCAAACAATTTTGTAAAACTATCCTAATACTTAACCAATGAGCATTGCCAAAAAAATAGATCATTAAATAATCTTCTATTTCTTTTAGTAGTTTCATAGCTGGGGATAATTCATACGATTTGCATATATAACTATACAAATTTAATAACTGTTGCTAACATATTTTGCACAGCTTGCTTCAGAAAAGAAGAATAAATAAAATCTGAGTATGGATCACAGTGAAATGTTGCAATAAGGGAAATATCAGCGTCTTGTTCTTAAATTTCATTAAGTATCTGGAGCATCAACCATCATAATAAAAACTTTTCATATCTAGCTAAAGTACTTCTTTAATAGATATGAGATTAAAAATTATCTGCACCCAAGTTCAGTATTTTAGGCCTCAAATTGACAGCGTTCTTTGTAAATGCTGAAGTCCTGATCTGCTTTGAGAAGGAGGCACTCAAAGCTTTAGCGCTGTAGAGACTGCTGAGCCCAGAGCCCTGGATGGAGAATGCGCCTGGCCTCGGAAACTTTTTTGTTTGTTTGTTTTTTTGTTTTTTTTGCGGTACGCGGGCCTCTCACTGTTGTGGCCTCTCCCGTTGCGGAGCAAGGCTCCGGACGCGCAGGCTCAGCGGCCATGGCTCACGGGCCCAGCCACTCCGCGGCATGTGGGATCTTCCCGGACCGGGGCACGAACCCGTGTCCCCTGCATCGGCAGGCGCACTCCCAACCACTGCGCCACCAGGGAAGCCCTGGCCTCGGAAACCTTTAACCACAGTGTCCAGATCTCGGTGGCTAGTGGTCAGTGCGCGTCTGGACAGGAGGGAAATTTCGGACACTCCCCGACGACCCAGGGCGTCCCTAGAGACAGGGCGTTGGAACCTCGGACAGAGTAGAGGGAGGCACACACTGTGAGAGCTGGGGGTGGCGTCAATAGTGCCCTGAAAGCGCCGTGCTTGGGTCCCCTGAGCTACAGGACAAGGACTCGGAGGAGGAATGCGAGCGCGTCCCAGCCGCTCCTGCAACCTCGCGGGGCGCGAGTCAGGGCCGGGACGCCAACAGCTTTCCCCGGAAGTACGGACCAAGCCGCGAGCGGCCGCGCAGCAGGACGGAGACCCGAGACGCGCGGGGCGCCGGCAGCCTGGCCCCGGGCATCCCCAGCCGACGGCCCCAAACCCGACCTCCCAGCTGCACCGCGCTCCCGTTCACAGACTTGCTTCGCATTGTCCAAGTTACGAGTGTGGAGTTTCCCTGGGGCTCCGTGAAGAGCGTCCCTGCCCCTCCCTTGGGCTGGTCCAGGCTTAGCTGGAATCCAGGTAGTAGCCCATGGCCCCCAGTTTCTCTGAGTCTCCGGCCGGGACTCGGCGCCAGGCGCGCTCACGCTAACATATCCACGCACTAACACACCCAGAGCGAGGGAGGGAGGGAGAGAGGGAGAATTGTTAGTGATGGTAGCGGAGACTGCTGGTTTCGTAAAGTAAGGGGGAAAAAAGTATATATATTATACATATATCAGTTTAGACAATGTGTGGGATTATTTCACAACGGTACCTCTCCGATATGAAAATAACCATTCATCTGCAGATCTATTGAATCAAATAAAATTTAAGATTTGCACTCAGTTTTTTCAATGAGTGAAAAGAAAGAGTGTGTAGTAAGGGACGCTAAAGAAAGTTAGCTCCGTGTATTTCATTTTAGTTACTTTTTATTTTAGCCTCTCTGTATGGTAGGGGGCGCGCTGAGACCGTCCAATGAAAGTCTTAGGCGCATGTTTCATTATTGATTCATATGCTGGTATGATATGAAATAATACAGTACACTTGGCTTTCAAATGACTAGATAAAAGTTCAGTTATTTCCATATCTGATTCCCCTTTAAACTACCTGTCAGTCATAATAAGTTACTCCTACTAAAGAAAAGCATCTCTAAGTTCTTTGGCTTTAACCATTGTGGTCAGAGGTATAAAATAGACTTATTCTAAAGACACTTGTGTTGCGTGCATTAGCTGACTATATGAGCAACAGACTGTTGAATGTAATCTCATAATTTATCTTGAATTTTGCCACTGAGTTAGTAGGAGGAATACTAGTACAGAGGAGTCTATCTTTAAAGACTTTGGTACTAAATGTACATGACACGTACAAAACACATGGTCCTTAAACCCTTTCTATCTCATGGGATACGTGGATAAAATGCTTGAAAACACTTCTTGCTTATAAATGCTACAAATGAACTATAATAATGTATGTTCTCTTTCAGAAGTGTCCCAACTTCCTTTTTCTAAGGTAATGGAGAGTTGCTGCTTTGTTGAGCAAAGAGAAAAATCACTACAGGATTATATTACAATATTTTGTATTTATAATCACAATTAACTTCTAGTTTTAAATAACAAAACTGTAGTGGAAAATTATTATTTTTCCCAAAATAACTTCAAACTGGGACTTCCCTGGTGGTCCAGTGTTTAAGACTTTGCCTTCCAACGCAAGGGGTGTAGGTTCGACCCCTGGTCGGGGAGTTAAGATCCCACATGCCTCGCAGCCAAAAAACCAAAACATAAAACAAGAGCAATATTGTAACAAATTCAATAAAGACATTAAAAATGTTCCACATCAAAAAAAATCTTTAAAAAAATAACTTCAAACTGATGAGTATTTATGGCTGTAGCTTGTGAATCATATAAAATGATAATTTATGATAATATATGAAAGGTGACCAAGTGTTTCGTGCTTCAAAAAAATCTAACTGCTAAATGAAATTGATGTTTACATATAACACTTTTTCTGACCTTCAGTTTCTTCATTTTAAAACATTGCCATTAGGCCAATCTTTCCTCAACTCCACAATTCTCAGGCTACAATTTTGAGTTATGGTTATTATATTTCATGTATTTATCTGAAGATATTATGCTATCTGAATAATACAAGGGTATTCAAATGTTTAATGTACATTAAATAGTGATATTAACACAAGATAGATATAGCAGTTTAGGAAAGAGTGAGGTGAGGATGGATGAAGAGGAAGAAAATATGTTCAATTTTAGATTAGATGTTTGAGTAGCCTCATTGAAGAAGTTTAAGCAGGTTGCATACATTCATATAGAGTTTTGGAAAGAGGACTGGATTTGAGGTATGGATTTAAGGTTTAAATTCAATGAGAGTAGCTGAAACTCCATATGTAAATAAAATTATTTAAGAAGAGCTTAGTGGGAAAAGAAAAGGCCGGTTAACCAAATTCGTTCTTTTGGAGAAACAGGCAGACTAAAATTTTATTAGATTCATGGTAGATTAGAAACAGTTTTCTATCAGCTGTGATAGTTGCTCAATACATTTTTAAAGGACAATGTTTGTACTTCGTCTTTCAAAAAAACATTCTCCTCTTAATCCCATTTGAAATTTAAGTTTCTAATCGTTTTTAGTCTTGTCTTTAAACAGGTAATTGTGTTCCAAGGAAAAGGGATGTCTAAAGCCAAGTACAGATGATAGAGCTCACATGGATAAAGACACAGGAGAGCAATAGTTGTGTATTTCTGGTAAAGCATTTTTTCACAACATTCAAAAATGCCACTCTTTTAACTGATATTCAGAGCAGGCTAAGTGTTGTGCTTAACAATTGTACTATTGGCTGATGGGGTATAAGAGGCCCATATAAAGAAAATTATCTTTCGGGGAAGAAATACAGCAAACACAATGGCCAAAGTTACGGCCTATAATTTTAGACAATTGAATTTGAGTCTGGTCAAGCTACAGGCCAGTGGTAATTAGTATAGCAGTATGTCGTTCAACATCTCGAAAACTCAATTCTTATTCTGTAAAGTGATGATGGCAAGAGGAAACTTTATTGGAATGTTGTGAGGATTACATGAAACAACCCAAGAAAAGCATTTACCCTGGTCAGTGCTTGATATATAGTAGTTCCCCTGAAAGTATAAAAAGTGTTAGTCATCATTAATCACCACCATTTCATTTCTGTTTTATGTACTAATTGTTTATAACCATAGTAGAAGAATTCTCTTGTTCTCAGTATTGATGAGGCATCCAATATTTGTGTGTTAAAAAAAAAAGAAAAGGAAAGAAATCTCTTTCTTCTCAATAGGTATATTGCTTATTTCCTTTTTCCCCCTAATCTTACTGCATTGGTAAGATTCCAGTACAATGCTGAAAGGTAGTGGTTACCACAAGTGTTAAGTCTTATTTTAGTGGCAAGATTCCTAAAGTTGTATTATTATATATATTTTGCATAAGTTTTTGGTAGGTATAATACCATTTATAAGCTTGATAACTTGACTACATGTCAGAGAAGGTTTGAATTACAAGAGGTATAAATTTGAATTTAAAATTTACAAAAGTTAAAGTTACAAAAAACGTAATTTATTTTGAACATATGTAAATAAGTTATGTTGAGATCCTATTCAAGATCTTGCTGAAGGCAAGAACTGATTCTTCATAACTTGCTCACTCTGACTGGCATCTAGTAGATGCTCATCAGATGTTAGATGATGTCTGTATGACTATAGCTATAAAAGCCACTATACATTTCAACTTGACAGTTCTCAACCAACAGGTCAGACATTTTTGATAAAAATAAGATGATACAGATTGGTCACTTGCATTAATAATATGGTTGGATTGGTTTCCTATAAAAGAGAGTTTTTAAGTTACTTGTATTTACCATGTATTTGAACCAATTGAGTGGGCGTGAGATGTATATGACTTGCCTATTTTTCTGCCTATCCTAAAAGAGAATGTGGTTTCTACAGTTTCAGAAAGATATTCACACATACTATGAGTTTCAAACCGTAACTTCTGGTCTCATCACATTATTCTGGCAGTTCATTTCCTGGATGAGTAAAATCTGCAAGACACAAAAGTCCTTAATAGCCTTTGGTTGTCATGTACACAAAACTTCAGTGAGTTTTTTTTTTTTTTTTTTTTTTACATTGAATAACATGACCTAGAGCTATCTGAAAGCCTAAAGAAAACTCAAGTGAAAACAATACTTGCAAAATTCTCTGGTTCTTTTTCTGGAGGCTAAAACATGTCTACTAAATCAGTTCCAAATACATCGGATCACACCATTACGCAGCAGATTGGTGATATTAGTCATGGCATTCTGTTTGTAGGCCTGTTGCCTTTGGGACCACACATGGAAGCTGTTATATAGTTACTTGTATCACAAATGCTTGATACTGTGTTATTCCTCCTAAGTTACCTGGCGGCCATAACCTTGCCTTGACCATCTACCTTCTGCCATGGTGCCTGTGGAGAGCATTTTGCCACGTATTTGTTGAAAGAGTGAACTCAATAGTTCTTGCTGATGTATAGTAGAATTTGGTCTGGAATGTTGGTAAACATGGGTAAAGATTTCTCTCACTTAAAATTCTTTTTTCTTAGGTCTTCTCATTTTCAAAATAACATGTTTTACTGAGATGCCAAACAGTATATAGATTGTAAATGTCCAATGATTAAGATGAGGCCTTTACCCCAAAGGAGCTTAGGGGAGGACACAGGTGAATTGACAATAATGCAACGATGTGCCCTTTGCCACCACCCTTGACTTCAGTGTTTCTCTGTACTATCTATGACTTTTCTTTGTCTTTTGGGGTTTTTGCCCTGCCTCTGTAACTAAGCCACCATTTAATTGAGTAAATAGTTGAAAGCATTTCAGTAATGAAAAAAAAAATTGTATCATCCATGATAAGATGTATAATCTCTTTTTTTCTATGCAGTTTTTTTTCACACACACACTGTATTTTATTTTTACAAGAGATAAATAAACTGACACCAAGCATTGTAAATGGATGACGAAAGCAACAATGATTGCAATTACCAAACACGAAACACACTCATACTATGTCATGATATTGACATTCAGTCCAGGAATCCTCCATCTATGCAGTTTTTTAAAAAAAAATTATTTTGGATTCCTCTTACCAAAATCCCTTAAGACTTATAATGATCTATAATATTATAGCTGTTTTGCAGAAATCTTTGAGTAATTCATAATGAATCTAGTTTCAAAATTTCTTCCAGTGATGTGATTTATTGGTTTTACTAGAGAAGTTGTTTGAACGTCTTTTCTTCATTTGTTAAACACATGGACCAAAACAATTAAAATTTTAAGCTTTATCTAGCTAGATAAATTCTCAGAATTATGTTACACTGTGTTGGTATGTGAAGCTATTGTACTTACTTTGATTTTATTGAACTTCATAAATTTGGATGGAAAATAAATTACACTCTTGCAGAATAAAAATGTTTATCTTACCTGAGTTGTTGCTAAATTAAAGGCAAATATTGAAAAATGAATGCTTTTACATTTCTCTTTATTATAAAACATGATGAATGTAAAAGTAAAGGTGAATACTAAAGATATGTATTTTCTTTTTCTTCAGCCAGTTGCATTCTTATTTTTCCCTGCCCCAGGCTCATTATCCTTGTAAATAAGGAAAGTTAACTCTTGATTCTCTTTTCTCTTGAATCTTTATAATTTTCTTTATATAAAAGGATTTGGTCTTCTTTCTCCATTTTTATTGAAAGTGGTATCTTACCACTATCATAATAACCAACCCAATTTCCCCGCTCTTAGAAGAGACACCAATGTGCATGCCATCACATGAAAGTATTCATCCTGAGAATATCATGCAGTCACTACTTTATTGCCAAGCATCAAACTAGAATATTAAACTAGAATATTTTCATACACATATTTTGTCAGAAACCAGAAGGCCCAAGGATTCCAGTTTATTACCTATCAAAAAAACCCCAAGTTCTATCTTAAGTAAATAAATATTATGGGAAGTCTAAGTATTTATGTTGAGGATCCTGCCCTCAAAAAGACAAGCAGTTTCATATTTTTCTTTATCTTGTGTTTTCCTTCCTGATGATTTGTGTCATAACAGCAATTTTGAATTTGTAGGGTCTATTGTTTATAAAACACTTAATAGCTAAAATTATACTTAACTTTTTGATGCAATAAAATCGTAAAATTATAAATCTGCTAAATGAACTAAAGATTCCTTCCACCTATGCTTTTTATGTGCTACTATTTATTCCTAGTGTTTACTGTCAATGTCCTTTAGCCTAATTGCAATGAGATAGACTACAAACCGTAGAGAGCCATGGAGCATCTCAGAAAGAGAATGTCAGAAAAGACTTACAGGGTTTGCGGTTTGGTTAGGTAATTTTGTTTTGAATTTAGTACTATTTTATTCAAGTTGTTATAATGTATTACTAACATTTGATGATCAAACTGTCCCCAGTTTAGCCAGTGGGGATCCTTTCAAGCTGAATTCTCTGTACTTTTAATGTGTTGTCATCTTTCTTTGAGCACATTCTTGCTTTCTGGCGGAAAAAAAATTCTGGTCTCATTTTGTAGTTTTTCTGGTAAAGATGTAGAATCATCTATTTTTTCAAGGATCCATGTTTGTTTTTAAATACATAATGATGTTTTTAAACCAAGAACTGGACATTATGCCTACTCATTGCTGTTGAGCTGTCCTTTAGAAGTTGCAAGCCTTCAAAATAATTCCAAAATAGTTATATCAGACAGATTCTGACAGTGCAATCATCTAGGTAGAAAATTTATAATATCACTGACTTTGTAATAGCACTGACAGACCCTCACCTTTTAGCTATTTTAACACATTCAGGGATCAGAAATGCACATCTATATTATTCCCATTGTACATTGGAGAGTTTTCTTATGTTAATTGGAAGTCTCCTCATTACCACTTCTATCCTTTTGATCTCTACTACTTGGTCCTCATTCACTTTCTAAAGTAAAAAATACTTTATTTCCCATCATGCCTTCTTTAACAATTCATATTTTTGTTAAGATGTGAGTTTATGTTTGTGTTTATTATACATATGGAATTATCTGCTAGCAAAATTTTTCCTTGTTCATGAGATAAAATTACATGTGAAATATCTGAATTTTCTGGTGTTCAGAAAGGAAAACTGACTTTTAAGTGCTCTAGCATCTAAAATATATCTGAAATCTAATATTCTAGTACATAATCTTTTTTCCTATTAAATTACTTTAACATTAAATCTCTATATTGTATCATCCGATTTTTGTGTATAAAATCTGTCTCTTCTGAATCATTGAGCATGAAAACATCTTGTCAACAAAACCAGGAGTTCCATGTGGGCAGTAGTAAGATGTGTGTTTCAATGGAAAACTTTTTGTGTCAAAAACACTATATGTTCAGTAGTAGTAGGCTCTGAAATGTTTATTGATTGATTCATAGTGATTGGTTTGGCTATAGTTTTAGATTGATACTGTTTATTGATCAGTTTTAAACTGCAAGTTAATACAAGCTGAGAATGATTAGGAGACCTGATTTCTCTTGCATTTATTAGCTGTGGTACCTTCTCAGGCTGAGTTAGAGTATAATGAGGATAATGTCCTTATCTTGTAACTAAGGTTGTGAGTCTGCATGTTGCCAGGTAACACTCCATCTCTGAAAGCATTTTGTAAACTTCAAGTTCTAGATAAATATTAGGAGTTGGTCAGGGAATCACTCATTGGTAAGATCTGGTTGTTCTATATAAATGGAAAAGAAAACCTTGATAGCATGTCTCTGGCTATTTGTGGCTAACAGCTGTGAGCTGTTAGCCATCAGTACTCCCAAAAGTTAGGGGTATGAGTCTTCTGTCCTAAAAGGGATATTTCTATAAATTCTTGGGACAATAATTGTTGTGGTTTTAGGCTGAAAGTGTGGAAATTATTTATTATAAATTCCACCTTTTATCTAGGTAAGTCACAAGTGAGTCACAGGTAAGTCCTGAGTGTGAGAGGGCTTCCTCTATCACCAAAATTAGGCTGCTGTACTTCATTTTAATAACAAAGGTAACTTTTTGTTTGCATTATGCTTAGAAAAGTCTTATAATTTGCTCTGTTGCTCTAGGATCAAAATTCTGACTATTTTGAAAAATAAAATTATTTTATAAATAATTACAGCAATTCAGAAATAGTTTACCCCAGTTTGGAGGAATTTAAAAAGCTGGAAAGCAAAGATTATAAGGAACCTGACCATGAAACACCTGGGATGATGATCAGGCATATAGGTACAGATTGATGACGGTGATTGGTTTTCTGTCTCTTCTGCTAGATTGTGAGTTCTTTCAGAGCGTGGGACATGCCTTATTCATCTTTCACCAATCAGGGCATTAGAGTAAATGAGGTAAGTGCCAGGAGAGATGTGTGTACAAAGTACTATGGGAATATGGAAGTGAAGTTTGATTCAGCCTCATGAGAAGTCAAAGAGGTTTTATAGGAGTGATGATTCCTGAGCAAAATTGACTGTTGAAATTTCCCAGGTGGAAAAATCTCAGCAGAACAACAAGAGAGATTCACAGTATTACTGGTCAAACAGGTGTTAATTTGGAAAGACACAAGGTCAGGAGACTATGTCATATGTTTGGGGAATAGTTAGTACTGAGGTACCGCTTTTCTTAACAAGACCTGGGCATAAAAGTTTTTGAGTCCTTTGCTTTCTTGGCTTTGTCCTTGAACACAGAGCCACCTGCCAGCTGAAGCCAGAAGGCTGTTTTCAGTCAGTACACTCCTGAGTTATTTCAGCAGGCAGTTGGGCCTTTTCAGAGAACTAGGTTGCCAAGATGTGGGTGGGTGTGCAGACAGTGTGGAGGGGGGACCAGATGTATGCCAACCAGGTCAGTTCCCCAGAGCTGGATGGTGATGTCAGCAGAAAGGTCTGTCTCAGTGAATGAGTAGACAGGCGATGACCAATGCATATATTTAAAGCCTGACACAACAAGTTACTATATTCACTATTTCCCTACATTGATCCAAACTGGCTCTACACTTGTACATCTGTGAGCCTTTCACACCATATGTCCCGATGTTCCATTTAACCTAGTTTTTAGGTACTAGTATCAGGCAGTAGGAACAAGCAAACTCAAGTTTTATTTGGAGAAGAGCCTCCAGAGGTATTTAGAAATTCATAAAAGAGGAGAGTATACAGTTTTCTATTTAGGACAATGTTGAGCAAGACTTGAAGCTTTTTGCAAGTACAGTTAATGCTGTTTTCCTTTGACTGAATTGAATTGAATTTTAATGAGGTGAGTATCTTCCTGGTGCCCAGCCCAGCCCAGGTGGTGTTACAGGAGGCATCCAAGTAGTTGTGATTCAGGAGGAAAATGAGCTCATCCCAGGGAATAATGGCAAATGAATTGGGAGAATATTACAATTAAAGCTAAGGCTATGTCCATTGGGAACATGCCTTTCACTGCATGGGTACTTATTCATGGATGCTGCCATGAATGAAATGAACCGATCAGGACTGCCTTAAAATTCCCCTCAGCTTGACCAAAGTTTAGATAGACTTCTTCCTGCCTGTAGGTCCTGACCTTCCTTTCCTTAGAGCATTTACTTTAAGAAAATCATAATTCTTTCTTTGCCCTTTTGAGATATAAATCTTTAAAAGAAAAACACCTCTTGCCAGTTTTACAACCCAGGACTTCCTTTCTCAATAATAGAAAGTTATTGTGGAAGTGTAATTCTTATAGACTTGTTTTTTTTTTTTTTGCACGCAATTTTCATATGCAGGGATAAATAAACCAAGTCAAGAGGTGTTCTCTAGACTTGCCAGACAGATAATGTAAAATGGGAAGCTGACTCCATTTCTTATTCTCAATCCAATGTGTTTTCTTCTCACTCACATTTCTTGTTTTGAAAAGGAAGAAAATAAGAAACTGTTGGAGAAAAGGCTAGAGGGAAGGATATTGAAATCATCCCAGTTGAGAAACCCAGGTTATCAGGACTTCAGTGTTTAGAAGAGGAAGGGAGATATTTGAGAAATGGAGTAAGAAAGAGGAATCCGGATTTAGCAGTGTATTAGATAAAAAGTAAAACTGACAAAATAGCACATGTTGGGTTTAGGAAGTGAGAAAGATAATAAGGGTCCTCCAAAACACAAGAATATATATAGAATATATGTGATGTATAAGTTGCCTGCCTTGGGGATTTATTACAAATTGTTGGTGTTGGTTAAAAAATGGACAAAAGTGATCTATAGGCAATTTGAGATACAATGCTTGCTGGTTAGAGAATATGCGGAGAAGGAAAAAGAAAAAAAAAAAGCAAAAAACCAACAACAGCAACAAAAACAAAACAACAAAAAAAGTAGGATTGACAAATTAAATGTCCTAGAGAATAAATACTCATCAAAAATAATTGGAGAGGGCTTCCCTGGTGGCGCAGTGGTTGAGAGTCCGCCTGCCGATGCAGGGGACGCGGGTTCGTGCCCCAGTCCGGGAGGGATCCCACATGCCGCGGAGCGGCTGGGCCCGTGAGCCGTGGCCGCTGAGCCTGCGCATCCGGAGCCTGTGCTCTGCAACGGGAGAGGCCACAACAGTGAGAGGCCCGCGTACATAAAAAAAAAAAAAAAAAAAAAAAAATGGAGAACCAAGAAAAGAAACAATGGAATTTGTACTCAAGAAAACCAAACAAAAAAGCCAAAAAGCTGCCTATGGATACATAGATAGTTAATTTGTACTGACCAACAGCCAGTCTGAGACAAGGGAGCCAAGAGGATCACCAGAGCGACTGAAGGTCTCTAAGACTGACAGCATGAACTAATGTATTACATTATTTTGCCATTTCTCTGCAAGGGAAGAAAGGCTACAGAAAGAGTCACATTTGCATTGAAGAGAAGGGGCAGAGAAAATGTAGACCATGGCAATGATGCTCAGAGAGGAAAAGCTTTAAAAGTCCACTACTTTACAGGGCCCTGGGGTAACAGAAGGACACAGAGTATCTGCAGGGTGAGTAATGCAGAATCAGAACAAATGAAAGGGGAAGTCACAGAAGACAGTATATTTTCAGAGTCAGTCTATGGTAATAATTAAAAGATTATTAATCAGGCATATGTATAGTCAAGCACATGTATAATCAAAATATACATAGCATTTGGACATTGGATACTGGAAGAGACTCAGTTCTGGTGGAAATATGAACTGTGCAGCCCACCTGCAGAGCTGTGTGGCAGCATTAGTCACATTAAGAATAATTATATCTTAAAACAAATGTCTTATTCCTAGCTACTTAAGGTAGGTGGGTAGAGTTGGATAGGATTGAGAAATAGAAGTGAACAAGTAAATAAAATAAGGGGATTTGCAGACTGATGACATTAGTGAGCCATGAACTGAGCACCGGGATAAAATTTCCAATGAGAGAGAATTTGAGAGCAATGTAAAACACAGTCAGTTCTGTGACATACAGTGCAGTAACTTTCCAGGCAAACAAACTACACTGACTCCAAACCACTCCAATATATGTGGATATTTTCCATTCCCTGGGATTCAATAGGTCTCTTCTTAGCCCACTAACCTCTAGGGCTTCTCCAAGTGTATAAGTGAGAACACTGTTTAGATGGTCTTTGGTAGTATTGAAAGGCAGTATCTGCCTGTCTCCATAGTTACACTCCAAATAGATTAATTTTTATAGATCTGATGTCAAGACAGTGAAATTACTGGAACTTTTTGGCAGTACTTAATGGCAGAGCTCAGTAAGTAGGTTTTTGTTATTTCATGGGAGAGAAAAGAATAAAAGCAAAACTAATATCATATAACATGCATAAGAAAAATGATGATCTTTTTGTGCCTCCCGGCCAAGAACTGACAGGATTAAAGAGAAAAGCATAAACACAACACATGTTTTAGATTAATTGTAATGGTAAAAATCAGAGCACGTCTCATGACTTTCTGGTTTGAATAATGGATGATATTTCCAGAATTATTTTCTTTAAAGATTGTCTAACCAATAGTCTCTTGTTATTCTAATTCAAGACTTCTTCAGCGCTGATTTTTGAGGTGCCTAGTATGAATGAAGAGAACTTGATAATGTTTCTGCATCAGTAATTTACTTTTTCTACGATGAATACTCCTTAAAATTATCCAAAGACATTTTTGACATAGTTCCAGATAAATCAGATGAATGAATTATAATGTGGTTGGAAAAAGTCTCCTAATATAATGGTGAACTTAAAAAGGAAATTTCAGATCAATGTGCATTATTTAGTCCCGATTTTGTAAAAACCTGTGTTTATGGGTTCTTAAAATTTTAGGAAGTATATAAAACAAAATGCAAAGAGTGGTTATATCTGGATAGTTTTTTGATTGTATATAATTTGTAATTTTTTCTTTAGTAAAACCTGGGTTATTTATATAAAATTTTTTAAATTTAAAAATATTAAAATTTCCTTTTCAGAAAGTAAAAGGCAAGACATTTTATCCTATTTGTTTTGTGAGTGATGCTGTCTTACTATGATTTTATTTTCCTGGTTAGTAATGAGTACAAGCATATCGTTTCCTTTATGGCTATTTGTTTCTTTTTTTAATTTTTATTTTTGGCTGCGTTGGCTCTTCGTTGCTGCGTGCAGGCTTTCTCTAGTTGTGGCGAGCGGGGGCTACTTTCCGTTGCGGTGCACAGGCTTCTCATTGCGGTGGCTTCTCGTTTTGCGGAGCTCGGGCTCTAGAGCACAGGCTCAGTAGTTGTCGCGCACGGGCTTAGTTGCTCCATGGCATGTGGGATCTTCGCGGACCAGGGCTCGAACCCGTGTCCCCTGAATTGGCAGGCGGATTCTTAACCACTGCGCCACCAGGGAAGTCTCTGTTTCTTTGTTTTTAATTTTGTGATGAACCTCTTCAAAATATAACCCATTTCTCTATTGATATTTTCCACTCCTTATTTGTAAGCTTATTTATATTTTCTTGATTTTACATAGGCCCTTATACTATCTTTTGTACAATTTCCTTATACTATCTTTTCAATTTATTTACTTTTAATTTTTAAAAAATTTGTTGTCAACAGAATTCACTCTTTTAGGCATGCAGTTCTATGATTTTAAATATGTGTAGATTTTCATAACTACCACCACAATACAGAACAATTCTAACAACCCAATGAATTCCCATTAGCTGCCCTTTTGTATTCAGACTCTTCTCCCATCTCTGACCCTTGATAACAACTGATCTGTCTTCTGTACTTATATTTTTAGCTTTTCCAGAATGTCATATAAGTGGAATCATCCTGTATGCCACTTTTTTGAGACTGTTTTTTATTTGGCCTACTACATTTAAGGCTCATCAGTGTTGTGTATATCAATAGTTCGTTCTTTTTTTATTGCTGAGTAGTATTCCATTGTATGGACATATCACAGTGTGTTGACCTAGTCACTAGTTGAAGGACATTTAGGTTGTTTCTGATTACTGGCGATTGCAAATAACCATCCTGTATTCACGCACAGGTTGTGTGAACATGTACTCAATTCTCTAGGATAAACAGAATTAGAATTGATGGGTCATATAGTGAATGTGTGTTTAACTGTTAAATAAACTCTTAAGTCTTTTGATGAAAAGAAGTTTATAAATATGAATTTTAGACTCTTTACAATTGTTTTTTTGTGTGTGTGTCTTGTTTAATAAATTCTTTCCTTCCCTCAAGAGAAGAGGGATATCATGGAGTGTTTTCACCTACGTTATTATCTAAAAACTTTACAGCTTTTCCCTTCTCATTTAGATCTTTAAACCACCTGGAATTGAGGCACAAATATTCAGGGTCTTCATCTGTTTAAATACTCTGGCATAATAGTAGGCTAATGTTTTGGTTTTATTTTTCAACTATTTCCCCTATAACTGTAATGTTTCTTTCTAATGTTAAAACTATTTTAATGGGAAAAGAAAGTCAAAACAAATTGGAATGAATTTCACAATATTATTGTCATAGAATTGAATTGAATGCAGAAATTCTTACACATGGCTTTTTTTTTCTTTGCTTTTAGCCTGAATGAAATGATAATAAATACAGATCTCAAAATATGCAGCAAAAGCATGATGTTTTCTATTTGCATTTTTCCCCAAGAAAAAATAGCATTAATAAAACATTAGACAAATAAGAAAATCATCAGGAATAGAAAAGTATGACTTGATTGAGATTTAAACCAAAACCATGCAATATCAAGTTGCTTTATCATTGCTCTTCAAAGAATTACCCTATATGAGCTTGGTTCAGTGTAATGGAATCTTTCCTAGTATATGCTATAATTTTTTTTCACAAAATATTTTTCTGGCCTTATTCAGTGTATAAATAGGAAAATATTAATCTGAGGCTCTTTCCAGGAAACATATTGAGAGCCATTTCTGATATCTTCCTACCTAAATCAAATAAAAGCCATCTTATCTTGAGCTTGCTTTTAGGATCTGTACTACTTCTCAAATATATCCTTCATAGATTGAGCCTTTTGACCTTCAATAATGACTTTATTCTGTGGATGACAGCTGCCAGAAACAAACAAACAATCAATCAAACAAAACTTCATAGACAGAAAGATCTGCTATTCCTGTAGGGATAGGTAGCAGAAATGACCTCCTCACCAAGAAATGCTGTGTGAGTTTAAATTGCCTTGGAGGGTATTAGGACACAAGTTGGTAAAAAATGGTTTAGTTCTTACTGTTCACTGGAAATGGATGCTCCCTCTTGGCCTCACTGCTCTCTTTTCTGATTTTTCCTCTCTCCTTCCTGCAATCAAGTTAAGCTAACAATGTTTAACTTTTTATTTTGAAATGTTAGTTTAAAATTTTAAGTATGATTTATCCATGTTTTTCCTTGTATGGACCCTGCTTTTGGTGCTGCATCTAAGAAATCTTGATCTAACCCAAGGCCTCAAATATTTTTCTTTTTGTAGACTATGGTTTATTTTTTGACTCTCTAATCTGTTCTATTGAGCTACCTTCATGCCAATACCATACTGTCTTGATTACAGTAGCTTTTGAAATTAGGTGTTTTAGTCCTCCAACTTAGTTCTTTTTCAAAGTTATTTTGGCTCTTTTAGGTTCTTTGAGTTTGCATATGAATTTTAGAATCACTTTGTTAATTTCCACAAAAAAGCTTCCTGGGATTGTGATCCAGATTGCATTGAATCTACAGATCAATTTAAGTAAAGTAGACATCTTAAAAATATTTAGTGGCACAATCCTGAACAAGGTATATCTCTCAATTTATTTAGGTCTTCTTTAATTTCTCTCAGCAATGGTTTCCAATTTTGTGTTCAGACATAATACAGGCCTTGAACATATTCTTTCAGATTTATCTCCAGGCATTTTATGTTTTTGGTGTTCCTATGAGTGATTTTGCTTTTTCAAAATTTCAATTTCTGATTGTCCATTTCTAGTTGATAGGGTCACAATAGTTCCTCATATACATTGATCTTTATGTTTCATATTGATTTGGGGAGTTTTAAGGTGTTTGTTAACACACTTTCTTCTTTAATAGCAGTAACACTCAAATGCCAAAAAGAGTATTTCCTACTTTTGCCTAACTATTAAGGATTTTCTTTTTGTCTTTTTTTTCAGCAACTTGAATGTGACATACCTTTGTGTGTGTGTGTGCGTGTGTGTGTGTGTCTGTGTTTGCATTTACTCTACTTTTTGTTCTCTGAGTTTCTTACATGTGTGGTTCAATGACTGTTGTTATTTCCAGACAACTCACACCTATTATTTCTTCAAATATTTCATATGTCCTGTACTATCTCTCATCTCCTGAGAATTCAATTATACGTATGTTAAAACATTTGATATTTTCCTACAGCTCTTGATTGTTTCATTCTGTTTTGGTCAGTCTTTTTTAATCTTTGTATCTGAGTATGAGCTATTTCTTTTGACCTGTCTTCAAGTTCACTCTTTCCTTGGCTTTGCTGATTCTACTGATGAGCCCATTTTAGGCATCTTTCATCTCTCTTACTGTTTTAAGTTTTTGTTTTATTGATAGCATCTTCACTTGATTCATTCTTTTTTTTCCTTTTTATTGAAGTACAGTTGATTTATAATGTGTTAGTTTTTGGTGTACAGCAAAGTGATTCAATTATATATATATATATTTTTTTTTTCAGATTCCTTTCCATTATAGGTTATTACAAGATATTGACTATAGTTCCCTTATTGTTTATCTATTTTATATATAGTAGTGTGTATCTGTTAATCCTAAACTCCTAATTTATCCCTCCCCCCTTTTCCTCTTTGGTGACCATAAATTTGTTTTCTATGTCTGTGAACCTGTTTCTATTTTGTAAATAAGTTCATTTGTATCATTTTTTTAGATTCCATATGGAAGTGATATTGTATATTTATCTTTCTCTGTCTGTCTTACTTCGCTTAGTATGATAATCTCTAGGTCCATCCATGCTGCTGCAAATGGCATTATTTCTTTCTTTTTATGGCTGAGTAATATTCCATTGTATATATATATATATATATATATATATATATATATACCACATCTTCTTTATCCATTCATCTGTCAATGGACTTTCAGGTTGCTTCCATGTCTTAACTATTGTAAGTAGTGCCACTGTGAACATTGGGGTGCATGTATCTTTTCTAATTAGAGTTTCCTCTAGATATATGCCCAGGAGTGGGATTGTTGGGTTATATGGTAACTCTATTTATAGTTTTTTAAGAACCTCGCTTGATTCATTCTTTTTGCTCCATCTCTTTGCTGAAATTACCCATCTGATCTGGCATGTTATCTACCCTTTCTGTTAGAACCTTTACCATATACATAATAATTATTTAAATTCTTCAGATAATTCCAACATCTGTGCCTTATCTGAGTCTGGTCTGCTGATTAATTTTCTCTTGGCAAAGAACTAGTTTTCTTGCATTTTTCCTATGTCATGTAGAATAGTGGAGTAAGGTAAATGTTTTGCTTGGAAATGGACATATCTTTCTTTCTGCTATGCATTTAGTGTGAGCTTACATTGATTGACATTTCTTTTCACTACTCTTATTCTCAGTGCAGGGGACATTTGGCAGTATCTGGAGACTTTTTTTTTTTTTTTTTTTTTTTGCGGTATGCGGGCCTCTCACTGTTGTGGCCTCTCCCTTTGCGGAGCACAGGTTCTGGACGCGCAGGCTTAGCGGCTATGGCTCACGGGCCCAGCCGCTCCGCGGCATGTGGGATCTTCCCAGACCGGGGCACAAACCCGTGTCCCCTGCATCGGCAGGCGGACTCTCAACCACTGCGCCACCAGGGAAGCCCTGGAGACATTTTTGTTGATCACAGCTGGGCAGTGCTCCTGGTATCTAGTGAGCAGAGGTCAGAGATGCTGTTAACTATCCTTCGGTACTGAGTACAGCCACCACAACAAAGGTTAATCTACCTCAAAATATCACTAATGTCAAAACTGAGAAAGTGCCCTGGGGGTAGAGGGATTTTTATGTTTGTTTATTTCTGCTCCTTTCCCCCAGCAGCAATGGGTTTTCAGCAGTTCCTTAAGAGCTATAGTTTTATTATTGTGGTTTGTTTGTTTTTTCTTCTAATCTTGCCCCCCCACCTTAGATTAATGCTTTTGACCCATAAAAGCAACTAAGGTGAGGATTCCGAGTGTTTCCTATCGTTCTGCAGCACCTGCTCCTCCAGAACTGTGCCACTGCAGGTGAAGAGTGCAGACGACAAAGCTGGCAATAGTGATGGAACCCCTCCCCCTATCTAGAGCCTCCAGGGCTTCGCATTTTCTTGCCTGCATTCAGCCCCCACTAATTCATCAACAGTTCTATCTGAATGTTTACCATGTTTGGCTGGCTGGGCCTCACGTGAGCAGGTGATCCCAGCCTGTCCAGTGTTTCCCTGCAGGCCCCTGTCTCTGGCTAGTTAGGTGTTATGCTTCCTCAGCTCACTGCTGGGTTTAAGTACACTCATGAACTTGTAATTAGTCTGAATTTATCTTTGTTGTGAGGATAAGGAGCAATATTCTTTCTAGTTCTCTAAATTCCCAAGCAAAAATTGGAAATTACACCATACATTTTTGGAATAAAATTAACCATCAAGAAGCAAGTGTTTCTGAAACAGATAACCCACCTCAAATTTTTAAGCTTGTTTTTGACATAAAAACATTTCATATGACAACCTATCTCCTGCGTTTGTTTTTTTCATCATTTGTTTGAGTAAATAAGTAAATTAATCCAAGCTTAATTTAAAATAATATTCTCTATGTAGAGAACAGATTTGTGGTTGCCAGGGGGGAGGGGGAGGGGGGAGGGATGGACTGGGAACTCGGGCTTAGTAGATGCAAAAGATTACATTTAGAATGGATAAACAACAAAGTCCTACTGCATAGCACAGGGAACTATATTCAATATCCTTGGATAAACCATAATGGAAAAGAATATAAAAAAGAATGTATATATGTGTATAACTGAGTCACTTTGCTGTACAGCAGAAATTAACATTGTAAATCAACTATACTTCAATAAAAAATAAATTTAAAAAATTAAAAATAAAATAATGTCCTCTATGTTGAAATTTCACTCAATATTTATACCTACTTAAGAGAAATAATAAAATAAAAATATAGTTATGCCTTTGTTGTTGCTTTGACTTGTTTTTAAATTTTACAATGTGAAAATTGATCTATTAATATCTACCAAATCTGCCCTTTTATGCATTTCATTTATCACTTTTGAGACTGCACATATCACCATGCCTATAACTTAGGAGTAACTTAAAACCTGATGGCTAGGGAACTGGCCCTTTGAGAAATGTGCAGAGTATCAGAAATTTCCCTGTTTCTGTGGTTGAAAAAGAGGAGTAGTGTGGAAGTGGGTTACCCCATAACAGAGATGCCTATAAAAGTCATGAAACAGTCTCTGGATAAGTTTCTTCTTTTTTCCTCTTCTCCCCTCTCCTTCCTCCCCCACGTCTTTTCTCCTTGTTTCACTTTTCCCGAAGACTTGACTGAAATATTTTGATCTTTTCTTCTTCATAATGAAAAGCAATTTCTTTCCACTTCATTCATTATTTCAGAGTCATTAATAATTCTTTTAAATGTATTTAAACATGAAATTGAAGGCTGTGTGGTATTAATTATATTTGTTCAACTGAGGCCCCTTAAACCTGAGTTTCTCTGTGTGGGAAGAACTCACTGACAGAAGGGGAGAATGACGGATCACTGTGGGAAGGCTGGAACTTGTCTAAATCTATCAAAATGTCGTGACCAAATTAAGGTTTAATTAAAAGCTAAAAAAAAAATCACCTGATGTTGAATCCCAATTGTTTCAGAAAATAACTCCTTGCAATATTAGAATTTAATATTTGAGTC
Organism: Tursiops truncatus; assembly: GCF_011762595.2. Lineage (NCBI taxonomy): Eukaryota > Metazoa > Chordata > Mammalia > Artiodactyla > Delphinidae > Tursiops > Tursiops truncatus. Next base: position 27,424,726 of record NC_047040.1, read on the forward strand.
TCTTTCTAATCCTTGTGTCACAAATTTGATTTTCAACTATAATGGATGCTTGCCTTTTTCAAAACTAGAATGCTGAAAATATCTGACATTTCATCCCTAGAACTTTACTGTGTTATTGAGCTCTAATGGAATTCTCTTGAGTCAACTGGTCAATAGTAATTCACTGAATGTTCTCTGGGTAAGATTAGAGCACTTACAGCATGGTAGTAGCCCTGCCATGAACGCTGTTTTCTCTCCTTCTGCCTCACTCTGTTCTCACACAAATTAAAAAGTAGTAGGATGGAGAAACTAAAAGACCATAAGATGTTCATTAGACTGCAGATCTCAGCAGGGATCATGCATCTTATATTTGTATCAATAAAGTACTAAATAAAATGCTTTTAAAAAGCCAAGAAGTGCTAAAAAAAAAGGCAAAAAAGTATAATATTTAACAATGTTCTTCATTTTTCCAAAGGGATTGGGTTTTGTTTTGTTTTTATATAAATTTATTTATTTATTTACTTTTGGCTGCATTGGGTTTTTGTTGCTGTGCATGGGCTTTCTCTAGTTGCGGTGGGTGGGGGCTACTCTTCGTTGTGATGCACGGCTTCTCATTGCGGTGGCTTCTCTTGTTGTGGAGCACGGGCTCTAGACACGCGGGCTTCAGTAGTTGTGGCACTCAGGCTCAATAGTTGTGGCTCACGGGCTTAGTTGCTCCACGGCATGTGGGATCTTCCCAGACCAGGGCTCGAACCTGTGTCCCCTGCATCGGCAGGCAGATTCTTAACCACTGCACCCCCAGGAAAGCCCCGGGATTGGGTTTTAATAGGATTCACGGTATCGTCATATGATATGGGCATATCCAACATAATAATATTTGACACAGTCTTGAAATGCTTCCTTCATCTGGCTTTCAAGACAACACCCCCAGCTGGTTTTCTTCCGTCTTTTTCCCCCACCCTTCTCTCCACTCTTTCCCAGCGTCCTTTGCCAGCTTCCTCTCATCTCCTTTCCTCTATGCCTTGGAGAAGACAAGGAGGTAGTCCAGGATATCTTCTCTTTCATATTCACATGAACTTCCCTCCTGAACTCTAGATGCTTAGAAGGAACTGACTGTTTAACATCTCCACTTAGATGTTTAATACACATCTTGAATCTAACATCTCCCAAACTGAGCAGTCTTCTCCTATCATTTAATGACAACATTATTCTTCTCATACAGTGTAGGCTCACCAGAGCCCCAGCCTTACTCTGGTGAAGGCAGGGATTTTTTCCATTTGTTGGCTGATGCATCCAAAATGCCCACAAGAGTGCCTGGCATATAGTAAATGTAAACTAAATATTTGCTGGCTGGATGTGTCTCTGAAACCTAATAATATCAGAAAACTCAGTAAGTCCCAATTAGTATCTGCTGATCAGTATTGGAGCTTAATAACAAGCTCATCTCCAATGACCTACGTTAATTTCATTAAGTTTTTTTTATAGTAACAAGGTGTAAAATGCTTTTAATGTAGAATTAAAAGTTACATAGGCATAGGCATAGGCATATTTTACATCTAATCCGGAGATGGGGTTAGTGAGAAATAGTTTCTTACCCTTGGGCCAATATTTAAAATCCTCTCGCACATTCCAGAGCTTATACTGTGCACACCTGTATTTGCATATGGTATTTGCCTTAATATATAAAATAAAACCCACTGATCTTAAAACACTTTGTATTTTAAACAACTAAAGCTATTCTTGTCTTTGATAAGTTAAACATTGAAAAGAGACAAAAATTTGTCAATTAATGACACATTATTTATTAAATTTTGTGCATTTATTATGTGCCAGACACTGTTTTAGACACTGTAGAATACCAATAAGCAAGACTGGCAAAATTCAAGGTGTTTACATTCTGTTGAGGTAAATAATACTAGAATTTTTAAAAAGAGATAATTTTAGATAGTGTAGTGAAAAGATTAGGGGTGTAATTTGACTAGAGGAGTGAGCAATGTTCTTTGAGAAACATTTATATTGTAGAAAATGTGGGTTTGAAGGGGAAACTATGCTGACCCACAGTATTTAATGCATCCTACTTAGATAACTGGCTGAGGGAGAAGTTGGCAGGGTAAATCTGGTGGAGAAGAGGGGAGGTAATGATCAACTGATGGACCTCTGAGGCCTCAGAGTTTTTTCTGTGACCCATTTAAATCCCTGAGCACTGAAAACTGAAAGAAAGCATGCTCCTCAGATGAAAGAAAGTGTTTTAAAAATTAGGACCCAAACCCACACTGTCAACTGCCCAAGCTCACACCTCACAAATAAATCTTCCCATTAAAAGAAAAGAAATAGTCAAAAGAAATATGTGGAATCTCTAAGAACATCTCTGAAGAAACTGAAGCAAAGGCTAGTGAAGACAAAGTATCACAAGAATTACTGGAGATAAAGGGAAAGGCATTGCACAAATAATTCTCCATAGTCCCAAATGAAATATTGACCACATCAACCATCTAGAAAAATCTCACTAAAGGTGTACAACATAATGATTTGATATTTATATGCATTGTGAAATGATCACTACAGTAAGTCTAGTAAACATCAGTCAGCTTACGTAGTTATACAATTTTTTCTTGGGATGAGAACTTTTAAGATCTATTCTCTTAGTAACTTTCAAATATGCAATATAGTATAATTAACTACATTCACCATGCTGTTCATGGTGTTAATAAATAGGTGTTCACCTATTTATTTTATAACTGGAAGTTTGTACCTTTGACCCCTTTCACCCATTTTTCCCACCTCCCCATCTCCCTCCTCTGGAAACTACCAGTTTGTTCTCTGTATCTATGAGCTTGGTTGTTTTGTTCTGCTTTGTTTTTCTTCTGTTTTGTTTACATTCCATATACAAGTGACATCATACAGTATTCGTGTTTCTCTCTCTGACTTACTTCATTTAGCATAATGTTCTCAAGGTCCACCCATGTAGTCACAAATGACAAGATTTCATTCTTTGTTGTGACTGAATAATATTCCATGGTATATCTATATATCACAATTTCTATATCCATTCATCCATTGATGGACACTTAGGTTGTTTCCATATCTTGGCTATTATAAATAATGCTGCAATGAACATAGGAGTATCTATATTATTTCGAGTTAGTGTTTTTGTTTTCTTCAGATAAATATGCAGAAGTAGAATTGCTGGATCGTATGTTAGTTCTATTTTTAGTTTTTTGAGGAACCTCTGTAGTGTTTTCCACAGTAGCTTCACCAATTTACATTCCCACCAACAGTGCACAAAAGTTCCTTTTTTTTCCACATTCAAAATTCAAGAACATTTTCTTTCATTTTTTTTAACCAAAAATAGAATGAAAGAAATGACTACAAATAGAAAACATTTCTATTAATCTACCCTATTTTCAGAGTAAAGATACTTGTTTGAAAACAGTACAAATGATTTAAAAAATGATTACTCATAATTGAAGGATTTCAGACTTTTTCTTCTGCTCTTTTCTATATTGTTTGATGTTATACAGTCTTATATAATATGTGTATCATATATTTTAAGAAGTTTAAACTCAAAAACCTTAAACAACTCTAGTTAAAACTATAATTTTATTTTTTGAAAAAATTAAGGAGGAAATAACTAACACATTTTTAAAGACACAGATATGTAAACAGTGATTATCTCTAACAAAATATAAGCAGTGATTAACTCTTGGTGGGATTTTGTAATTTTTATTTCTTATTTATGCTTCCCTTTGTTTTCCCCAATTTCCATAGCAGACATATGATATTTGAAATTAAAATGCATATGTATTAAAATGAAATGTTACCTTCAAACACACACACACATATATATACACATACATAAAACCAATGCATAATTTCTAGTCCAAAGATCCCTAGGTTGTAGATATGTACAAAAAAGAATGGTGTGAAAAAAAGTATTTCATATAAAATTCAAACCACAGCATTAAGAGCTTTTGTTACGATTTGATTTGTTTTATTTATATCTTCATTTTACTTGCAATGTCTTTATCATTTTTATTGAAGTTGGATTATAGGAAAAAAGAAGGGAGAGAAATGGGGAAACTATAAAAAGTGAAATGACTCAGGGAATAGAAAGTGAAAGAAAGGTATTGGCAGATAAGGAAAAAATAAATGAATCATGGAGCTTACCCATCCATGTCTCTCGTTTTGCATCAGGATTTGATAAAGCAAATGACAAACAGTTGTCATGAGTTAGGTATTTTTATTTAAAAACCCACTGGTCCATAAATGAACCTCTATTAGACATTCTATTTAAGTTAAGATAATAAGGATGGTAAATATATGTGTCAACACCCAACATCCTGCTATCCATACAGTTCCATGAAGGACCCATATTCTAACAAAACTGACTCTACCAAACTAGTACAACTCAAGTTTCCATTTCAGTGGCTGAGTATCTTAACATGAATAGACCCATTGATTCATTTTTCATGTACCAGAAACTGTTCAACAGAAAAGGGAATCATCAGTGAACAAAACAAGGTTTATGTCCTTATGGAGCTTAATTTTAGTGGGTGAAGACAGGCTATAATAAATAAACAGTTTAGAATATGTTAGAGGGAGACAATTTCTACGGGTTAAAAAAAAGAAGTAATGGTGACCAGTCATGCTGGGGCAGGAGGTGAGTTGGAGTATGAAATCCAGATTGCAGTGTCAAATGGGATGTTCAGAAAGTGATATTTGAGTAGATTTGAAGGTTACAAAATTGCTAGTCAAGAAATCTGGAGAAGAACTTACCAGAGTTACAGCTAAAGAAAAAGCTCTAAAGTAAGAGTGTGCTGGCTTCCTCCATGTAACTGTTTCAGAGTAAAATAATGGGAGAATAGTAGACAAGGAGGCTAGAGAGATAACAGAGAGTCAGGTTATGTAGGGACTTGTAAGCCATATTAAGGACTTAAGTTTTTACTTTGATTGAATGGAAATACTTTGCCAGAGTTTTAGCAGAAAAGTAACATCATATGACTTATGTTAAAAAGGATCACGCTGGCTGCTGTGTAGAAAATAGACTAGAAGGAAAAGGTAGAAGCGGAGAACCTTATTATGAAAATATTGTAGTGATCCAGACAAAAAGCAACGGTAGGCTCAGTCCTGTGTGCAAGTATCAGAGCTAAGGAGAAATGATGTGATTATTTGATATACATTGAAAAAAAAGCTGAAAGGTGAGTTACATATAGAATAGTCAAACATAACCCAAGAGTTGTTGGTTTTGATTTTTTTAAAATTTTGAGTAACAGGAAGGATGAGGGATATAAATTGAGAACCAGGTTTTGAAGGAGAGAGTAGCATGATTTGGCAGCCTAAAAGGGGAAAGATATTTCAGGTAGTTAACAACAACTGAAATAGCTCAAATCATTGATCAGAGCATTAGGTGAGGCTTAAGTGGACACAGCAGTTTTTTTAAAGGACCAATTTGTCGCTGCATGGCAACTCACACTATATCCGGTTTTAAATTTATTTATACTCTACTTCTAAAATTGAAGTAAAACTGTGAATACCAACAAAGCAGACACTATGAAAACAACGAAAAAGACAGGAATCAAGTTTTTTAAAAGAATAGTCAATAATGGAGGTAATGACCAAATTTTCTGCCACAAATACTTAAATTGTCCCAAGACTGCTGCTATGAGCAGTTTTGCCACGTGCTTTCTCTAGCTCAATTATTGGCCCCTCCTTTGTTTTGCCTGCTTGCTAATAAACCTTTATGTTTAGCCAAATTTTATGTCCTTTCCACATGGTAGACATGGGGTTAGGAAGAGGCTGGACATGGCTTCCTTTTAATTCCAGTCACCACCAGAGGCCAGCAGTACTTCCCTGAACATTGTTAATCAGCCCAATTGTAAAGTGAGTGCCCAACAAAGACACAGCCAATTGAAACAACGTATAGACAAATAGAGTTGAAAGTTTGGCATTTTCTTCTGAAGCCTTAGTGACTGCACTCTCTGTTGGTTACCCAGCTGATCTCTTTGTTTCTTCCTGTCAGCATGTGAGGTCAACAGCCACAAAGCAACCTCTACACTTTTCAAGTTGATTTTAAAACCAAACCATGGTCCCAAACTAGACATAGGCCCTCATTCCTAGAAATGTAATTCATTTTGTGAAGAGATAGGGGAAGACAAAAGTGTAGGTCTCAGAAAGTTGGGATGTTTAGTTGCTGACAGTGTAAAAGTGGGGGAATAAAACCCACTACCCACTGAAACGAAGACCAACACTCTCAGCGACATTTTTGAGCCCCTACTCTGCAAGAGGGAACTCATTTAGATACCAGAGAGACCAAATGTCTGAAACATAGCTCAGAGCCTTTAAGGAAGATAACAGAAATGTTAACAGGAACACAAAAATTGAGAAGTTAAAGGTTTGAGAGACCAAACAGAGAAATATTTAGGATTGTATCTGCCTTTCTTTGTCCCTTTCAACTAGAGAGCATTGTATTTCCTCTGGGGAACAGAGATGACAGTAAAGACTTCATTTGATTTGAGCTATTAAAAAGGACAGAGCTGATTGAAATGAGGGTTTGAGTTGCCAAAAAGCTCTCTTCAACCTTCAACTCCTCCTAGCCTGTTTTAGAGCACTCTGTTCTTTCTGTCCTATTTTCCATCAGTATTTCTTCATACAAATAATATGCTGAGCTCTAAATATAATTTTAAAATAAATGAGTGAGAGGTCAGGGGAAAAAAAACTGATTGTCAACCAACAGATTGTGTCTTTTCCCTGAGAAATCACTCTTGCAAGGAACAACAACAAAAAAATAGGCCCTTTTAAAAATCACAATTTGAGGTAAGAAATATTTCCATTTAACTTTGGCTTGAATGAGCTCTGACTTGTTTGTACTGTCTGGGGTCAAATTCCATACATTTTTAATTTAATAGCACATCCCTGTGACTACATCACCTTGCTTTTTAATACAATTTTATTTTCTGGACTTGAGTATTTGGAACCAGAAACTTAAAGGGTTGTGTTGCTAAGACACCGAGTCTTAGGTCGAAAGACGAGGATTCTCGTCACACATCTGTTGCTGACTGTATAGGACATTGTGGAAACCACTTATACCTTATGCACATCCACTTGTTCAAAAACATCTTTTTATCAACTTTGCTGCTAAAGGATCAAATATAAAATCCTACTGTAGTGCAGGGAATTAAAAAAAGTTATCAGGAAGAAGAAATAAATTGGTTTTAAAAATTCTAAGATTATTTTATCTGTGGCATCGTGAGCCACATACCCTGAAGCCTTCCTCTGTGTTTTGGTTTAACAGCTTTATTAAGATAGAATTCACATACTACCCAACAACTCACTGACCCCTAGGCAACCACCAATACACTTTCTGTCTTTATAGATTTGTCTATTCTGGAAATTTTCTATTAATTGACTCATACAATATATGATCCTTAGTGACTAGCTTCTTTTGCTTAGCAAACGGTTCACCCATGTTGTCCCATGTACTTCATTTATTTTTATTGTTGAACAATATTCCATTGTATGAATATATCATATTTTTTCTATCCATTCATCACCCAAATATTGGGTCGTTTCCATCTTAGGTTAGTATGGACATTTGTTTGTAAGTTTTTATGTGGACATATCTTTTCATTTCTCATGGGTAAATATCTAGCATTGGAATTACCGGATAACATGGTAAATCTAAGTTTACCTATTAGAGGAACTGGCAGACTGTTTTCCAAAGCCACTGTACTATTTCCATTCCTACAGGCCTTGTATGAGAGTTCCAATTTCTCCACATCCTGTCCAACACTTGTTATTATCTTTTTTTTATTTTATTTTATTACAGCCACCCCAGTGGATGTGAAGTGTTATCTCATGGGGGTTTTGGTTTTCATTTCCCTGATGGCTAATAATGTTGAGCATCTTTTCATATTTTCTTTGGAGAAATTCTATTCAGATCCTTTCACTCATTTTAAATTCAGTTCTGTGTCTTTTTAGTATTGAGTTGCAATAGTTTACTCTGTGTTTTTACAAGTGTCCAAGTCCTGTTACTCCTGATACAGCTGATTTTACTTGATGAAAGTATCCACTTGCTCTCAGAAAGCCACCTTCTCTTGCCTATGCATTTTCCAGCAAAAGTTCCTCCATTCATAAACCAGGGTTTTCACTGTAAATTTAAGCTGGTGTTTCAGTCTAAGTAAAAATGTATTTCTAGAGATGAATGAACTCACTTTATATTGTCAGAAAATAAAAGCTGTTTAGCCCGTTACACTTCCCTTATTTGCAGTAGATGCTGCAGAGCTTGGAGACCATTACTTCACTGCCCCAAAGTGCTTTTGAGCACTTTAGTTGAGATCTGCTCAACTAAAGTGCCTTTTGTTTATTTGAAATGGGATTTGGTTTGTTTTAGACTTAAATGCCTCTTTCCCTGTATACTTTAATCTCTAAATCATCTCAATTCCTTTCAGAAACAGACATGACAAATCTTTGATATAAAAATGCTGGCAGATGTGGAAAATGTACTTAAAGTTCTTATCTTTTAAAGAAAAAAGTCACTTTTTGTTCCCTTTGTGCCATAGAAAATGAGCAGTATCCTTGAGACTGAAGTCTAAAACTACCTGTGGTGTATTAAATCATAAAGGTCTAAGTGTCTTCACCAACAAAAAGGAAGCCGTAAAGTCTTTCTGAATGTGAGAAGGTTGAGAGTAGAGGGAGATTTTGAATTGATGAAAGTGAGATACAGTAAATTCTATCATTTATAGTGACCTGGGACTGCCTTTCTTCCCATTACCTACTTTTGTTATGTGGAGGTTATCACATTCTTTTCCTGCCCCATAGGTAAGGCCTAGGCAAGATTTCAGGTTAGATACAGATTTTTTTTTTTCAGATAGACACTCCTCCTTTCCTTTCAACAATCATGTATTTAATACTATCTCTTCCAGTTCCCACTTTCCTCACCAAGTTATTTTTGATTATTAGTTTATTCTGCAATTCTACCACTCAGGAATATTTTCATTTTTAAAGAATATTCTTAAAAAAGAAAGAGCTTTCATAACCATAAGAATGCATTTCTCCCAGTGGTCTAGTATTCTTCCAGGAAAATGTTTGTTGATTTATTAAACATTTTTATATTTTTCTGAAGATGGTAGTGTAGCCTTAAAAAAATATGCACAACATGAGAGTTGTGACTTAAGTTTTATTTGGGGCAAAATGAGGACTATAGCCCTGGAGACAGCATCTCAGATAGCTCTGAGAAACTGCTCCAAAGAGGTAGGTGGGGAAGGTCAGTATATATGTGATTCTGGTGAAGGGGGAATACATGAAATCAAGCACATATTTTTTGCAGAAGGTTTCTGCTAGTCACAAGGAGCAGATGTCACAATGAAGGATTTTAGTGCTTTTCTAGATATGAGGAAATATAAGAACTGGGCTCATAAAATGGGCTTCTGAAAATTTCTAACTATCTGAAGACCTGTTCTGCCAGTTTTTCCCAGAGCACAGAGTGCCTCATCTCTGTTCTCCACCCTGAACTCCTTTCAGGGGGTGTTGAAAGTCAGCAGCTGCAGAAGCATGTGATATAATCCTTGTAGAGGTAGATGGCAAGCGCCAATGGCAAGTACCAATTTGTAGTTGACAATAGCAAGTATTTTTTGTGGTCCCACTCAAATCAGAGGGAAAATATTCTGCAATTGTCTGCATACATAACTTTTTCTTAACCTCAATTTTTTAATCAAAAACTGTATTGCCCAATTTAATCACTCACCTAATTTGTCCCCCTTAGTCATCAGTACTGATGAATAAGTCAGTTCTACATTCAACAGGAAATTTGTTATCTTGGACAATTATCAAAAAAGAAATGTCAAATGTTATAGCAGTTTCAAAAAAAAAAATTCCAAAAATACTTCTGAACCATAGAAATGTAAATAACTTCCCAGCAGGACTATTTGAAAAGTCCAGCATTAATATCAGTGTAACTATTTTAAAAAATATGTCATGTTATCATACAAATAAAAGTTTTTACAGGTATCAACTTTTGTTATTTTCCTAACATAGAACATGGACTATTGGTGCTTGGCCTGAGAGAAGTGAAAACACAGCACAGTGGTTATGACCAAGATGATCTCTTACTTTCTCCAGATTGTCTCATGGCCTCTTGGAAAACAAAGTGCCTCTTGGAAACCAATCTGCTATGCTCTCTGCTTGAATTGAGTAAAGGAAGGAACTCTAGGAGAGGTTCTCCACTGGCTGTAAATTTTAAAAGAGAAAAGGTATGTTGCCCATTTTCTCATATTGGTTTACTTTCCAGATTGAAGATTTATTTATTTTTAAGGAATGGGCTTCTGGCCTTTTCAAATCCTGCAAACTTTTTGAAAAATGACTGCCATCATTAGACTGTCAATCACAGGCTCAAAAAGTGAAAACTCAACCAGAAATATATCAAAATGAATATGTTTTAGAGGCTTAACTTTCATGTAAGATGCTTTCAGTTGCAAGGAACAGAAAATTCAATCTAAAATGGCATAAGAAAAAAAGGGGAATCATTGGTTTAGTGTAGACACCAGAGCTTGGTTTATTCTCATTCATATCCAGTGAGGAATTGAAAGAAAGTTCAGTTCCCCAAAATTTTTAGTTTACAGACTGAAGCTCTTTGACCATAATGGGCTGGACTTGATTACGTGCCCAAATCCATTCCACCTAGTGTCTGGGATTTGGAAAAATATAATTGGATTAAACTCATGAGGGCCTCTCAGGAGCTTAAGATAGAAGCGGTTTTTCCCTTTCTCAGATACAACGCTTTGGGCTCCATGTAAAGGAAACTCTACCTCAAATTAGCTTAAATTGTATTTAGTATCTCCCATAGTAGGAAGTTCAGAGAGGGGAGTCTCCAAGTACGGTTAAAATAGGACTCCAGCTTCTCTGCAGTTTCCTTGGCTCTGCCTGTCTCCATGCACTGGCTTTCTTAAGATGGGATAGTTTCTGGACTTTTCAAGTACTATAAACCTACCCATGAAGTTTCAAGACGGCTAAAATAACCACTCGGATGACCCAGCAGGACAAAGAAAAAGGTTTTACTCCAAAACTAGAATAACATTAACTCAAGATTTAGTATGTTTGCACCAGTTCAGGTCATATGTCAACTCTCATCTGGTATCAGTCACCAGGAGAACGCCATGATCTGTCTGGCTGAAAGCTGAGTTCCGTCATTGGATAGGCAGGCAGGATCATCACAATTGGTCTAGGACTAGTAACCACTTTTGAGCTGGAGGTGGGATCACCTTCCCTGAGAATCACAGAGCACGTGGGGAAGGCTGAACCCTTGAACAGGGTTCACATTTTGCAAGGAGGAGGAAGGAGATAATAGAGGAGGATATTCAGCCATCAGTGGTCAGGACACACCCACATTCAGAAAGGAAGAGACAGTAGTTGATGAGGAATACAGAGATAAATTATTCTTGTGACAATGCTCTTTTCTTCTTCTAACATTTGACTGATAATATGCATAAAACTTGCCTGAATAAAATATGGTAACTCAGGAGTACCACTCTGGAAACAATCAGATTTCAATTGCAAAAAATATTCAGAGAGACCTCCACTTACCTGGTTTCAGTTCTGGATAGAATTTGAGGACCCTGATGATGTTCAGTGATTTTTTTTGCTTAGAGTTCCAAAAACTCCTGAATAAATTTCCAGGTTCTCTGCATTCAGTCAACACTGATGCCCAGAGAGAGACCAACTCCTTTCACTGGATGAGCCTTCTTTTATTTGTAACTTATTTCCTGGTTCCTAAAAGAGAAATTTCCATTTCACACTAGCCCTTGTGCATCACAATGCATTGACTGGCAATAATAGCATCTGCAGCAAAGGAGACAAAACAACTCAGAAGTTTGTTTCTCAGATCAGAGCAGATTTCAGTTTAGATGTCACCACCCTCTTCCTGGGTCCCTCCCTTTCTCCATTGATCAGCTTCCTTTCTGAACAAAGGAAGAACAGGACCAGGATAAGTGAAACTTTATAAATGGATGATAAACCCTGATTGTACTTTGAGAATACTTTACAGGCTGAAATAACTTACTAATGGAGTTAAAATAGGAAGACGTTGTGTGTAATCTTATCAATATGTAATAGAGACATACTGGAATTCAGAGAACCAAGATTTTCTGTTCTAAGTTTTTTTTTTTATTATTTTGTTATTTAGTGATGGCAACTCATTAGGTAAAACCAATCCAATAGTGGAAAGATTAGATTGTTATATTTCTTAAATCTAATATAGTCAGCTATTAATCTCAAATACAGTCCTTTTAAATTAAGAAAAGAATGAAAATCAAACTAGTATTGATTACATGCTAGCTACTTGACTAGACGGTTTGTCTCACTTTTCTCAATATCCTCACTTGACTGATGAGTAAATGGAAGGCTCTGAAATCCATGATTTACCTAATGCCTTCAACATAGCAAATGTCCCATTGTGAACCACCAGGTAGACAGAGCAATCGATTTCAATGAGGAAAGGAAAAGACACATACTAAACACCCAGTCTGGCTCTGTGCAAGGCAAATCCATACAGTATGTCACTCCCTCCATTTAGCAGACAAAACAATCATGACTCTGAAAGGTTTGATGATATGCCCAAAGCCACAGGTCTGTGCATGGAGGAGCAAGGAGCTCAGGTCAGGGGCTTCTGACCCCAAGGTCATTCTCACTTCACTATATCATGTGATAACTTGTGCTGAAGCACAGCAGAATAATATTGAGGTATTCTTCCAAGAGCTGAGCTGTTAGTAGTTGGGAATACCAGTTTTAACAGATATAAAGCACATAGGCACAATTAAAGACAAAGACATGGGAAAGGCGTAGCTTTTTACATCAGTTGAAGGATGTGTGACGTCCTCTCCTCCGCTAATGGCTGTTCTGAGGACAGCATGTCTGTAGTCTGAGAGTTTCTGAAAAGGTAGTTTTGAAAATGCTTCACTGCCTTCCTTTTTCACAAAGTTGAAATATAAACTACAAAACAGTAAATAAACTCTGAATCTTGCTGACAAATCTACTCACTCTGCATGCTCCTTTTTCCCTCTCTAATTTGATATTATAATCGATTTGGCTAACGTCTGACATAAACTTGTGAGTGAACATAATCCGAACATATGTATCACAAGTGAGCCTCTTGTGTGAAATGTACACTGCTTGTCACGTTGAGCTATTATTAATGTATATTGGTTAGGAATCAAATGTTTCGGTTTCTCTTTTCCCATTTAATTATTAAGTATGACGTTCAGCTCCTCTACTGTCTAGGGTAAAGGGTTTTTCATGAAATCAATCAGTACACATAACTCTTGAGAAAGTGACTCTTTACCTCTGAAGTGCCATAGACAATTTATCACCTCATTATTTAGTCTTTTATCAAAATTCTAGTTTCCTTGGGGCTTCCCTGGTGGCGCAGTGGTTGAGAGTCTGCCTGCCGATGCAGGCGACACGGGTTCGTGCCCCGGTCCGGGAGGATCCCGCGTGCCGCGGAGCGGCTGGGCCTGTGAGCCATGGCCGCTGAGCCTGCGCGTCTGGAGCCTGTGCTCCGCAGCGGGAGAGGCCACAGCAGTGAGAGGCCCGCGTACCGCAAAAAAAAAAAAAAAAAAAAAAAAAAAAAATTCTAGTTTCCTTGACTGTGGAGAACTCCTTCGGTCAGTCAGCCTGACAGCATCTTTCTCTATGGCTTTCTCTATGGCTCTATGCCACATTTGTGGCAGGGTAAAAATAATTGCATGTCAGAACAAACATCCTGGAAACTTTCCATTGGCCTCATCTTGTTAAAAAAAAAGTACTTGAACTGAGTGTTGAAAACCAGCCCCTGATTTAAAACAGAAAAAAAGTTTCCCTTTTTGATATGTCTTTTTCTTTGCCTTTATTCTATTAGCATTTTGTTCACAAAGAACAGCATACAATATTCAGGTTTTCTGCTGCGCATGTTAATAACTAGTTCATGGATTATCCAAATTCTCTAGGTTTTATTTTTCAAATTCCACAAAACGCTACTCTCATTGAACTATTTGACAAATATTTTCAAGTGTTTCTGCAAAATATCAAGGCTTGCATCTTGAAGGGAAAATCTCTCCCTTTGAATTACTCTATAACTGAAATTCGGGACTTAACTGTCATCCCATATTTGGAGCAAGAATTTATTCTTTGTACCTAGCAAAAGCCCATGGATGTGTCAGGACCATTAATAAGGCAGGAAGCATCCCTCTTATTTTATTATCCTTCCTCCCGGACCATATATACATCCTTTAAATTTCAGGCATTATCAAATTGAACTCCATCTTATCTGATTTTTTTCAATAGTTGAAAAAGTAGAGTAAACACATAGATGGAAAAGAAAACCCCTGTGTATGAATGAGACCTGGTGTCCTCTTGTTGAATATTTGCAATCTGAACTCTATGCACAATACCCTCCATAACCTTTTTTAAAAAGAATTGTACAGCCTGTATTCAGCTGCAATTCCTCTTGACATTCCAGCATTGGATGACAGTGGCTTCCAGAACATTCAACTATTCTTTCTCACTTTCCATTGTACTTATCATTTTTTATCTCTTCAGCAGTTTCCTGTCTTTTTCTCATCATTACATCTCTTTAAAAATCTGGTTGTTCTAAATACTAGCATGTGATGTCGCTCAACAATGGTTAATATATTGATTTGGCCAGAGTAGTTGAAGAGTCAAAGATGAATACTTTTAGCCAGTTATTTTTCAAGCTCTTTATAAAATCTATAACAATGACAACAGTGTTTGAAAAGTTAGGGGAGGGAAACATGGCAGCTTCCAGAATGAAAATGCTATAAATGAAGGGCCATGCCTGGACAGGGAGAGGGAGAGGAGGGAAAATTAGCTGAGGAAAGAAGGGACTTGTATCTGTAGAAGGGCGGGTAACTCACATGTGTTGTTGAAACTTCAAATTCAGTGTAGTTAATGGAACACCCATATGATGAGACAAGATGGGGACCCACTCCCCCACTGCCTCAGTCAGTGATAGGTGAAAATTATAATTTCACTGAGTATCTCCTCATAAGGCAATGGATGTTCAACGACTATGTAACACTTAAACATGTTTTCTGCCATCTCCTAATTTTTAGGATTTCATATAACTCAAGTTTCAGACTGAGCTGTATCTGCATACAAATTACAACTCACCTTTTTAGCCTGGGGGTCCGATCAATAGAATTATAAAAAGAGGCATAAAGGTAATCTTAATTTTTCTAGTAAGCAAATTAAAATAGTTAAAAGAAACAAGTAAAATCAACTTTAATAACAGATTTTATTAAACCTAATATATCCAATATATTATCAGTTCAACATTACACTAATTTGAAAAACATTCATATTTTCCTTTCTACTTTTCATACTAAGTCTTTGAAATCTGGTGTGTGTTTTACACTTATGACACATCGTCATTTGGACTTAGCCAAATGAAGTCTAGCCAAATAGAGTCATGGGATAGTGACTACTGTATTAGCACAGATCTAAATGTCCTTAGAGCTTCTTCAAATATTTTGTAATGTGCATGTGTGTTAGGGAAGTAATATGTTAAATAATTTGACTACTTTATTCCTATAATATTTGGGATTTCGGAAACAACTTATTTCTTAGCTGCTAGATATGTATATATTTTCAAGTAGAAAATAATTTGCAGTGGTTCTTTCCTAATCATGGCCATTCAGCTCACCAAGAACTTATTTCACCAAGAGGTTGCCATTTTCACAATTAAGTCAAACCCCTAAGCTGGGAAGTAATTTGTTTTTTCTCAATTATGTGTAAACATCTGAAATCGAGAAGTCTAGTATTTTCAATTAAATAAAATCTAGTAGGGTAATAGAACACCTACTTAGATTTCATTTGATAAACTTCATCTTCCTGCAAAGAAATTTTGAATTCAATTAAATGATTAGTTCCCACATTACCTTTTTCTTTCTTGGTGCTATGATTACTATCAAATGTTGATTCATGAGCTAGAGGTAATCCAAATTGATCCAAGTCTGGTGACAGTATCAGCATAGCCAATAGTAGATTTAAGAACTTTGCCTGATTGTATGTTATTTTCCGGATCACGTACCTTATGTCTTTACTTCTGTCCCACTGTGCTCATTTTGATCAGTGCACACTACCTGAATGCTTTGTACCTCCCTTAAGTAGAAAAATGTTTGGAAGAGTCCTTTGGGCTGTTCATTAAGGTGGCACTTGATTCTTATACTTGTGCTCTGGATACGCATATATTAGTAAACCTATTCAGGCAGTCACATGTATTCACACCGAAGATGTGTCAGACACATCTGTCTCTATCTAACTCTGTCTCCCTCTGCAATTTCACTCAGCCATCTTACTGAATGCAAACTCCAAAAGGGAATTCTCCTAAGAAAAGGGTACTAAAAAGGTGACCAGCTGTTTCACCAGCAAGCTTACAGAGCAGTTTCCTAGAAACTATTATATGATATGCAAAGCTAAAATGTGTAAGTGATTTTAAAATAATAAGTCGTTTAATCCACACCACAAACTTATGAAATGAAGAGTACTACTACTAGGAAACTGAGGCACAGAAATGCTAAGTAACTTGCCGACCACCTAAATCTAGTAAGTGGATGTGGACCCAGGCATTCTGGCTCCAGAGCCTGTCCTCTCAACTGCTACCCCACACCACCCTTTCCACTGACACTTGTAAGAAAATCCACATTATTCCGTTTTATTTTTGCTGAGCCCTTCCAAGGAGTCTGAAAGGAAGAGAGGACCACGTTACTGCATCAAACACACAGGAAATATTTTATTAGCTTTTAGATGGAAAAAAGGATAGAGTAAAAGTATTTCAGTAGAAATCCACGGCCCTCCTCAGGGAGCCCACTCTGGCATCCAGGGCCCCCCAGTCGTGGTAGTGCCTGTAGTCCCCCGGCCTCACTAGGTACTGCCGCCCGCGGTAGTTGGGCATCTCATAGAGGACCCACCAGCCCTCCAGCACGTGAAGGGAGCGGATCTCATTGAAGTGGAAGCGGTCGCGGAGCGAGGAGCAGTCTTCCGTGAGCTCCGCCATCTGGCCTCGGTAGTCCTCTCGCTCGTACATCCTCAGCCGGTGGGAGCTGGTCTGGGTTCAGCAATCAGCAGATGCGAAGGGTCAGAAAACCTAGCCTTTAGCCACCAATCACTCACACCGCTGGGGGAATGGGCATTTTTTAAAATCTTTTCTATATCAAAGATGACAAATTAAAAAGACAACCAACACCAGGGCCACTGGGTATAGTTGGGGAGATTGCACACTGCAAAACTGAAGAGGGGGCCCTTCACACAGATCAAGACATTCATGGTGCTCCATAGTTTTCTAGGGCCACAACCTACACGAATCATATTTAGTACCTACTTAGTACCATTCTTAAGTGACAATTTTTATATATAATTTTTGCTCTCTCCTTTATAGACTTAAACAGTGGTCTGGAGCTCTCCTTGGAGGATATAAAAATAATTAGATATTAAAATAAAAAGACAACTCTATCCCTGGCAAAAGGCATTATTTTGGAACTCCATAGCATTAGAAGAGGCTGGGAAGAGAGGAAGTCGAATTGCTTGCCCCGAAGTGAAGCACAGGAGGTGGCAGTCCAGCCCAGGCAACTCCTTAATCCCTTCCTTTCTGCTTTGAGTCCTGCTATTCTAAAATCCCGAGAAGCAAGAGCCATCGTAACGATTAGGTTTCAGTTCTCACCTCTAATATATGGTCTGGCAAAACACTTTTAGGTAATTAATAAAAATAGAAGCTCAAGATCATGAAGGAGGCCTGTCTAGATCAATAGATTATAAAACCTTTAGAAAAATGTAAGGGCAGGCTGTCAGTCCTGGGCAAATCCTGTCTGTCTCTTCCTGAGCACTTGTTCTTTTATCTGCTTGTTCCTTCGCAGCAGGTACCCACTCAATTCCTTCTTCCTTCTTCCACCATTAAATCCTCGTTAGGAAATGTTTTCATAAGCAATTCATTCTGAGGTATAAAAAACTGCTAATAAGGTATCTTCCATGGTTTGCAAAAGACTCACGTGTGCGTTGTCTAATTTGACCTTCACAACAGCCTGACACACGTGGAGCAACCATTCTAAGTCTTTTCTTCTTTTAAGTGAAACTAATGACTAGAGCTTTCAGGCTGTAATCAAAGGGTCAGGGCTGGAAAGTAAAAGTCCAGATTTCCAGGCTCCTAATGCCAGTCTGGGTCCTATCAAGGCTTTCAACCCTCTGAGGGGATTTCAAATTTCCCCAGAGTGGTACATTTTCCATAGGACTCTGTCATAGGCAAATAAAAGCCTCCCTAACTGTAGAATTCCAGGCTGCTCAGGCTTTACTTGGGTAGCAGTGGGCTTTGCAGGTGCTACTAGAATCACATTGTTGGTTGTTTGTTTTGCCTAATCAAAAAGCAGAACTTGAGGGACCCTTGATATTCATAATGGTTAATATTTGGAGGAGGGGTTAGTTTGCCAGGTGCTGGGCAATCTCCTTTTGACCTCATCACAGCTCGATGAACCAACTGCCCTTATTAACCCCGCTTTACAGATGAGGAAGGAGAGAAGTAGCCCAGTAACTAGCCTAAGGGCACCTGGGTGTGAGGAGTTCACCTGTTGCTTATTCCTCAGCGGTGGCACAGACGCTCTAAACTAATGCCGTGCACCACTTTTGCCCAGTAGAGGTGAGCTTAATTTTAGCAAAGGAGAATACAATTTCAATTAAGAGCATTGCATCACTCAATTTTTCGGTGGAATGAAACCTTAAAGACATTAATAAAGGGAAAGAGAACCCGGTTAGAGCCAGCAAAAGAAGGCCACCGTCCTGCAGCCTGACCACTGTGTCTGGAGCACTGGTGTGACCCGAGGGCACGGCAGGCCCAGGGGAACCGGACTCACGTGGGGGATGAGGCGGCAGGAGCGGACGGAGTCGTTGAGGCCCATCCACTGCTGGTAGTCAGGGTAGTCGCCGCGCCGCAGGAAGTACTGGCAGCCCGAGTAGTCGGGCTGCTCGTAGAGCATCCAGCAGCCGCTGTCCACCCGGATGGAGTTGCAGCGGCCGAAGCAGGGCTGCAGGTTGGCGTGGTCGCTGCTGCACTCGTAGTGGCGGCCCTGGAAGCCCCGGTCCTCGTAGAAGGTGATCTGCAGGGAAGGGAAGGACAGGGCTCAGAGGCCTGGGCTCCAGCCCGGCTGCGGGCCCCTCCCGCCGGCGCGGGGCTCACCTTCCCCATGGCTGCTGGATGCGGGGATGCGAGTTCAGTGCGGTGGGGCGGGCGCGCGGGTCTATATAGCAGGAGGGCTGCTGCGTTGGCAGGAACGACACAAAAGGGGCCCCCGCGTGAGGAGGATTTCCTCTCTCTCTTCTATATAATGACGGCGGGGGTGGGCGGGGGACTTATTGTATGTTTTCTCTTAGACTCTCCAGAGCTTTCGAACTGATGACCCGCGTAAAACTGTCACTTGGTGCCTCTGGGGCCTTTAAATGAAGCCTATTCAGGAGATTGGAAGCGAGCAAAAGTGCCTAACGGGGTGAATGCTGGTAATGAAATATTTTTTAACCTTTTTGAATTTCGAAATGATCTCTTTTTGAGGAACAACACCGGGTAGTGACCGGGTCAGAGGTCAGGATGGGCTCCAGCGGGAGGCGTTTAGATGAGAGAGCGTTTCCTTGGTGTGAGGATGTGGGACGTGGGATGCACCTGCCTTCTCCGCAGGATGTTTGAAGGAGGATGGGATTCTTCTCTAAGAGAACCTCCTACCAGCCTCCCCGCTGATGAGCGGGTGCAGCAGACAACACACCGGAGGAAAGGTGATGGGGGTTGGACTCCGAGGAAACCCTCTTTAAGCACCTGGCTCGGCTCTGCTCCCTGGAGACTGGACCAGGGCCGCCTCCAGACTCAGCTGCTGCCTCCGGCCCACCGGCTGGAAGCCTGAAACTTTGGAGTTCATGAGGGGACTCATGGGTGGTTGTTAGTCACAGGTAAATTTCTAGTTAATATTTTTGCTCAGTGCTAAGCTTATTTGTTTGGATCTAGCTACTGACAAATGCAAGTTAACCTGCAGGTGTAACAAAGTTTTAAATGCCACCATTTTGCAAAGCTTCTGCCTTCTCTCCCTTCCCCAGCCCTGGGCAAACCCTGAGCACTCGTTAGTTAAGGCTCTGACTCCAGAGGCTGCAGGCTTCCTCCCTGCCCTCAAAGTCCCCCTTTCCTCCCCTCACCCCCAGCAGCTCCTGGTGCCCTACTCTCTTTAGAGCAGGCTTTCTCAACCTCAGTTCTACTGTAACATTTCAGGCTGAAAAACTCTCTCTTGTGGGGGGCTGTTCTGTACATTGTAGGATATTTAACAACATCCTGTCCACTACCCACTAGATGCCAGCAGCACCCGCTTCCTTCCTCCCCAAGTTATGACAACCAAAAGTGTGTTCAGATATTTCCAAAAGCCTCCACGGGGGACAAAATCAATCCCTGTTGAAAACCACTGATCTAAAAGTGCTGGCCATATACCTGGCATTCTCACCAGCAGTTACCCCACTGCGTTAATGGGATCATTTGCAGGCTGTGTTTGTGGAACTGCAGAAATTCCTCAGAGATGCTCTGGGGACACTCAAAGAGCAAGGAGGAGGGAAAAAGGGAGTGTGTCTTTCTTATCCCCTACTTTAACCAGAGCGTTTTCACTTGTACCTGTTTTATATAAAATCTTGTTTGAAAACAGAGTTTTATCACTAAATGATGATAATTAAAAAAATAAATTTGAAGACCATTGGTTTAAGGTATTGTGATTCTCATAATGCCCTTCAAAATACAAATATTTTACCTACTAACCACAGTACATAATGAAATTGTTTTCCCTTTACAGATCAGTGTAGATGAGTTTCCCAGGACAGCTTGCTAATTTCTTGTGAAAAGATCTTGAGAGAACAAAACACAGCCCTGATAAGTCCTGATGTGATAGAGTCTGGAAACATTGGATCATGGTACTAGGCCAAAGAGAAAAAGAATAAGATGAATATCACATGGAAAGTTCAGAGATTAGTCTGTGAACAGTGCACTGGGGAAGTGGGGCTGTGAAGAGCTGGCAAAGAGAATGCACTAAAACTGGGCTTTGACAAATTCACAAATTCACAATCTGGTCTAGAAGCTGCAGTTTGGGGCTCTAATCTTCATCTGAAGATTAACGTAGGGTTTTATTGGTTTTTTTTGTTTTTTTAGATCGTTGAGGATTAGTGCAGTTATTCATGATCCTTTTTTAATTTCACCATTACCCTCAATCTTCTAACTTGCTGAGTTTAGTGCTGAGTAGATTTCTTCTTAAGTAAAACTTTTCAGGAGACTGAAAATGGATAGCATCAATTTGTATTAGTTAGGAAATCATGGGGAAAGATTTTAGTACTGTATGAACAGAAAAAGACAAGTAGTATAGAGACACTGGGCACAGAGTTTAGCTAGAATATAGTCTGTTCTTATCCTGTGTACTCCAAATGTGCTTACTAAGGCATTTAAGATTTTCATCGAAGCTCTTGCATAAAAATAGCAACAACAACAGTCTTTTAGAAAATAATGCAGGGTAAAGTGGGGAATTGAAGGACTGTCAAATAAAGCATGTAATACTAAGTATGTTGGCAAGAAAATGTGAAAAACTTGAATCACCAGAGTCTGTCTTCTAAAGGTTTTCCCAAAATGATGTGGCAAATTTTCTTCCAGTTGACTTATTATTTGAATCTTTTGATCAATGTTTATTTTCCCAAGATATGTGTATCAAATAATGAATTTCCTAGTAATTATATTCTTTCTTGAAGTATTTTTAAGGCATCCTGAAAAAATATTATTACTTAAAGCCAACAAATTATATTTTTACTCTAAATCATATACTATACCATGAAGTTCTGCAATTGAGCTTGTTTCAATCAAAAGCAGCTGCAATTCCCTAACACTGGTCACAGAAAGGTACCAAGGTTCTCAAGGGAGCTAAGTATATATATACAAAGCATTATTAGCCTGAGATATTAATCAGTTGAAGCAAAGGAAACTTTCCATCACAATTGTCTTCTATCAAGGCCTTACAAACCAGCTGCATATTTAGTATGAGAATATTTGCTTTTTTAAAAAATATCTTTATTGGAGTATAATTGCTTTACAATGGTGTGTTAGTTTCTGCTTTATAACAAAGTGAATCAGCTATACTTATACATATATCCCCATATCTCCTCCCTCTTGTGTCTCCCCCCTACCCTCCCTATCCCACCCCTCTAGGTGGTCACAAAGCGCCTGATCTCCCTGTGCTATGTGGCTTCTTCCCAGTAGCTATCTGTTTTACATTTGGTAGTGTATATATGTCCATGCCATGCTCTCACTTCATCCCAGCTTACCCTTCAACCTCCCCGTGTCCTCAAATACATTCTCTACGTCTGTGTCATTATTATTATTTTTTTTTAGATTCTATATATATGTGTTAGCATACAGTATTTGTTTTTCTGTTTCTGACTTACTTCACTCTGTATGACAGACTCTAGGTCCATCTACCTCACTACAAATAACTCAATTCCATTTCTTTTTATGGCTGAGTTATATTCCATTGAATATATGTGCCACATCTTCTTTATCCATTCATCTGTCAATGGACACTTAGGTTGCTTCCATGTCCTGGCTATTGTAAATTGAGCTGCAGTGAACATTGTGGTACATGACTCTTTTTGAATTATGGTTTTCTCAGGGTATATGCCCAGTAGTGGGATTGCTGGGTCATATGGTAGTTCTATTTTTAGTTTTTTAAGGAACCTCCATACTGTTCTCCATAGTGGCTGTATCAATTTACATTCCCACGAGCAGTGCAGGAGGGTTCCCTTTTCTCCACACCCTCTCCAGCATTTAGAATATTTGCTTTGAATAAATTTATAGCATTCATGCTAAGAGCAGAAAATAATTTGAAGGCAATTCATGGTTGATCAATTTGTGAGAGCAGTTGTGAAATGCAGACTGTAAAAAAATGTATAAATTATCTGCTCTTTATGTCAGCATGCTAAGATAAATGCTAAAAATGAAATAAAGTTTCCAATTTCAAGGCAATAATAAGAAGGAAGAAGAAGTACATTGCATCATATGGATTTTAAGTTATTCAAATTCTACATACATCTGTGATAAAAAATATATTTACTACAGCAACTTCCTCCATGGTCCAGTGGTTAAGACTCCACCTTCCAAAGCAGGGGGCATGGGTTCAATCCCTGGTTGGGGAACTAAGACCCCATCTGCTGCATGGTGCTGGCCAAATATATATATATATATTATATATATATAAAATATAATATAATATATATTATTATTAAGTTTAACAGATAAATTTACTCTTCCCTCATATTATATATATATATATATATATATATATATATATATATATATATATATACTGGAAAAGAATTCTACCCCAAAATGGCAGAGGAGAAAATAAAGTTAAATTTAAAGTGTAAGATTAAGAGAGGAAAAAGAAATAAAAGGAATCCAAATCGGAAAAGAAGAAGTAAAGCTGTCACTGTTTGCAGATGACATGATACTATACATAGAGAATCCTAAAGATGCTACCAGAAAACTACTAGAGCTAATCAAGGAATTTGGTAAAGTAGCAGGATACAAAATTAACACACAGAAATCTCTTGCATTCTTATACACTAATGATGAAATATCTGAAAGTGAAATTAAGGAAACACTCCCATTTACCACTGCAACAAAAAGAATAAAATACTTAGGAATAAACCTACCTAGGGAAACAAAAGACCTGTATGCAGGCAACTATAAGACATTGATGAAAGAAATCAAAGATGCTACAAACAGATGGAGAGATATACCATGTTCTTGGATTGGAAGAATCAACATTGTGAAAGTGGCTCTACTACCCAAAGCAATCTACAGGTTCAATGCAATCCCTATCAAACTACCACTAGCATTTTTCACAGAACTAGAACAAAAAATTTCACAATTTGTATGGAAACACAGAAGACCCCGAATAGCCAAAGCAATATTGAGAAAGAAAAGCGGAGTGGGAGGAATCAGTCACCCTGACTTCAGACTATACTACAAAGCTACAGTAATCAAGACAGTATGGTACTGGCACAAAAATAGAAAAATACATTAATGGAACAGGATAGAAAGCCCAGAGGTAAACCCAAGTACATATGGTCACCTTATTTTTGATAAAGGAGACAAGAATATACAATGGAGAAAAGACAGCCTCTTCAATAAGTGTTGCTGGGAAAACTGGACAGCTACATATAAAAGAATGAAATTAGAACACTCCCTAACACCATACACAAAAATAAACTCAAAATGGATTAAAGACCTAAATGTTAGTCCAGACACTATCAAACTCTTAGAGGAAAATATAGGGAGAACACTCTATGACATAAATTACAGCAAGATCCTTTTTGACCCACCTCCTAGAGAAATGGAAATAAAAACAAAAATAAACAAATGGGACCTAGTGAAACTTAAAAGCTTTTGCACAGCAAAGGAGACTATAAACAAAATGAAAAGGCAACCCTCAGAATGGGAGAAGGTATTTGCAAATGAAGCAACTGACAAAGGATTAATCTCCAAAATTCACAAGCAGCTCATGCAGCTCAATATCAAAAAGCAAACAACCCAATTCAAAAATGGGCAGAAGATCTAAATAGACATTTCTCCAAAGAACATATACAGATTGTCAACAAACACATGAAAGAATGCTCAACATCATTCATCATTAGAGAAATGCAAATCAAAACTACAATGAGATATCTCACACCAGTCAGAATGGCCATCATCAAAAAATCTGTCAACAATAAATGCTGGAGAGGGTGTGGAGAAAAGGGAACCCTCTTGCACTGTTGGTGGGAATGTAAATTAATACAGCCACTATGGAGAACAGTATGGAGGTTCCTTAAAAAACTAAAAATAGAACTACCATACGACCCAGCAATCCCGTTACTGGGCATACACTCCAAGAAAACCATAATTCGAAAAGAGTCATGTACCGCAATGTTCATTGCAGCTCTATTTACAATAGCCAGGACATGGAAGCATCCTAAGTGTCCATTGACAGATGAATGGATAAAGATGTGGCACATATATTCAATGGAATATTACTCAGCCATAAAAAGAAATGAAATTGAGTTTTTTGTTGTGAGGTGGATGGACCTAGAGTCTGTCATACAGAGTGAAGTAAGTCAGAAAGGGAAAAACAAATACTGTATGGTAACACATATGTATGGGAAAAAAATGGTCATGAAGATCCTAGGGGCAGGATGGGAATAAAGACACAGACCTACTAAAGAATGGGCTTGATGACATGGGGAGGGGGAAAAGTAAGCTGGGACAAAGTGAGAGAGTGGCATGGACATATACACACTACCAAATGTAAAATAGATAGCTAGTGGGAAGCAGCTGCATAGCACAGGGAGATCAGCTCAGTGCTTTGTGACCACCTAGAGGGGTGGGATAGGGAGGGTGTGAGGGAGGGAGACACAGAGGGAAGAGATATGGGGTATGTATATACATAGCTGATTCACTTTGTTATAAAGCAGAAACTAACACACCATTGTAAAGCAACAATACTCCAATAACAATGTTAAAAAAAATAAAATAAAAAAATAAAAATCATTCATCTGACCTTAAAAAAACAAAATAAACAAAAGTGTAAGATTATTTTTTTCTATGTTAAATTGCTAAATTATTTTTTCCAAAAGGATTAAAGCAGAATATATTTTAAATATCCTATGTCAAATAATTTAATAAAACCAAGAAAAAAGATATTAAAAATAGGGAGCGAAATTGGTGAATATTTTTATTGGAAAATTTTAGCCGTTATCTTTCTTTACCAAATAGTCACAAACAGTTAAACCAGGAATTATAGCAGACTTCTGAAAAAGAAGTCATCTTAAAATATTAAGGCCTAAGCAAAATAAAAACATAAGCTAAGAAACACTGCAAAGAAATCATGATTCATATTTCACCTTTCATTTCTTTGTGCTGTTTTCACTCATGTCCTAAGAAGCATCATCCTTTTGAAAAAATATAAATAAGGAAGTCTAATCATATTATAGCCTAGAGAAAATTTTTTTCAATTGTTTATTCTCTTTTTCTCTAAGAGCTTTTTGTATGTCATTATTAAATAAATAGTTACGTAAATCAACCTCAACAAAACGAAATCTACATTTTTTTCTGAGAAAAAATGAAAAACTACTAATATAATTGGCCTAGATATCAAAAAATAGCAGAAATTTTTCATTTATAATAGGAAAAGTTTTTTAAATTGGCTGCCACAACAGAAAAGAATAATACTGAATTCTAACATTAAACAATATTGCTTACTAAAACACTGCAACAGAATATATAATAATATATTTTAAAACATTTGAGTTGTGATATATAATAATATGATATATGATGAAAATACATTTAGTATTACAATTAACTCTACATTAGTAAATAACTCACAAAATCTCTCCGGTTTACTTTTTCTACAAAATGAGGGTGTTCAGTTTAGAGATATCAGAAGCTTTAAAGGTTATCTTTATCACGTAAAATTCTATTCATCACTAAAAAAAGAGAAACAAGTGTCAGCTAGTACAAAAATAGCCAGACAAGTTTTATGATCCTTTTTTTTAAACTGAAAATTAGGATACGAAAAAAGAGTACATTGTACTTTCTGTTGTTCTGTCAGATTATTATTTAGTTTAACAGATAAATTAACTCTTCCCTCATATGCAAATTACCTTAACAGAGAACTACTGCATCGTAGAGAAATTTATTTCAGACTCCTATCATCTTAGTGCTGAGACAATCAAATTACCTTATCTTAGAGAACAAGAACATAAAGCAGCAGCTAAGATAACTGAATGATTCTTCTGGCAGTCCCACCCTAGTTAATATCTAATTTCTAAAATTCTTCTCAGTCTTCTTCCTATTAAATTGTTTCCATCAGAACAAAGTATACCTCATCTCTCCAAACTTGAATTAAATTGCCATGATTATAAAACCTGCCTCAAAAGAGGAGCTAAACTTTATCCTTTTACTATTATGATTTGGAAAGAAAAGTTTATTCTTATCAAACGTTTGTACTACTGTCCTAGGTGTTTGGAATAATTATTGCACAAAATAGGTGGAGATCACCACCCTCTTGAATTTTATTCTAGCCAGTGAAGATGGACGTTAAAAGTAGACAAAATAACTAAATTATAATTTTAATGTAATAAGTCATGTGAAAGCTAGAAAAAGAAGGTTTTCCCACACTGGATGGTGAGATCATGAACTAATATTGGCCCTATGGGAGCTCCTAGAATCATTTAACCTGCTTCTTTCTGGTATTTATTTCTCTACGTTTGATTCAGCATTATGAAATTGTCTTACTTTTTCCTTTTCAAATAACTATTTACTAGTGTAACAATCAACCCTCCTTCCTTACTAACCTTATCCAATGAAGAAGAATGTCATGTCATGTTGTGTTTGTTCAATATATGTCCATTCACAAAACGTATCTTTTGAATCTTCCTTTACCAAATTCTAAATTAATATTGTTTATTGACAGGACTTATCATGAAAATGAAAAAAAAGCAATAAGAATTAATAGACAATAAGTATTCTAGACTTTCTTATATTATCCAATTCTTTATGAAAAGCCTATTTTGTTTAATTTGGCCAAACGTGTGTCACTCTACAAAGCATGTTAATGTGTTAAATAGTAAGACTAAACATATACACTGATAGCTAGTATGATTTTGGAGTAGTTCATGACTTTGGAATGCTAAGGAATCAATGAGCTTTTTATTTCTAACTCCTCTGTTGACTCTTTAAAAAGTTAATAACAAATTCATGAATTTAAAAAGTTACTTTTAAGAGCTACAGGAAATTCTTTAGTAGATCAAAAGCTTAATATGCTGGTTAATTAAAATGTTTATAAAACTGGAAGACAAATCCATGGAAAGCTTATTATTTCCTTTGTTAAGTGCACAAAATATCACAAAATAACAGTGGGAGCAATCAGTTTAAAAAGTTTATGATGATGAGATTGAGAAAAAACAGAACAGTCAACAGATGGCCCCAGATGAGCTCAGACACTTGCCAAAATCCTCCATGAGATATCTCCATTGGCTGGGCTATCAAACACTAAACGTTTTCTAGGGAAACAGATAATATGGCAATCCATTCTGCATTTCTAACTTACATAATTTTGGAAGAACTTTAACTGTGGTTGGTAATAGAATGATGTCCTATTGTAGAATTTGAGCATCTCCAAATAGATTTTATGCAATTGTCTCCTTCTGTGGGTTATCAAATCAATATATACTTGTCATCCTATGTTTATTTTCTGGGTGGATATCTAAACTCCATTGTTGATCTGTTAAGAGAGAGCAAGATTGAATAGTTGCTGGTTTATGTCGAAGTGTGGTTATGCCCTTACAAAGAAAGAGAGTTAATAACATTCATGGATATTTTAGAAAACATTGATAAATTTAATTTGACTCTTCCTTGAGCTGTTCCTTGGCAGTAGTTCAATTAACATATTAAAGAAATATTATCCTTTCAAAAATATAATTTTACACTTAAATCTTTTAAATGTCAACCTCCCACACAATGACAGTTACTTATTGTTCCATTGTCTTTTTGCCCAGTATTAATTAATTATTTTTAAAATGTATTTGTTCTGGATGAAAACGTTGTACAGATCATAACCTATAATTTTTCAGTTGAAAATATAAAAGTAGAATTCATGATTTTTGTTTTTATCCAAAGTTGCTTCTCCTTGTCAAGCTTAATTGAAAATCTAATAAGAATAAGGGAAAATAAAGTTAACTAAAAGACAGAGACAAAATACTATGAAGGTAAAACTTCAGATTACCTGCAGTTATGCACATCATTTCTGATTAGGGTAGGGAACTGCTGAAATCGATTAGAAAACATTATGCTCATTCTTGATTTAGTTGTTTTCCTTGAAAAACTGTCAAAAATATTATTCATGTAAGTTTGGAAAATATGTTTGCCACCTATGAAAAGCACATATTGAATAGCTGAAGAAGTTAATTCTGTTTTGCTTCTCTTGACTTGTGCAAACTAGGTCAGACCTCTCAGTTATCCTGACCCACCTAAAAAGGTGATCTTCCTGGGCATATGCATGGCCTCGTAGCACAGTGGCTGGGAGGAGAGAGGTCTTTGTGGGCAGCCCAGTACTTCAAGGTTGTGTGGATCCCCCAGGATAGGGTCAAATTCAGACCTGCTTTTGTAAATAAAGTTTTGTAAGGACGTTTTTGTGACTAAACTTTTACAGGTACTTTCATTCGTTTCCATATTCCCTTTGGCTGCTTTCATCCCACTATGGCATAGTTGCATAGTTGCGACAGAGATCAAGTGGCCACAAAGCCTAAAATATTGGGTTGGCCCTTTAGAGAAAAAGTTTGAAGACTCCTGATCTGGGGTGAGAAATTTCACTGTTTTGTTGGTTTGTTTGTTTGTTTTTGTTTTCCCTTGGGGCATGCCATAATGCTTCATTTTTCATTATATAAAGGACATGTTCTTAGAAAAACAGGATTCATGGTAATTTAGTGCAATTTAAAAAAAAGCATAGCTTTCCAGGTAGGTGGAACATCACCCCATGAGAGCACCATTCTTAATAACCTTAGTAGCTGTAATATTCTGAGTAATTTTTTTAGTCTCTCTGAACTTCAGTTACCTGATCTATAAAATGATACTAACAATAACTGCTTTGCAGGTCTTTTGTGAAGATGAAATGAGATAATCTGTGAACAGGCTAGAAGGAGGCTTGTGGGGAGTGAACACATGTTAATACCCCCTCACCTGTTCCAGATGCACCAAAGGCCCCCAGAATCCAAACCTGACAAATTCTCATTTTTTGATGACACAGGCTTTTGTGTGTGTGTGTGTGTGTGAATTTCTAAATTTTTGCAATTTCTAAGGCAACATTGGTGACACAGAGATGAAGATCCTTTCCCATGGCATGACTGGCAGGCCCTAATGAGCTGGTGGGGGAAGGGGAGTACTAGCATTTCTGGAAATGTTTGGGGGGGGGGAAATGGGGGCAGGGTGGGGGAGGAAGGGGGAAAAATTCATTTCTTCAGGGCCTAACCTGATTAATAAGGTGACGAGTTTGAGATCATATGGGGCTGGATTTCTCTGCTTTCTCTTTGCTTCCTGAGGATTCTGGGTTTCCTGGGTTTTTTTTTTTTTTTATTAAGGAATATATTTTGTATATACTATTGGCAAATGATCACCACACTGTCTAGTTAACATCTGTAACCATACATAGTTCAATTGTTTTTTTCTTGTGAGTGGTGTGAACCTGCAGAGCATGAACTCTCCCATGTCTCCTTGGTGCAGCCCACCCTGCACTCCACCAGCTTCACACTTATGGTTGTGATTGCAACCTGGCTGTGGGCATGAACCAGAAGACTTTGCTCTGAACAAGAACCC
Organism: Tursiops truncatus; assembly: GCF_011762595.2. Taxonomy (NCBI): domain Eukaryota; kingdom Metazoa; phylum Chordata; class Mammalia; order Artiodactyla; family Delphinidae; genus Tursiops; species Tursiops truncatus. The sequence goes on from NC_047040.1 coordinate 27,455,144, forward strand.
AAGTTAGCCTAGAAAAACCTAGTCAGCTGTCTCTGCATACAACTGCTGTGGGCTAGTCTGGGAGGATGGGATTAAAATGAGCAGAAAATGGAGATGACATTCATATAAAATACTAGAAGAGATTAGATGATGATAATCAAAACATTTCTGCACATATAAATATCTGCAACAACACACACACAAAGAAAACTGAATATATTACCCAAATCTAAATTAAATATTGACAAAGAAATTGCAGATATAAAAAATTGAATAAAATATTTTAACCTGGGACATAAATGAACCAAATTTTCATTTTCTTTTTTTAATAGTTATGTTCAGTTTTTTTTTTGTTTGTTTTTGCGGTACGCAGCCTCTCACTGTTGTGGCCTCTCCCGTTGCGGAGCACAGGATCCAGACACGCAGGCTCAGCGGCCATGGCTAACGGGCCCAGCCACTCCACGGCATGTGTGATCTTCCCGGACCGGGGCACGAACCCGTGTCCCTTGTTGAGGCGGACTCTCAACCACTGTGCCACCAGGGAAGCCCTCAGTTTTTAAGAGTTGGGAAAGATATACATCTCAGGTAAGTTTCTCCAGGAAGGAAACTTTTAGCAGCTGTGTCCTGCTTCATTAATCCCCTCAATGAAGCCAACTTTTCTGTTTCACAGAACAGTTAAGGATGGGTCATTGCCCAGAAAGCTGACTTAGATACTAGTTCATCCAGGACTGAGCTGGAATTTCTGCTCAGGAACTAAAGAAGCTGTAGAAAGTCTTCTGTTCTGAGCTGGGCATTACCCTTCAGCAAAAATTGATCAGACCAAATTTACTAAAGAACCATCAGACTGGTAAAGCAATGGTTGAAGGGCTTAGAAACTTCTAGGATGCAGAAAAAGACAGCAATGCAGGGACATCAGAGTTGTGTTGAAATGTGTTAAGAAATGTCACTGTTAGGCATGTTCCAAAGTGTAGAACTGACAACATGAGTAGAAAACAAAGGAGTGATGTTAGCTCATAGTAGAACTTTTAACAAGGCTGCCCAGAGCTGGCGTGGCATACTCTATGAGGGAGTGAGTTCTTTTTCAGTAAAGATAAATCAAAGTGCTATATCTTAACAATCAGCATGAGAGGATAGATGGGATTTAAGTGTCTGATGAATGGTTAGACTACATGACCTTTAAGAACTCTTTCTACTCTGAGATGCTAGGATTCCAAAAATAGTTAATTAACCCAAGGAAACCTTTGAACTGCTCTGTAATGGTTCCTCAGGAAGGAGGGAATTAACCCCTAAAGATATGTAAATCCAGAAATCTTCACAGATACAAGCTTATAATGAACAATGGGAATCAAGTAAAGGAACTAAGGCAGTTCTATCGTGTACAGAATTTGGAATAATTCAATTCATAGAATAAGGTTCTCTGTGAGCAGGATACTCTGAGAATTATGAGGTGAAGGTTGGAAATTAGGGAGAAACAATTAAAAGGACCATGACTACACGTCTGCTCAGTGAAGAGCGTATTCCAGGTCACGATTCCAGGCCAGAAAGTGACTTTGGTGACTCTGAAGCTTCAGAAAGATTTTGTTCTCCACCAATTAACAGTCTCCATCCCATGCTCCCCATCTTTGCATGTAAAGGTAAAATACGATTTTGTTCATCAAAAGAACAAAAACGTACATATGTGCTAAAAATTGAGATTCTTTTTTAGATTTCTCTAATCGTAAAACTCTATAACTTCATCAAAGTTGAATTATTCTTGTGTGTGTGTGTGTCTGTGTGTGTGTGTGTCCCTTCTTAGTGACTTCCCTAAGCACTTATGATTCCTTGAGGTTTTGTGGGAGAAAGGAAAAATACTAATTATTTAAAAATAATAAAAAAAATATTCTGTGCATCAGTCTACTTTTCCTGACTTCTGTAAAAGCAAAGCTTATCTCACTGCAAGGGATGAAAACTCAGGTCTACAGTGGTCAAGCATGAAACATCAAGTGGGCAGCTGCCTACACTACAAAGCACCTGCCTAGTGACTTTGCCTTTCAATCAGTGTGCAGGCCTGTAGGACCAAACAAAACACCTCAGAAGACTGGTTGACCTAAGAGTCATTGGTTTGCAAGAAAAAGGTTTCTAATGTTTAGTTCTTCTTAGAAATAAAACGAGGAGCTGCCTAGCAAGAAAAATTGGCTAAGGCTCACAAAGGTGGATGAGTAGCAAAAACTCCTCAACAAAAATGGTGAGAATTAAAAGGCTAAATGAGCTAGTGTTGCTTTTCCCAGTTAGCTGTTCCACCAGTTCATGGTCATGTACTCTAGACTGTATGGTGATGGTCTTGAAGTGTTGCAGCTGAAGGGATAGGGTGATCGGTAGAAGGGAGAGCTCCACACGTGAGGTTCTCACTTTTACAGATGCTGCTGGAACCCAAAGAGCTTAAGTGACATGTGCCAGGGGAACCAGGTCTAGAACCCAGTTACCATGTGTCTCAGAGTAGCTTATTATTTGATATTAGAGACTGGAATATAAATTGCTCTTCCTTTTGTTTCTATGAAGAAGAATCTCACTTTAGGTGAGTGTCTATGATAATCAGTCATTGGCTTGGGTCTTCTCCTTTTTGGTCACCTTCTTCCTTACTGGCCAGTTGCTTGGAATTAGAACTTTATTAGGTCTATCAATAACAGGACCAGGGCAGATAAGAACCAGATGACAATTTTGGCGACTGCCGAAAAACAGGTAGATGTCCTTTTGGTTTGTTTTAACTTTTCCTAATTGCTTTGGATTCATTAGAGAAATATCATACCACTGACATTTCAGCCAGTTACAGGAGACCTCTGGCAATGCCTTCAGACCCTTCTGTGTTCTTTTAGTCAAATTCTATTCAATCTAATTCCTGTTAAGATTTTCAGAAGTATTAAATTTATCTCAGGCATGTTCCCCATTATCTTTGTTGCCTTAATGAATAACATTTTATCACAGAAACTGACTTAACTAAATGTTATTCTCTATTTTCTTTATTAGTTGCAGAATTGCAAGATACATCAAAAATACTTTATGACTTACTGTCCCCATTTAATTGAGCTAATTCTTCCTCTAATTCATAATGAAGGTGTGTTTTAGTGTCATTATGAATATTGACTAGATTTCCCATACTATATATCAGGAAGTTATATTATGAGATTTGTGCCTAAAACTTTTAGGTACTAAGATCTCAAAGCATGTAAATTTTCTAAGAATACAGCTTTAGCCATTATTTAGGTCTGTTATTTCTGGTTGCCACCGTTCATGCATTAGTTCTTCTCTGAAGAATTTAATTCTCTGAGAATTTACATTATGCTTATTTCTAACATGTAAAACCAGAATTGTATATGTGTTTTGATTTAATTAAGGCCTATAGCATTTTGATCAAATTTGTTGAATTAAAATAGCTATAGACCTTCGAATGTGGATTCAGAATGATTTTATAAAAATTTCTTTCCCCCAAAAAACTTCTTGGCACCCAAAATTCTTCTATCCCCAGCCAGTTAATCCATGGAAGAAGCCAAAATAGCCTCAGAACCAACTACCCATATTAGACCCAAAATGTATCAAGCAAAAATCCTCAAATGTGGGGGGATATTTTTAAAATTTGTTCCATTAAAAACAACAAAACACTGTTTCTATTAGTGATGTGGTCAATGGCCATACTTCTTGTGCTGAGAAAGATAATTTTTAGGAATAAAACTAGCAAATCAGAGATTGAGGGCCACAGTGTGGCCTGCACACAGTCAGCAAGATGCTCAGCAGGTGGGAGTTTGTGGTTCCTTGCTGTGTGGCTCAGGGCTGGGACAGCCTTAACTCAGCGGAATATATTTGAGCTATTTGCGGTAATCTCTACGCCTGCTTTCCTCTCCAGACCCTACACAATCCTGTGGGTTTCATGGATCATCAAAGCAACATGCTTAATTTCCTCCACATATTTTAACAAAATGTTTGGTGCCTCTCCAAATTATAAGTAAAATTAATCCGTATGTTACTTTGTTGAGCTATTGTTTGATATTCAAATGGAGAGCACTCAAAATTCAACATTTTTGAGCTGAAAGATATCTCAAAGATAATCTAATCCAGCCCCAGCATTTCATTAAGGAGAAACCCAAAGCCCAGGTGATGTAACTTTTCCACTGTCTCACCGCTAGTGTGTGACAGAACCAGGAATACTGATCAACATTACTTCATCCTCTCTTTGGTTGGTTTGTGATAAATCATGCAGACTCAGGCATGAACCCTGCCCTTTTGGATATCATTATTTAAGGAAAGAAAACAAGAGTAGCCACTCGGCAGATATATTATTTAGTCACATGCCCTACACAATTTTGTATTATTATAGTTTCTTCAGTGCAGTATTGCCAGGGACTTATTCCTCTTCTCCTTCCCTCCTGAAAAACATCAGAAATGCAGGAAATATGTTGTTGCCATAAAGTATATGAGGCATAATTCTCAACAAAATACATATCTTAAATATCAAATGTGTAAACTTCATAGGAATCCTATGGCTGTCATGAGATTATGCCTTGCAGACCACCAACTACTGAAACAGTCATTGACCACGGGCCCAGCTGCTACACTGAAATTCATCACTACCTTCTGATGACTGACAGCAGCAGGGGTACTCGGGCAGGCCCATTGGTAGAGACATGGAACCCATCTGATGACTGGATTTGGCTCATGGACTCCCCGATGGCCTTGTTGAACCTTCCTTAGGTTTGACCACAGTGTAGAGGGCTACATGCTAGTGTGCAGTACTTCCTCCCATCCTGTCCTCTTCATTTCCCTGACTCCGGTTCACACTTGCTCACGGTCTGACAGCTCTCCCAGTCCTTTCTCAGCACCTTCTCTGTCTTCTTTCCCATAGGAATTTCCTCCAGTAAAATCTTTACACATATAGCTCTCTGGGCTGGAGAGTTTAAGAATCCTCTCCAGGGTTGCCAGAAAAAGGCTATTCAACCCCATTGTTGTTGTTCAACCTCTTAGTTCTTCTTCTTTCTACTTTTTTACCTCTGTTGACCAGATAGCAACTTCTGTCCCATTGGCTTCAGTCCAATAGCCATCCTGTCCACATCGAACATACCTCTGCAATATATGCACCATTAGATTTCAATTTTACTACACAAATCTGTTTACCTAGTGGGGCTCCATAGGCTATCCATCTGCCTCCAGGATAGGATTAGAAGGCTTTAAATGGCAGCAGAAGGAAATACTTTTAGTCTGTTCTAAAGTAGCAGTTATCTTTAGCCATAGTTTAGAAAAGCAACAACATTTGATAAATAGGAGCTTTAAACAGATCCATCTCCATAGACCTTTTGGATTCGAAATTATAATAAAAATCTTTAAAGTCAAATAATACGCAAGCAGAGTACAGTGTACAGAGCTCAGAAGCATTAAAAATATTGTATGAATACAAAGGTCTATTATTTACTGAATAACAGGAATAAGAATGAGTCTCGAAGAGTAAGAAATGTATTACAATTAGGGCCCGCTGGACGGCTACCCCGAGATGGCCACTAGAGGAACCACCGGGGAAATAACATCACTGGAGTCCAGAAAAAAAATAGAAGTGAGAAGTAATGAGCAGACTGTGCAATATCAGAACAAACAGAGTGGGAAAATAATAGCACTCACATCTAATGCCCTAAGTTATTACTTGGAAAAAAGGGAAAATGAAAGGCTTCTCTGTGAGATTAAAGGAGGTACATATGTTAACAGCCTGCTCTCAAAGCATGGGGGAAATCGCCTCTGTAATTCCAGCTTTCTGTCTGATGCTGAAAACATTAATGGCATCAGGTCCCTTTGCACTGCCTTTCATGTGAGATGCTCTGTATTTTAAAGATCATTAAAGCCATAGGATAATTACTGAATCTGAATTAAAAGAAGCAAAGTAGTTATGAAAGGAAGGAAATGATTCCATGCAGTCATCAATTCCAAAATCTATTCAACTTTACAGTGAAGGGAAGGACATTCTTCCCTTTTCACAGGCACTTGGATTTTCCACTGGCTTGGCTTCGACTCTCATTTACTCATTAACCAGATTCAATTTATGGGAGCTCCAGCTACACCAGTTTTCTTTTCAGAAAAAATCTTCTTAGAAATAGTGTGGATATTTTTTAGGTGTGATTTTCTATGGAGGTAAAAGCTAGTATGGGTCAAAGATATAAGTAATAATAACAACAAACTGATACAGCTGCACTCTGCTTTAAAGTATTTATTTGTATTTACTCTCGTATTCTTCACAATGACCCTTTAAGATATTATTCTTATGCCCATTTTATAGAAGCAAAATTGACACATAGGGAGGCGAAGGAATTTAATCATAATCACACATTTTGATCACAGAAAATCACATCCTATGTGGCATTCACAAAATGTAGTCCAACTGAGCAATCTGATTCTGAATCTTACACTCTTTCCTCTGGGACCCTAAAGTTCATGCTTTCTCAGCACTGGTACTTCTCAAAATAGCCCTTTGCTCTACATTATTTCTCAAGCTCTCTTTCCAAGGGCTGCTTCCCACCTGCTCTCAAGTACTCTGTCCTCTTCACTTCTAAAAAAATATTCATTTGAATCCACCACCTATATGTGGGCTGGTCTGTACTACCCTCTGTCCTTCAAGTGTATAACTCGCTGAAGATGTTCTCTTTACCTGATATGTCCACCCTCCCCCTACACCATCTCTTTCTTAACAGACCCTGCCTATGCCATCCCTGAATCTCCCCATCCACACCTAAATAACTTCTTCTGTCTGAAACCACCTATGACCTCCTGCTAACCAAATCCAGGGGATTTGTCCTTGAGTTAACTCCCAACAGCATCTGACACTATGCCCTTCTCATTACTTGATTCTCCATCTGGAAGTTATATCAAACCTATCCTCTCCTAGATTTGTTTCTTTCTTTTCTAATTTTAGTTTTTCTGTTTTCTCACTGTGGGTATTTTCAAATGCTCTCTCCTTTGTTCTGGGTATTTCTCTCTATAGTTTCACTTTCTCTTCATGTTCTGACTTGGTCTTCCCAAAATCTACATCTCCATAAGGTGTGACTATATCAGTTACAAAGCAACTAAATGAGGAACTTTGGGTAAGGACTGAGCATCATATATTTTAAAATCTATCCAAGTGACTGGAATGTACAGGCAGAGTTGAGAAACACTGACAGAGGCCTACCTCTTGAGATTTTAAATCAATTTTATTTATTTATTTTTTTAAATAAATTTATTTATTTATTTATGACTGTGCTGGGTCTTCACTGCTGCGCGCAGGCTTTCTCTCGTGGTGAGTGGGGGCTACTCTTCGTTGCGGTGTGCAGGCTTCTCATTGCAGTGGCTTCTCGTGTTGCAGAGCACAGGCTCTAGGCGCGCAGGCTTCAGTAGTTGTGGCAGGTGGGCTCAGTAGCTGTTGCTTGCGGGTTCTACAGCACAGGCTCAGTAGTTGTGGCGCATGGGCTTAGTTGCTCCGCGGCATGTGGGATCTTCCCAGACCAGGGCACAAACCTGTGTCCCCTGCATTGGCAGGCGGATTCTTAACCACTGCACCACTAGGGAACTCCCATAAATTTTGTTAAGGGAAAAAGTCATTAGATAATTTACAGTGTAATCACCTATTATAACAAGCAGTAGGGCATAGGGAGAAAGAGCTTCTGGGGGAGGCAATGGTTCCTGTTGTTAAAGGTTCTTTCCATGTACAAGCCACAGCATTCATTATTTTAGTTCAGTAAATGGATTAGATCATCATCCAATGAACAGGGTCCCTCTTGTATGCCATGTTACCAGAGATAGGAAAAATCATCTTTTTACTTGAGTTCCATGGACATAGACTCCAGAATATATGCTCTGCTAAAAATTAGGGGAGATGGGTGCGTTTGGCAATGCCCAATAGAAACAATTGTAAAGAGAATGTTAGATAAAATATATCATTATATATCTTTTGGCCCATCCTATAATCATGTTTCATTGCTTTCTAAAGACTTTCACTTATCTCTTTTGAGAGCCTCCTTCCTTTGGCTTCATCCAAATACCATCTTTCCCACTTTATATTACTGGGCTATTTAGCTCTGAAATCTCTTCTCAGCTACAAGCCCAACATTGCATACTAAAAGATTCTGCTATGCCCTGCCACAGGAAAACAGCAAGGGACAAAAATAAATAAACTGGAAGATACTTTGAAATTTTCATATTGTCTCACCAGTGCCTGTAAGAAACAGACATATTATCCATTAATACAAATCATGGGATAACCTTTAGAATATAAAAGGAGTCACAATCAAGTTTGGTTTAAAAAACTAATTTTTCTCTGACTTACAAAGATTTGTTTTTAATTACAGATATAGAAAATGTTAATAGTCTTTATCTCTAGGTAAGGCAGTAGAGATTTTTATGCTTCATTACATTTTCATGTATTTTTTTGAATATTTTACAATAAATGTATGTAAATTTTATAACCAGAAAAACCATGACTGTGAAAAACACTCTAGTCCTATTTTTTCAACTGCGCTTCATTTCTCTATTTCCAAATTACTGCAGGATACTTCCACAAGAGTGATCAGAATTAATGAATCCCCCTGACCTTTCAGATCAGCCCCCTTTCCTAGTACTTCATTGTAGTCTCCTTTAAATTTTAATTTTTCTCCCTTTCATCTTTCATTCATGCCCCCGTCCATTCACTCATTCAATAGGGATTTATTGAACTTCATTACAAAAAACACTGGGCTCAGTGTTGTCTAGGCAGTCTATAAAAATCTTAATTATGGAGCGACTTTCAAGATGGCGGAGGAGTAAGACGTGGAGATAACCTTCCTACCCACAAATACAACAAAAATACATCTAATGTGGAAAAACTCCTACAGAACACCTACTGAACACTGGCAGAAGACGTCAGGCTTCCCAAAAGGCAAGAAACTCCCCACGTACCTGGGTAGGGCAAAAGAAAACAGAAAAAAGAGACAAAAGAATAGGGATGGGACCTGCACCAGTGGGAGGGAGCTGTGAAGGAGGAAAGGTTTCCACACACTAGGAAGGCCCTTCGTGGGCGGAGACTGTGGGTGGCAGAGGGGGGAAGCTTCGGAGCCGCGGAGGAGAGCACAGCAACAGGGGTGCAGAGGGCAAAGCGGAGAGATTCCCGCACAGAGGATCGGTGCCCGGCACTCACCAGCCCAAGAGGCTTGTCTGCTCACCCGCCAGGGCGGGTGGGGCTGGGAGCTGAGGCTCGGGCTTCGGTCAGAGCGCAGGGAGAGGACTGGGGTTGGCTGCGTGAACACAGCCTGAAGGGGGCTAGTGCCCCACGGCTAGCCTGGAGGGAGTCCGGGAAAAAGTCTGGACCTGCCTAAGAGGCAAGAGACCATTGTCTCTTGGTGCGCAAGGAGAGGGGATTAAGAGTGCTGCTTAAAGGAGCTCCAGAGATGGGCGCGAGCCACAACTATCAGCGCAGACCCCAGAGACGGGCATGAGATGCTAAGGCTGCTGCTGCCGCCACCAAGAAGCCTGTGAGCAAACACAGGTCACTATCCACACCCCCCTTCTGGGGAGCCTCTGCAGCCTGCCACTGCATGGGTTAAAAACAATGAAAAAAATATTAAAAGCACCAAGGGAAAAGCAACAATAACCTACAAGGGAATCCCCATAAGGTTAACAGCTGATCTTTCATCAGAAACTCTGCAAGCCAGAAGGGAGTAGCAAGACATATTTAAAGTGATGAAAGGGAAAATACCACAACCAAGATTACTCTACCTAGCAAGGATCTCATTCAGATTCAATGGAAAAATTAAAAACTGTACAGACAAGCAAAAGCTAGGAGAATTCAGCACCACCAAACTGGCTTCACAACAAATGCTAAAGGAACTTCTCTAGGCAGGAAACACAAGAGAAGGAAAAGACCTACAATAACAAACCCAAAACAATTAAGAAAATGGTAATAGGAACATGCATATTGATAATTATCTTAAATGTAAATGGATTAAATGCTCCAACCAAAAGACATAGATTGGCTGAATGGATACGAAAACAAGACCCGTATATATGCTGTCTACAAGAGACCCACTTCAGACCTAGGGACACATACAGACTGAAAGTGAGGGGATGGAAAAAGATATACCATGCAAATGGAAATCAAAAGAAATCTGGAGTAGCAATTCTCAGACAAAATAGACTTTAAAATAAAGACTATTACAAGTGACAAAGAAGGACACTACATAATGATCAGGGATCAATCCAAGAAGAAGATATAACAATTGTTAATATTTATGCACCCAACATAGGAGCACCTCAATACATAAGACAAACGCTAACAGCCATAAAAGGGGACAGTGACAGTAGCACAATAATTGTAGGGGTGTTTAACATCCCACTTTCACCAATGAACAGATTATTGAAAATGAAAATAAATAACAAAAAACAAGCTTTAGATGACACATTAAACAAGATGGACTTAATTGATATTTAAAGGACAGTCCATCCAAAAACCACAGAATACACTTTCTTCTCAAGTGTTCATGGAACATTTTCCAGGGTAGACCATATTTGGGTCACAAATCAAGCCTTGGTAAATTTAAGAAAATTGAAATTGTATCAAGTACCTTTTCTGACCACAATGCTAGGAGACTAGATATCAATTACAGGAAAAAAATGTAAAAAATACAAACACATGGAGACTAAAAAATACACTACTAAATAACCAAGAGATCACTGAAGTAATCAAAGAGGAAATCAAAAAATACCTAGACAAATGACAATGAAAACACGATGAGCTAAAACCTAAGGGATGCAGCAAAAGCAGTTTTAAGAGGGAAGTTTATAGCAACACAATCCTACCTCAAGATACAAGAAATATTTCAAATAAACAACCTAACCTTACACCTAAAGCAATTAGTGAAAGAAGAACAAAAAAAAAAACCCCAAAGTTAGCAGAAGAAATCATAAATATCAGATCAGAAATAAATGAAAAAGAAATGAAGGAAACAATAGCAAAGATCAATAAAACTAAAAGCAGGTTCTTGGAGAAGCTAAACTAAATTGATAAACCATCAGCTAGACTCATCAAGAAAAAAGGCAGAAGATTCAAATCAACAGAATTAGAAATGAAAAAGGAGAAGTAACAACTGACACTGCAGAAATACAAAGGGTCATGAGAGATTACTACAAGCAACTCTATGCCAATAAAATGGACAACCTGGAAGAAATGGACAAATTCTTAGAAAAGCACAACCTTCCGAGACTGAATCAGGAAGAAATAGAAAATATAAACAGAGCAATCACAAGCACTGAAATTGAAACTGTGATTAAAAATCTTCCAACAAACAAAAGCCCAGGACCAGATGGCTTCAGAGGCGAGCTCTATCAAACATTTAGAGAAGAGCTAACTCCTATCCTTCTCAAACTCTTCCAAAATATAGCAGAGGGAGAAACACTCACAAACTCATTCTACGAGGTACCATCACCCTGCTACCAAAACCAGACAAAGATGACACAAAGAAAGAAAACTACAGGCCAATATCACTGATGAATATAGATGCAAAAATCCTCAACAAAATACTAGCAAACAGAATCCAACAGCACATGAAAAGGATCATACACCATGATGAAGTGGGGTTTATCCCAGGGATGCCAGGATTCTTCAATATATGCAAATCAATTAATATGATATACCATGTTAACAAATTGAAGGATAAAAACCATGTAATCATCTTAATAGATGCAGAAAAAGCTTTCGACAAAATTCAACACCCATTTATGGTAAAAATCCTCCAGAATGTAGGCACACAGGGAACTTATCTCAACATAATAAAGGCCATTTATGACAAACCCACAGCCAACATCGTTCTCAATGGTGAAAAATTGAAACCATTTCCACTAAGATCAGGAACAAGACAAGGTTGCCCACTCTCACCACTAATATTCAACATAGTTTTGGCAGTTTTAGCCACAGCAATCAGAGAAGAAAATAAATAAAAGGAATATAAATCAGAAAAGAAAAACTAAAACTGTCACTGTTTGCAGATGACATGATACTCTACATAGAGAATCCTAGAGATGCTACAAGAAAAGTACTAGAGCTAATCAATGAATTTAGTAAAGTAGCAGGATACAAAATTAATGCACAGAAACCTCTTGCATTCCTATACACTAATGATGAAAAATCTGAAAAAGAAATTAAGGAAACATTCCCATTTACCACTGCAACAAAAAGAGTAAATATCTCAGAATAAACCTACCTAAGGAGACAAAAGACCTGTATGCAGAAGACTATAAGACACTGATGAAAGAAATTAAAGATGATACAAACAAATGGAGAGATATACCATGTTCTTGGATTGGAAGAATCAACATTTTGAAAATTACTATACTTACCAAAGCAATCTACAGATTCAGTGCAATCCCTATCAAACTACCAATGGCATTTTTCACACAACTAGAACAAAAAATTTCACAATTTGTATGGAAACAGAAAAGACCCCGTATAGCCAAAGCAATCTTGAGAAATAAAAATGGAGTTGGAGGAATCAGGCTCCCTGACTTTACCTTATACTACAAAGCTATAGTAATCAAGACAGTATGGTACTGGCACAAAAACAGAAATATAGATCAATGAAACAGGATAGAAAGCCCAGAGATAAACCCACACTCATATGGTCACCTTATCTTTGATAAAGAAGGTAAGAATATGCAATGGAGAAAAGAGAGCCTCTTCAATAAGTGGGGCTGGGAAAACTGGACAGCTACATGTAAAAGGATGAAATTAGAACACTCCCTAACACCATACACAAAAATAAACTCAAAATGGATTAAAAACATAAATATAAGGCCAGACTCTGTAAATCTCTTACAGGAAAACAGGCAGAACACTCTATGACATAAATCACAGCAAGATCCTTTTTGACCCTACCTCCTAGAGAAATGGAAATAGAAACAAACAAACAAAAAAACCCAATGGGACCTAATGAAGCTTAAAAGCTTTTGCACAGCAAAGGAAACCATAAACAAGATGAAATGACAATCCTCAGAATGGGAGAAAATATTTACAAGTGAAGCAACTGACAAAGGATTAATCTCCAAAATTTACAAGCAGCTCATGCAGCTCAATATCAAAAAAAACAAGCAACCCAATCAAAAAATGGGCAGAAGACCTAAATAGACATTTCTCCAGAGAAGATATACAGAGTGCTAACAAACACATGAAAGGATGCTCAACATCATTAATCATTAGAGAAATGCAAATTAAAACTACAATGAGGTATCACCTCACATGGGTCAGAATGGCAATTATCAAAAAATCTAGAAACAGTAAATGCTGGAGAGGGTGTGGAGAAAAGGGAGCTCTCTTGCACTGTTGGTGGGAATGTAAATTGATACAGGCACTATGGAGAACAGTATGGAGGTTCCTTAAAAAACTAAAAATAGAATTACCATACGACCCAGCAATCCCACTACTGGGCATATACCCCGAGAAAGCCATAATTCTAAAAGAGTCATGTACCACAATTTTTATTGCAGAACTATTTACAATAGCCAGGATAAGGAAGCAACCTAAGTGTCCATCAACAGATGAGTGGATAAAGAAGATGTGGCACATATACACAATGGAATATTCCTCAGCCATAAAAAGAAACAAAATTGAGTTATTTGTAGTGAGGTGGATGGACCTACAGTATGTCATACAGAGTGAAATAAGTCAGAAAGAGAAAAAGAAATACTGTTTGCTAACATATATATATGAAATCTAAAAAAAAAAAAAAGGTTCTGAAGAACCTTGGGGCAGGACAAGAATAAAGACGCAGACGTAGAGAATGGACTTTAGGACAGGGGGAGGGGGAAGGGTAAACTGGGAAGAAGTGAGAGAGTGACATGGACATATATACACTACAAATGTAAAATAGATAGCTAGTGGGAAGCAGCCGCATAGCACAGAGAGATCAGCTCGGTGCTTTGTGACCACCTAGTCCCATGGGATAGGGAGGGTGGGAGGGAGACACAAGGGGGGGGGATATGGGGTATATGTATACTTATAGCTGATTCAGTTTGTTATACAGCAGGAACTAACACATTGTAAAGCAATTATACTCCAATAAAGATGTTAAAAAAATTTTAAAAATCGTAATTATTTCCTTCTTTTTAAGTGTCTACCTCGAAGAAAAAACAAGAGTCTCTATGTTCAAATCTCAGCTCCTCCACAAACTCTAAAGACTGAGTAAGGAACAAGTGGGAAAGTTTTAAATTTTGCTGATCACCCACATTTTCTAAAGTGTAGACAAAACGTGAGCTACTGGAGAGGTGAAATCCTAAGGAAGGTTTCTTGCTGGAGGAAAGTAAGAAAATCCAGTTTCAACTCTCAGGTAGATGTCAATAGAAACCTGGCGTCTTTAGAAAATATCTCCGTGCTTCTAACGCAGAGGGCACGGTTTCTATCCCTGGTTGGGAAGCTAGGATTCCAGGATCCCACATGCCTAGGAGCCAAAAAACCCCTCATGCCCATTCCCACCCCCTGACCCAGGCAACCACTAATCTACTTTAAAGAAAAAAAAAAGTTTTTTGTTTGTTTGCTATTTTTTTCTCCAGTTTTATGCTTCTCTTCCTGAAGAAAAATAAAAACAGAGACTTGAGGATGGATTTTTTTTTCTAAAAATTCAGATTCAGCAAATGAGTCTTTAAAAATAAAGATGGCTAACAGACTCAATCATTTTTCCATACACAGGGTTTCCTGTGTTCTGTTCAACACCTCAGGCCACATGATGGGCCCTTTACCTGGGCTGAGGCATGAGATTTCTAGAGCTCACAATCCTCATTACAGAGAAACACATATGCCCCTCAATATCCAAATGCTGAGGACATTTTCTAATATAAAATCTTCTTATCTCTAGGGTGCTTTCACAGACCATCTGAAAGTCTGCTCTGAGATAGTGGTCTTTTAATCCAGCTAACAAATTGCTTAGTTCTTAGAGGGAATGCTTCAATATGAATAAGCAAGTGATACCTTTTGTGCAAATTAAATATCATTTCAAACCCCTTTTCATACTTTCACTTTATTAAACCTATTCAAATGATCTCCTCAATGGATATTTTTATTTGGCACTATCAGTGTAAACAAAATGTGTTACAGTAAATATTTGTTAACCAAATTTGCTATCACCCCACAATGGAAGAAAGAACTGCTCTTAGAGTATTTTGATATGTGCATCTGGTTTGCTTTCATATGAGGGCCATTTGCTGCCTTTAGTGGTCACTGATGACTCACTGGTTCATGATTCTACACCAGATAGAACTTATTTATCTCCACACGTAAACAGACCCTATCATTTCTGTTATGTCTTCACGTGTACAGTGACATTTGAAAAATAATTTAACAAAAGCTTAGCATCAAAATGTTAATTCAAAAAAAATTTTTTTATTGTTTGTTCAACTCATGTTCAATAAACAGAAAGGAGTAAGATAAAAAGAGAAAGGAGGAAAGAGCCCATCATGTGAAAATGTGAAGGAGCTTTCCATCACATTACCCACCAAAATCTCTCTCTCTCACACATACACACAACACAAACACACACACACAACACACACACACACAACTCACACTTCTTAGGGGCTCCATCACTCTTTTTTTCTCTCACACTCTTTAAGAATGATGATTAAAGACACAGTCATAGTAAAAAAAAAAAAAAAAAAGAGCCACATCACAGTTTTCTCTAATAAAAATCTAATTAATAAAAAACCAAGTTTCCAAACAATTTGAAGGGCTGTAACACTCCATAGTTACTCTATACACCCTTAAATTAGGATACCTTATATGCAGGTATGACCACATCAGGATATTGGGAGCAAAGAGAAAAATTAAACCTACTTTTCCTTGTCCATATTTCCTGTTCAGAAGCCCTGTTCAGATTGCTTCCACATCTAGCACCCCAACTGCTAGAGCTGCCACCTCGTTCTGATGGGGCTTGGCATTCACGAGTCCCTGGGGACCATGCAAAACAAAAAGGTGGTGGGATTGCTGGGTCATATGGTAGTTCTATTTGTAGTTTTATAAGGAACCTCCATACTGTTCTCCACAGTGGCTGTACCAATTCACATTCCCACCAGCAGTGCAAGAGTGTTCCCTTTTCTGCATTTATTCTTTCTAGATTTTTTGATGGTGGCCATTCTGACTGGTGTGAGATGATATCTCATTGTAGTTTTGACTTGCATTTCTCTAATGATTAATGATGTTGAGCATTCTTTCATGTGTTTGTTGGCAGTCTGTATATCTTCTTTGGAGAAATGTCTATTTAGGTCTTCTGCCCGTTTTTGGATTGGGTTGTTTGTTTTTTTGTTATTGAGCTGAATGAGCTGCTTGCATATACCCTGAAAAAACCATAATTCAAAAAGAGTCATGTACCAAAATGTTCATTGCAGCTCTATTTACAATAGCCAGGAGATGGAAACAACCTAGTGTCCATCATCGGATGAATGGATAAAGAAGATGTGGCACATATATACAATGGAATATTACTCAGCCATAAAAAGAAATGAAATTGAGTTATTTGTAGTGAGGTGGATGGACCTAGAGTCTGTCATACAGAGTGAAGTAAGTCAGAAAGAGAAAGACAAATACCATATGCTAACACATATATATGGAATCTAAGAAAAAAAAAATGTCATGAAGAACCTAGGGGTAAGACAGGAATAAAGACACAGACCTACTAGAGAATGGACTTGAGGATATGGGGAGGGGGGAGGGTAAGCGGTGACAAAGTGAGAGAGTGGCATGGACATATATACACTACCAAACGTAAAATAGATAGCTAGTGGGAAGAAGCCGCATAGCATAGGGAGATCAGCTCGGTGCTTTTGGACCACCTAGAGGGGTGGGATAGGGAGGGTGGGAGGGAAGGAGACACAAGAGGGAAGAGATATGGGAACATATGTGTATGTATAACTGATTCACTTTGCTATAAAGCAGAAACTAACACACCATTGTAAAGCAATTGTACTCCAATAAAGATGTAAAAAAAAAATAGAATACCAAAATAAATAAATAAATAAATAAAATTGTTCCCTTGGTTAAAAATAAATAAATAAAAAGAAAAAATAAACAAAAAGATGGCTCTGTTTAAGTGCACAAGCACTCTGAGCAACACTTCCCTCTGGCTCAGCACAGAGTGGATAAGCAAAAACACCCAGCTTTCAGGTTTGGTCTGTCCCCTGTGAGGGACTGGACTGCACATCTAACATCCTGACTTTCCCAGCTGCTGCCTGAAGGTCGGGCTCCCTCCCCACAACATCCTATTGATGTAACTTTATTTTTGATAATATTTGTTTTGTGAATGATTTGATAAATCATATCTTTCAGAGAACTTTGAATTTGACTACTTGTAAGCCATTTTGTCATTCTTTGACCAATATACCACTTCCATTTCTATATGGAGAAATTTCCCAGTTATGTGTTTAGACCGTGTGAACGTGTCCTGAATTGCTGCTTGCGCTCAGATACATCTTTTCCCACTTCTAGGTTCTTCATTTATTACAAGGGCTGGATGTTTGGGAACTACATTTCCCAGAATCCCTTTCCAGCAGAGTTCTGCCTATATTTAAACAATGAGGCATTACACAAAATTTAGAAAGTTGAAAGAACACAGAAGCTCTTTTTTCTCTTCCAGCAGCAATGAGCTTCAGGAGACACTGTTTTAAGAGCATCATCTAAGAATTCCACCACAAATTGCCTACACAAATACTCAGGCAGCTGCCATTCTGGACCCTAAAACATTATTGGTACATCTTGAGTGTCTGAAGGATAGAAGGAAAATGTGAAACTGGAGGTGGTGCCCCTTACTCTCTAATCTCATGCTCTCCAGTGGTTTTCTAAGCACCTAAATTCCTGTCCTAAACACTATCCTATCTGAAATACCTAGATTCAGTACTCCTTTGTTGACTATAAACTGGCTGATGCAAAGGAATTCCCCACTTTGCCTTGTAGAAGTACTGTAGGCAAATTCTACTTTTCCTTACCATTTTAGACAGGGCTTAAGCACCTTAACTAGCCTAGTCTCATCTCCTTCCTGGGAGGCAAAGATAAAGAAGCAGTAACCATCAGTTGATGTGGTATCCAGGCTAACCAATTACTGATAGGTTTCTAAATGAAAAGTATTGCTGTGCTTTTTTTAACTTTTTATATCTACCAAGTTTGGCCAATTTTCCAAGCCTGGTTTTCTCCTCCATTATCAATGTTATATATTTCTAATACATTTCCTTTTTTTTTTTTCTTAAGAGAAACAGGGCCAGTTTCTGTTGCTTGCAACCAAATTTGTTGATGATACAAAAGGAGAAAAAGAAGTCAGATCAATTGTTTTATTTATTTGTTTGTTTGTTTATTTATTTATTTTTGGCTGCGTTGGGTCTTCGTTGCTGCCCGCGGGCTTTCTCTGGTTGCGGCGAACAGGGGCTACTCTTGGTTGCAGTGCACGGGCTTCTCACGGTGGTGGCTTTCCTTGTTGCAGAGCACAGGCTCTAGGCGCGTGGGCTTCAGTAGCTGTGGCACGCGGGCTCAGTAGTTGTGGCTTGCAGGCTCTAGAGCACAGGCTCAGTAGTTGTGGCGCATGGGCTTACTTGCTCCATGGCATGTGGGATCTTCCCCGACCAGGGGTCTAACCTGGGACCCCTGCACTGGCAGGCGGATTCTTAACCACTGCGCCACCAGGGAAGCCCAGATCCATTGTTAATTTTGGAATTCCTTGCAGCAAACGTTAATTTGGAAGTATTGTTCTCAGGGGAACTGAAATATGAAAGTGGTTTGTTCCATAAATGGTTTTTGTAAATTACATCATATGAATATGGGCTTACTATCTACCCTGCTTATATGAAAGGTGGTCTCTGTTTCCAAGACATTAACATCATAATGTCAGTGTTACTTTTTCTCCTAGAGAGAGGAAAACCACAGGTCTTTAGAATCTAGCCTGGGAATATTATTAAAGGATAACAGGCAAACCTATTTTGGATGACAATAGTAAATCTTGTGTGATTGATTTATTTTAAAGTAAGTTTTCAAAGCACTGGAAAGTAGATGATGAAATATGTCATTTAAAAGTTCTCTAATTCAAACTTCACAATATTATTCAATATGTTTGCTTTTGACTTTTAATTCAGAACCCACCTATTAATGATGATAGGCAGTTTTGAAAAGTGCTTTTCAGAGTTTCAGAGTTAATTGGCTATATTTTTACTTCTGTTATTAAAACATGCTATTTATGTTTTTAATATTTCCTTAGAGAAATCGCACCAATTTCTTTCCATGTTTATTGTAAGCTATATAATTTAAAATCTTACTTTTCTTTTGAGATTTTAAAACTTTCTCAAACTGAATTCCCTATAACTGTAATATAATGCCACTTAGACTTTGTCTTACTTCAAAGCAGGACAAAAATCATTCTTAATGAAATCTGCTCTGTATTACCATACGTCTTCATTTAAGTTTGTTTGATTTTTATTTTTCTAATTATCAATCTAATAACTTCTTTCGTTTTTCTTGAGTTTATTCTTCCATTTTTAGCATTTCTTCCGTTTATCTTTTAATCCACTGAATACACAACTTTTCTTATCCTCCCTATGCATGCTATTGTTTTTGTTTCAAGTTCAACACATTTTGGTTTACGGAGAGCTGTAGCTAAGCTTCCCCCCACCCACAAAAGAATAGGAAACTATGCTGATGTCACTTTTTTCTGTTTGTCTTTAAGTAATGCTACATTTTATCCAGCCCCATTTTTATTGAAGAAACTTTAAAAACTTACTTGTGTCAAGGAATAATGGTATACAGCTATCTATCTATGTTTTTGATTGACATGGGCACAGAATTATAATATGTTTAGCTTTGTGATTTTAAATCCAGGTGGATGAAGAAACAAATCAGTATGCTCCAGACTTTACACTGCTTTTCCATATTTAACCTTTATATTTTGTTTAAAAATCTTACAATTTTTTATATTTATTTTTATAAAAGAACACTGAGTGTGTTTCTGAATTTCCAGCTTTCATTAAGAAAAACTGAAACTGACCCACGTGCGTCACATTATACACTGGACAGGGTTTGCAAATAGATTCCTATATATCATGAAGCAGGGCATTAACACTTAACTAGAAAACGGAGTCACATGGAAACTTCAAGATGACAAATGCTCAGCCAATCAATATACAAAATGATGCATTTAGTAAATCTTTAGCTTTAGATAGAAAAAAACACAGACTAGAATAAAGAGATGGAAAAGTAATTAGCAGTTGTGTTTAAATTATGAAAATATGGGTAATATGTGACCTTTGCTTTTCATGTCTTATTTGATTTTTTCAAGTTATTGAATAGTCTGTATTACCTTACACAGGAATTAGCAGGGGAAAGGGAAAGAAAGGAAAGATTCACAGTGCTCAGAGTGCTGGTGGAACAGCTGGCATTATTAGTCAGGTGTCAGGCAAGGATTGGAAAGACAGGCGAGTATAAGAGGTGAGAAATAAACAGGAGAGCAGGAACTAGAATAAGAAGGATTTGGAGAAGTTGGAGGTCTGGCATCTTCCCAGACTGATCATTTATTCAGAACTCCTACATCAAGCCTATTTGGTCCATAATATAATTCCTGTCCATTTAGAAACTGTATTGAGACACAGACAAGCTTGTGTCCAAGCTGGCTGCACTGTGTTTTGCAGAAGGAGGAAATTGTGATAAGAACATGGAGATTTCCACTATTGAGATATAGGTTGCAGATATGAACCCTGAAGTGTGGGCTACAGTGGTAATTTCGACGAAACTGCAGGAATAAGTCAGTGCAAAGAGAAATCCATGATATCATGTTTGAGATACTAAAGAGATTTACCAAGTCCTCAATCCTATCTGTTTGAATTCTGCTCTTTCCTCCTATACACTCCCCACCCACTGCTCACCTGTTTACTAACCTCTCGTTCTTTTCTCCCCCTAGTTTTATTGAGATATAATTGACATATAACATTGTGTAAGTCTAAGGTGTATAACATGGTGATCTGATATATGTATATATTGCGAAGTGATTACCACAATAAGATTAGTTACCACATCCGTCACCTCACATAGTTTTTGCTTGTTTGTTTTTGGTGGTAAGAACATTTAAGATCTACTCTGGTAGCGACATTCAACTATACAATACAGTGTTGTTAACCATAGTCACCATGCTGTATATTAGATTCCAGAATGTACTCATGTTGTAAGTAAAAGTTTGTACCTTTGACCAACAGCTCCTCCATTCCCTCCACCCCTAGCCCCTGGCAATGACCAATCTTCTCTTTGTTTTATGATTTCAGCATTTATTCACAATAGCCAAGACATGGAAACACCCGGAGTGTCCGTCGACAGATGGAGGGATAAGATATTTATATAAATAAAATGGTTAATGGTTAGTGGTTAAGTAACACCAATGCCTTCAGAGTCAGGATATGGTCTAGGATTCAAACATAGGAAATTTCCATCCAGGGACCACACTAACCATTATGCCACTAACCATTGTGCCATCTTACCTCCTACCCATTTTCCTTATCTCCTTTGCTGAGCTTCTCCACCGTTTGAACCTAAGTGCACAGATACTCCTACATCGTGGCAGCAGTTCTTATTGTAATAAATGTTAAAGAGCCTCTGGTGGAAGTTTTATAGCATCAGAATCTCATCTTCACGATTGATGATGTCGTTGCTTAATTGTCTCATTTTCCAGGGTCACTGAACGCTGTCAGGCT
Organism: Tursiops truncatus; assembly: GCF_011762595.2. NCBI lineage: Eukaryota > Metazoa > Chordata > Mammalia > Artiodactyla > Delphinidae > Tursiops > Tursiops truncatus. Next base: position 27,476,831 of record NC_047040.1, read on the forward strand.
CTATCTGCAGGAATCTGTTTGCTAAAAGGCTCAGCAAAGAACTTGATATACTGCTACTGCATCAACATAGAACTGAAAACATGCAATTCTAGAGTTTTCACTTTTAAATCTTTATGTAGTTAGCTTGATACATAAAATTTACATTTGGACATTGTCCTAATAACTTTCTGTAAGAAAAACTAATTGCATTCTGAGAGATCAATTACTTAAGCCTTAAATAACCAACTTACCGTGGTGAAAACCACTTATTTCATTTTCCCATAGTCATTTTTTTACATTATATAAAATGCACTTAGCTCTTAATGGCAATACTTCTTTCTATGGTAATTCACATATATTACTTAATTTTTCACATGCCATTTTTATGAGAGCTGCAGATCTCATTCCCAGATAAGAAGAAAGCATTATTATATGAAAATAGGAAAATATAAGTGAACCTAAACAAAAACGCAGTTTCTGGGCTCAGTGTCAGGGAACATGGAATAGACAAAATTGTCCCTATTCTTCCGATTAAGTACAACTAACAACCCTGGACATTAGACATAAAACAAACATAAGAAGACTCTGAAAGGTTAAAAACAAGAAGACAGATCATCTAGGGACCTAAAAACCTAAATGGCATGCTGGTGAGTTCCATGGGTTTTCTTTTTGCCTTGTGTATCCCAGCCCAGGTACTACAGAAGCTGGCAGCATGGATTTGCCGATGGGCTCAGACAAACAAAAGTCTCAAGAAAAGGAAAGCCTGGTTTCCCTAGAAAAGAACCAGGAAAAGGGCAGCCTAGAAAGACAGAAAACTTTCAAACACAAAGAAAAACTACAGCCCCACGCCCACCTCCACCAGCAAAGGCTGAGAGGAGAGACTAGACTTCCACCCTTGCTAGGCTTTGCTGAGGTGCCTTAATCCCCGACCAAAATGGTACCAGTCAGAGAGGGTAAAGTGGGAAGCCAGGTGGTAAGCAGGCCTCCCTAACTCCCATGGCATCAGTGGAAGGAAGGAAGGAAGGAAGGCAGGCAGACAGGAAGGCAGACCTGAATAAATACAGAATTTCTCTAGAAATATAACCACAGCTTAATTTCTTAGTTTCACTGCTGGTCCTCAGTTATTTTCTGATTTTAAAAAATGATCCTTAATTGACATGTGTGTGTGAGGGAGAATGAATATATATGTATGCAAATTCAAAGAAAAACATCACAAATATGATGCACACATCTTGCTGATTTTTTTCTAATCAAGGTTCATTAAGCAGAAAGAAAAACCGTATACAAAAGAAGCTATTTCTGACCAAAACATATTCATTTATATATGAATATGAATAAACTACGAATTTGAAATTTGCATACTTTAATTATCTAATCAAATTTATATATGTTACTGTAGCATTCTCTAATTTTGCATAATAAAAATTTTATTTCATCCTATTGGACAAAAATACTCTATATCTAAATTTTTACCATCTATCTATCATCTATCTATCTATAAATTTGATGGTTTTTAGGAAGACAAAAAATATATTCAGAATAAGATGCTTCCTGTTAGATTATTGTAAATATAATTGTGCAATTTCATGAGAATTTTCATGACTCTTTCTAATAGTGAATGTATAATATAATATATATCAATGTAATATACATCCATTGTAATAACTGGATTCACTTTGTCTGTATTTACCATAGCTATGGACTGAATTGTGTCTCCCTAAAATTCATGTATGAAAGCCCTAATCCCCAGTGTGATGGTATTAGGAGGTAGGCCCTTTGCAAGGTGACTATGTTTAGATGAGGTCATGAAGATGGGGCCTTCTTGATGGAATTAGGGCCTTTAAAAGAGAGACACCAGAGTGCTCTCTTTCTGTTTCTCTCTCTCCCTTTCTCCATCTATTTCTATTTCTATCTCTCCAATCCAGGAAAAGAGCTCTTACCAGAAACTGAATTGGCTCACCTTCAGACAATGAGAACATAAATTTCTGTTACTTAAGCCACACAGCCTGTGATATTTTGTCACAGTATCCCGAGCAGACTAAGATATTTATCATTAATCTTATGCCCACCAATTTTTTTCTTCCTTGTTTTCTAAATTAACTACTCCCTCATCTGTGCTCTTTATTCCTCTCATTTCTGTCTCTGGATGAATATTTCTCTAAAAGTTAGTGTTTAGGAAGTATAATTAAAAACATATCTTCTTTCAGCCCTCTATAAATGTAGAAGAAAGAAAAACAGTTTCATTATTGAAAAAGCACTAAACCAGAATGTGAGGCACATCACAGGCAGCCCACTAAAGAGGCTGTAGAGTCAGAAATCTCACCTTTTTACAGCCAAGCAGTTACAACCCATTACACGCATGTTCTCAAGAGAAACGACAGATAATCCTCAAGAAACGGGACTTGCCACAGCATCCTTTGTCACACATAGTTCATCCTAAATTCACTTGCTAACTGTGATGACCTTCTCTGTTGGTTAATTGGCTTTATTCAAAGGAAAAATAAACTTGTCACATCTTTATGACAGGAAGTAGTTTTGCAACTTGGAACAAGGTGCCCACTGAGGTGAGGCTCCTACCTTCCCACAAAGACTGGGAGACAGGGGTGCTGTCTTCCTTGATGATTACATTTCAAAGACACAGTTTCCAGATTCTTGAGAAAGACATTCCTGGTTTGAAAAGCTGCTAAGAAGCTTATTTGGTTTTTAAAATGGCTCAGATACTTTTCAAAGAGACAGAGAAAGAACTTAAAATGACCACGTTTTCTAAAGTAAATGCATGATGAAAAAGGAGTAAGGAAAGTTCTGTCCTTATTTTCAACAGGGAGAATTAAGCCTCTCATTTTTAATTGGTATTTGCTTATATAGTAGCATCTATCTTTTTTTTCACCTTCAGTTTCTCCAGCTTTATTTGCCCTTACTCCTCAACATGTTTAAGTTCCATGCTTAAACTCATGAACAAAACACAAAAAAGAAGGGGCTTCCCTGGTGGCGCAGTGGTTGAGAGTGCGCCTGCCGATGCAGGGGACACGGGTTCGTGCCCCAGTCCGGGAAGATCCCACATGCCGCGGAGCAGCTGGGCCCGTGAGCCATGGCCGCTGAGCCTGCGCGTCCGGAGCCTGTGCTCTGCAACGGGAGAGGCCACAACAGTGAGAGGCCCACGTACTGCAAAAAAAAAAAAAAAAAACTGAAAAGAAGGAGAAAGTCTTCTTCCTCAATCTGCCCCTAAACCATCCATTCCCTCTTTCACCAAGGATGTTTAATTTAGAAAACTTGCACAATGTAATAGTCTAGATGCATAATAGTTACTTTGTAGAGTTGAAAAGTAATTTTTCTCAAGTCAGGTTTAGAGGAATATTTAACCTACAGTAAAATTCACCCTCTTTAGGTATACCTTTATATGAATTTTGGTAAGCACATGTAGTTGTGTAACCACTACCAAAATTGAGCTATAAGACGCTTCCATCACTACAAAGCCTTCCCTCTTCTCCACTTTTAGTCAATCTCCTTAATACAAGCAACAGTGTTTCCTGATTCTGCCTAGTGGCTTACAGTTTTAACTCTGTAAGAAAGAAAAGAGAGGATGGGATAGGTTGGTGCCTCTCAGCGTCCCTCGGTCCTCCTTCCAGCCCCGGTCTTACTCTTTACCACCTGGTGGACCATGGACAATGGTCCTTAAATAAGATTTTCTATTCTTGTTTGGGCCACCCAGGGGTCCTGGTTCTATTATGTCATGGTAGCCCACACTCAGCCTTTAGCCATGTATTAACTTTATATGCTTCCTGCTTATCTACTAATATGCCTGCTGGAAATTTTTTCTCCAGTTTTGCCACAGGGCAGGGAATTTGCTTACCTCCTCATTCAGCAGTCCCAGAAGCCCCGCTTAGCATCAGCTTTTATATATTCTGCTCACACATCAATCTACCTAAACATCAACTAAGCATTTCTGTCTATTATATGTCAAGAAATGTTGTAGACTACCAAGACACAGCTGTGCAAAATAGACAGTTTTCCAGTTCTCATGAAACTTGTGGAAGGAAAATTAATTAATTAATTTCTGGTAGCAATAAGTGCATTGAAGAAAGTAAACCAGAATGACTTGTTACGATTACAATTGATACTACAGAGAATGACAGGAGGAACATGTATGTTTCCATATGACACAGTGTTTAAAATAGTCCTATCAAAGTTACATTTGTTCTTTTATAGGTATTTTAGGTATCCTTTTGCTTAACATCAATTTATTCCGTTTTCTGAACAGGCTACAAACTTTTCTCACTTGCAGGACTCTTATCTTCTTTTTCTTTTATAATTCCTTGATCAGGCAATTCTTTCTGTAATGTGTCTTTAAACACGTAGTTTCTTTTAATAAACATTATCTGATTTAGTGATTTTTAAAAATAATTTTATTTATTAAAATAAACAACTTTGGAGAGGAGTGAAGATGGCAGATTAGAATGATGCAGAATTCACGTCTCTGCACAACTAGGGCACCTACCAGGCACCGGTGGGGGATCACGGACACCAAAGGGGATGGGAGGAACCCCCAGTGACCAGGTAGGGTGTGGGGAGTGGTGGGGAGTGAGGGGAGAGGAGAAGTGGAGGTGAGATGGGACTGGTGCCCCTGAGGGGCAGCTGGGGGAGGGGAAGGGATCCCACACCTGAAGGGGGAAATTTGGGAACCACTGGGAGGGCAGAGTATCAAGAGAGAGCGTGGCCAGGCTCCCTTCCCCACTTGGACCCCCAGGAACCTGCTGAGATCTCCAGCCTAATCCTCTACCCACTGAGGCCCCCTCCAGCCGCATGGATCCTGAGGGAGTGAGAAGGAGGGAAGGGGGAGCAAAAGTAAAGGCCGGACGTCCGGGACCGGCACCTCTGAGGAGCAGCTGTGGGTGGGAAGGAGTTCCATACCCAGCTGGACCCACCCACGGTTAGGGGTCCAGGGGCAACGGGGGAGACCCTGGGGGAGACGTGGGGGGATGCGGAGGAATGGAAGGGAACACAGCCGGTGTCTTCCCTGTCCACTTAGTCACCAGGGACCCTGTTGGGCTCACGGGCCTAAACCTCTGCCTTCGGAATCTCTCTCCTGCTGTGCAGAGCCCAAGCTCCACCCCTACACCCCACCCAGGGCCCCACTTCTACACTCAGAGACGCCCTCAGGGACACCCTCCAACCGTGCTGGGCCTAAACCTCACCCACACACCGTCACTTGGGGCCCTACCTCCAAACTCGGAACTCCACATTCCAGAGGCAGCCCTTTGGATGTGCTGCCTCTCCGCTTCCGAGGGGGGGGTCCTAAGCAGAGGCCCCGCTTCTGTCTAAGTTCCACTTCCGCCTAAACTCCAACCCCCCATAGCCAAGGTGTATTCTTTGTTTTTTTCTTTTTTCCTCTTTTAGATTGGGGTTCTGTTATGCCTTGTTGATTCATTTATATTTTTATTTTTTCTAATAAATCTTTAATTTTTCTAATTTTATTTTATTCTTTATACTTTGTTATTGTTCTGCTCCTTTTGGCTTGTTCCACTTTTCTTTTTTTCTTCTTTCTGTTGTGGTTTTGTTTTACCTTATTTCAGTTGTTGCAATTACGTTTTTATTTTTCCTAATATATTTTTATCTTTCTAATTTTATTTTGTTTTTTATCCTTTGTTATTGTACTGCTCCTTTTTTTTCTCTTTTTTTGCCTCACCACGTGGCTTGCAGGATCTTGGTTCCCAGGCTGGAGGTCGGCCCTGAGCTCCTGTGGTGGGAGCTCTGAATCCAAACCACTGGACTAATAGAGAACTTCAGACCCCAGGGAATATTAATCAGAGTGAGGCCTCCCAGAGGTCCCCAATGACCTGCAAACTACAGTGCTGCATGTCTCAGGCCAAATAACCAGTAAAACAGGAATACGGCCCCACACATCAAGGAAAAAAAAAAAAAGAAACGACAAAAAAATATGTTACAGACAAAGAAGAAAGATAGAAACCTACAAGACAAAATAAATGAGGATGAAATAAGCTACCTACCTGAAAAGAAATTCAGAGTAATGATAGTAAAGATGATCCAAAATCTCAGAAACAGAATGGAGAAAATACAAGAAACATTTAACAAGGACCTAGAAAACCTGAAGAGCAAACAAACAGTGATGAACAACACAATAACTGAAATAAAAAATATTCTAGAAGGAATCAATAACAGAATAACTGAGGCAGAAGAACGGATAAGTGACTTGGAAGATAAAATAGTGGAAATAACTACTGCAGAGCAGAATAAAGAAAAAAGAATGAAAAGAATTGAGGACAGTCTCAGAGACCTCTGGGACAACACTAAATGCACCAATGTTCGAATTATAGGGGACCCAGAAGAAGAGGAGAAAAAGGAAGGGACTGAGAAAATATTTGAAGAGATTATAGTTGAAAATTTACCTAATATGGGAAAAGAAATAGTTAATCAAGTCCAGGAAGCACAGAGAGTCCCATAAGGATAAATCCAAGGAGAAACACGCCAAGACACATATTAATCAAACCATCAAAAATTAAATACAAAGAAAACATATTAAAACCAGCAAGGGAAAAATAACACACAAGGGAATCCCCATAAGGTTAACAGCTGATCTTTCAGCAAAAACTCTGCAAGCCAGAAGGGACTGGCAGGAAATATTTACAGTGATGAAGGAGAAAAACCTACAACCAAGATTACTCTACCCAGCAAGGATCTCATTCAGATTTGATGGAGAAATTAAAACCTTTACAGACAAGCAAAAGCTAAGAGAATTCAGCACCACCAAATCAGCTTTACAACAAATGCTAAAGGAACTTCTCTAGGCAGGAAACACAAGAGAAGGAAAAGACCTACAATAACAAACCCAAGATAATTAAGAAAATGGGAATAGGAACATACATATCAATAATTACCTTAAATGTAAATGGATTAAATGCTCCCACCAAAAGACACAGACTTGCTGAATGGATACAAAAACAAGACCCATATATATGCTGTCTACAAGAGATCCACTTCAGACCTAGGGACACATACAGACTGAAAGTGAGGGGATGGAAAAGATATTCCATGCAAATGGAAATCAAAAGAAAGCTGGAGTAGCAATTCTCATATCAGACAAAATAGACATTAAAATAAAGACTATTACAAGAGACAAAGAAGGACACTACATAATGATCAAGGGATCGATCCAAGAAGAAGATATAACAATTGTAAATATTTATGTACCCAACATAGGAGCACCTCAATACATAAGGCAAATACTAACAGCCATGAAAGGGGAAATCGACAGTAACACAATCATAGTAGGGGACTTGAACACCCCATTTTCACCAATAGACAGATCATCCAAAATGAAAATAAATAAGGAAACACAAGCTTTAAATGATACATTAAACAAGATGGACTTAATTGATATTTATAGGACATTCCATCCAAAAACAACAGAATACACATTCTTCTCAACTGCTCATGGAACATTCTCCAGGATACATCATATCTTGGGTCACAAATCAAGCCTTGGTAAATTTAAGAAAATTGAAATCGTATCAAGTACCTTTTCTGACCACAACGCTGAGACTAGATATCAATTACAGGAAAAGATCTGTAAAAAATACAAACACATGGAGGCTAAACAATACACTACTTAATAACCAAGTGATCACTGAAGAAATCGAAGAGGAAATCATAAAATACCTAGAAACAAATGACAATGGAGACATGACAACCCAAAACCTATGGGATGCAGCAAAAGCAGTTGTAAGAGGGAAGTTTATAGCAATACAATCCTACCTTAAGAAACAGGAAACATTCAAATAAACAACCTAACCTTGCACCTAAAGCAATTAGAGAAAGAAGAACAAAAAAACCCCAACTAGCAGAAGGAAAGAAATCATAAAGATCAGATCAGAAATAAATGAAAAAGGAATGAAGGAAACTATAGCAAAGATCAATAAAACTAAAAGCTGGTTCTTTGAGAGGATAAACAACATTGATAAACCATTAGCCAGACTCATCAAGAAAAAAAGGGAGAAGACTCAAATCAATAGAATTAGAAATGAAAAAGGAGAAGTAACAACTGACACTGCAGAAATACAAAGGATCATGAGAGATTACTACAAGCAACTCTATGCCAATAAAATGGACAACCTACAAAAAATGGACAAATTCTTAGAAATGCCCAACCTGCCGAGACTGAACCAGGAAGAAATAGAAAATATGAACAGAGCAATCACAAGCCCTGAAATTGAAACTGTGATTAAAAATCTTCTAACAAACAAAAGCCTAGGACCAGATGGCTTCAGCGGCAAATTCTATCAAACATTTAGAGAAGAGCTAACACCTATCCTTCTCAAACTCTTCCAAATATAGCAGAGGGAGGAACACTCCCAAACTCATTCTATGAGCCCACCATCACCCTGATACCAAAACCAGACAGAGATGTCACAAAGAAAGAAAACTCCAGGCCAATATCACTGATGAACATAGATGCAAAAATCCTCAACCAAATACTAGCAAACAGAATCCAACAGCACATTAAAAGGATCATACACAATGATGAAGTGGGCTGTATTCCAGGTATGCAAGGATTCTTCAATATATGCAAATATATCAATGTGATACACCATAATAACAAATTGAAGAAGAAAAACCATATGATCATCTCAATAGATGCAGAGAAAGCTTTTGACAAAATTCAACGCCCATTTATGATAAAAACCCTGCAGAAAGTAGGCATAGAGGGAACGTTCCTCAACATAATAAAGGTCATATATGACAAACCCACAGCCAACATCGTCCTCAATGGTGAAAAATTGAAACCATTTCCACTAAGATCAGGAACAAGACAAGGTTGCCCATTCTCACCACTATTATTCAACATAGTTTTGGAAGTTGTAGCCACAGCAATCAGAGAAGAAAAAGAAATAAAAGGAATCCAAATTGGAAAAGAAGAAGTAAAGCTGTCACTGTTTGGAGATGACATGAAAATATAATAGAGAATCCTAAAGATACTGCCAGAAAACTACTAGACCTAAGCAATGAATTTGGTAAAGTAGCAGGATACAAAATTAATGCACAGAAGTCTCTGGCATTCCTATACGCTAATGATGAAAAATCTGAAAGTGAAATTAAGAAAACCCTCCCATTTACCACTGCAACCAAAAGAATAAAATATCTAGGAATAAACCTACCTAAGGAGACAAAAGACCTGTATGGAGAGAATTATAAGACACTGATGAAAGAAATTAAAGATGATGCAAAGAGATGGAGAGATAGACCATGTTCTTGGATTGGAAGAATCAACATTGTGAAAATGACTCTACTACCCAAAGCAATCTACAGATTCAATGAAATCCCTATCAAACTACCAATGGCATTTTTCACAGAACTAGAACAAAAAAGTTCACAATTTGTATGGAAACACAAAAGACCCTGAAGAGCCAAAGCAATCTTGAGAAGGAAAAATAGAGCTGGAGTAATCAGGCTCCCTGACTTCAGACTATACTACAAAGCTACAGTAATCAAGACAGTATGGTACTGGCACAAAAACAGAAATATAGATCAATGGAACAGAATAGAAAGCCCAGAGGTAAACCCACGCACATATGGTCACTTTGTATTTGATAAAGAAGGCAAGAATATACAGTGGGAAAAAGACAGCCTCTTCAATAAGTGGTGCTGGGAAAACTGGACAGCTACATGTAAAAGAATGAAATTAGAACACTCCCTAACACCATACACAAAAATAAACTCAAAATGGATTAAAGACCTAAATGTAAGGCCAGACACTATCTAACTCTTAGAGGAAAACATAGGCAGAACACTCTATGACATAAATCACAGCAAGATCCTTTTTGACCTACCTCCTAGAGAAATGGAAATAAAAACAAAAATAAACAAATGGGACCTAATGAAACTTAAAACCTTTTGCACAGCAAAGGAAACCATAAACAAGATGAAAAGACAAACCTTAGAATGGGAGAAAATGTTTGCAAATGAAGCAACTGACAAAGGATTAATCTCCAAAATTTATAAGCAGCTCATGCAGCTCAATAACAAAAAAACAAACAACCCAATCCAAAAATGGGCAGAAGACCTAAATAGACATTTCTCCAAAGAAGATATACAGATTGCCAACAAACACATTAAAGAATGCTGAACATCATTAATCATTAGAGAAATGCAAATCAAAATTACAATGAGATATCGTCTCACACCGTTCAGAATGGCCATCATCAAAAAATCTAGAAACAATAAATGCTGGAGAAGGTGTGGAGAAAAGGGAACCCTCTTGCACTGTTGGTGGGAATGTAAATTGATACAGCCACTATGGAGGACAATATGGAGGTTCCTTAAAAAACTAAAAATAGAACTACCATACGACCCAGCAATACCACTACTGGGCATATAACCTGAGAATACCATAATTCAGAAAGAGTCATGTACCAAAATGTTCATTGCAGCTCTATTTACAATAGCCAGGACATGGAAGCAACCTAAGTGTCCACCGACAGATGAATGGATAAAGAAGATATGGCACATATATATAATGGAATATTACTCAGCCATAAAAAGAAATGAAACTGAGTTATTTGTAGTGAGGTGTATGGACCTAGAGTCTGTCATACAGAGTGAAGCAAGGCTGAAAGAGAAAAACAGATATCATATGCTAACACACATATATGGAATCTAAGCAAAAATTAAAAAAAAGGTCATGAAGAACCTAGGGGCAAGACGGGAATAAAGACACAGACCTACTAGAGAATGGACTTGAGGATATGGGGTGGGGGAAGGGTAAGCTGTGACAAAGTGAGAGAGTGCATGGACATATATACACTACCAAACGTTAGGTAGATAGCTAGTGGGAAGCAGCCGCATAGCACAGGGAGATCAGCTCGGTGCTTTGTGACCACCTAGAGGGGTGGGATAGGGAGGGTGGGAGGGAGGGAGACGTAAGAGGGAAGAGATATGGGAACATATGTATATGTATAACTGATTCACTTTGTTATAAAGCAGAAACTAACACACCATTGTAAAGCAATTATACTCCAATAAAGAAGTTAAAAAAAAAGAGTACATACTGTATGATTCTATGTATATAAAATTACAGAAAATGCAAGTGATCTACAATGACCACAGCAGATCCAGTGGTCATGTGGAACCAAGCAGAGGGTGCAGATGAGAGGGAGGATCACAAAGGACATGAAGAAATTTGGGGGATATTGGATGTGTTCATTATCCTGATTGTGGTGATTGTGGCTTTACAGGTGCATATGTGTGCCAAAACTTAACAAATTGTAGACTTTAAATATGTATAGTTCATTGTGTGCTGATTTTACCTCAATAAAGCTGTCAAAAACAACAAAGAAAGAAACGAAAAGAACATACATATCTAAATGTATGCATGCTCGTATTTGCCACTGTATTGTAGAGGCAGTAAAGCAATAGTTAAATGCTTGGCATTTATAAATATGTAAATTGAAGATATGTGTATATCAATAAATATATATGTATCAATATATGTGTGTATATATATATGCAGGTACATATATATTTAGAAGATATATATATACATACACATAAAGGCATATATTAACATGTATATGTTAATAGCATATAACATTTTAGTTGTCTTTATCAGTGATCAAAGGATTATGAGGTTAAAACAGATAAACCACAGAAAGTGCTTAGCAGAGGATTATACTATTAGGCACATATTAAACATGTTTATTTCTTTATAGTCATAAATTTTATATATTGTTTGTGCCACTACAGATGATTTGGGATTGTGAATTATTTTAATAATAAAGGTAAAAATTTTAAACATTTATTTAAAGTAAATGCCTTATTAAATGGCCAAATGAATGCAGATATAAAAGTAAGTAAACTTCTCCAGAGACTTTAAAAAATAATCACTAATCAGGCAGAAACATAAGTTTAAAATCATCAACAAATCTAGAGCATTTGCACAAAATCTCTGAAGTTTAATAGAATAACAATTTATCTTTCAGGAAGTAATTTGACATAATTTATGAGAACTGCAATTATCTAAATTGACAGGCAATTAGATGAAAGAAACTAATTTTTGTGGAAAGAAAATAGACACGGTTTGTGTAAATATGGATGACCTAATGGACTGCTAACAAACTCGTATTTCAAAGGTTTTCTACTAATTAAAATTTTCATAAAGTTAACTAAATGAAATGTATGACATTCGGAAGTCATCTTTCAAAGTTGCTTCAAAAATGTTAAATTACTTTTGGAAAATCTGCGAACTGTAACAAATTTGAGAGGAGGCAAGAGAAGCATTTCTTTTTTCTATTAGCTCAAAAGGATGGCTATTTATTTATTCGGAAATAGAATACATATGTTCAAGGGCAAGAATAAGAAAAGATATCTCCTCAAAAGCAGAGATGGGATTCACAATAGTGGGGTGGATAATGTTGATGGAACATTTCAAACAATATTCTTTTCAGCTTTGATGCTTAATTTAAATTTCTCTCTATCCAAAACTCACAGTGCTTTTGTGCTAACATTCAGAAATAATTTAACTTGGTTTAATACCATGTTCAAATAATTGATAATTATCAATTATCTTTCATAAAATGAAAAAATGTTGTCTTTAATTCAATATTTTAATATAATTGAGAGAGATTTCAATTATATTGAATTAGAACCTCTTTTTTACTTTTAGGTTTTAAGTTCATTTCTTAACTTGATATTAGTGGAGACAAGTGAGTCTCAGAACACTTTAAAAATTCAAATTACTTTTTTTTTTAAAGATTTTTGTGTGTGTGGACCATTTTTATAAAGTCTTTATTGAATTTTTTACAATACTGCTTCTGTTTTCTTTCTTTATTTTTTGGCCACGAGGCATGTAGGATCTTAGCTCCCTGACCAGGGATCAAACCCACACCCCCTCCATTGGAAGGCAAAGTGTTAACTGCTGGACCACCAACGAAGTCCCTCAAATTACTTTTTTTTTTTTTAAACATCTTTATTGGGGTATAATTGCTTTACAATAGTGTGTTAGTTTCTGCTTTATAACAAAGTGAATCAGTTATACATATACATATGTTCCCATATATCTTCCCTCTTGCGTCTCCCTCCCTCCCTCCCTCCCTCTCTATCCCACCCCTCCAGGCGGTCACAAAGCACGGAGCTGATATCCCTGTGCTATGCGGCTGCTTCCCACTAGCTATCTACCTTACGTTTGGTAGTGTATATATGTCCATGCCTCTCTCTCGCTTTGTCACAGCTCACCCTTCCCCCTCCCCATATCCTTGAGTCTGTTCTCCAGTAGGTCTGTGTCTTTATTCCTGTCTTACCCCTCAAATTACTTTTAAAGAATGTATAAGAACGTGTAAGTTATAAAAGGTAGCAAGATGACAATCTGTTTTTTACAATTCTTAGCTTGTCCTCTGGAGCAAGTATTGCATTGAAAGCTCAAGAATAAGAATAATATAAACACTACTTTATGGAATAAAGCATCACTATTCCTAGCAGAAGACAAGAATCTATTTACTTTCTTGGCCTCCAGCACTCTTAAGTTCCTGGTTTAGAAACATTGGCTTTGTGAACAAAACTGGTGTGTTATAGAATGGGTTCAAGATTTCTTTTCCAAATCCTTTCTCATCTCAGCCTGGTTCAGGAGATTTGAGCATTTCTCAACGCAAAGTTGAAAGGGAAAAAAAAGGTTTGTAAGGAGTACTAAGGACAAGGAAGAAACGAAGATGCCCTCTGCCTTAATTGTTTTCACCGAGGTGAGGATATCTGCCTGGCCCAGATACTCCTTTCTCAAGGTAAATATGACTGGAGTTAGATGGGAGATCAATGGTGTTCTTAGATTATGACATGCATGCTTCAGGGGAATCACAGAGGAGGTGTAGCTCGTTGTTAGAGCGTTGCCTGCACAGGCACACTTTGAAAGCCCACCATTCCCAGGTTAGGGGGCCCACTCCTATACACCCACATTTGTCCGTCAGAAACGGGCCATCTCATAACCAGTTCCACTTCCCCAAGGTAATTACGTCAGAAACAGAAGATTGTCCCTCATTAACTCGCTTAAGTCCCTGTAAGTCCAGAATTATTGTCATAACTATCTTATTTTACTTGAAGGGTCAACACAGTTGACAGCCAGATCTCCTCATTCATTTTTTAAATAGAATATACTCAATAATTTAACTTGAAATATTCAATACTTGCTTTTACTTCTCTTTTTGCAAAGGCAGGTAAGAATACCAACATTCTTTGGGAAATCCCTCATACTCATAGGCTACTACATTCTCTTCCCTTTTCTTCATCTCATCAAAATAAAATAATCACAATCCAAATTTTTAAGAATTCTTTTTTACATAATACATGTTCAAAAGTAGGAAACATAACCAAACTAACTATATTTCTTACCCACTGCCAAAGTATTTCTTAAAACTCTTGCCTGCTTTTTTTGGAGTATTTCTCTGGAATTTTGTTTATAAAACCATATAAAAATTGTGAATTATTAAAGGATATAACAGAATCTCTACATACAGCATATACATGTATATGCGTGTATGTGTAAATACATGTATGATTATATCTTTTTATATGTGCATATACATATTATATATATACACACATACATGTTTAATTTCTACCTGCAATGCATGATTCTTCTACCTCACTCTTTGGAGACAGCCTAGAAACCTTTTAATTCCTAGAAGATGACCCAAGTTATCTTTTTACTGACACAACATTAACCTTGTTATTTAGCTAATACCAGCATTTATTGAACACTTAGGATCATATTAAATTTTATTCTAACAACAATCCCATGAGGTAAGTTTTATTACATAAATATATTTTATTCATGATAATTTTGAGAAATTATTCAAAGTTACACAGCTATTAAGAAATTCAAACTCAGCTCTTTCTGACTCTAAATGGATGCTTATAAATACCACATAATGTGACTGACTTCTGATGGGTACTTCAGAGCTAATTTTGCATGGCAACCTAGGCAGTCACTTTTATAGGTAATACCTCTTAAAATAGGTCCCTTGTCCTAAAATATCTCCCCTGGTTATGGTTATACCTAAAATCCCACAGTATGTCATACTCCTTAAAGCAATGTATTCAATTACATATGTGAATGCACGTTCTATTCTCACCTCTCTATCTTCTTTTACTCTTGTCTCAGATGAATAAATATTTCTTCCTCTTGCCTAGGTAACACTTCCACCTGTATTTTCGTATCCATCATTTCCTGCTTCCTGTAGGACAGTAGTTCTCGGACTGTGCCACATGGAGCCTGCAAATACTTTTGCTGAAAACAAAAACAATTAATTGCAATATATTTTTATCAAGTCCATGACATTTCTGTACATAAAATGGTCCAGTGTTAACATCCCAGGTGATAACACACAAGCAAGATACATATACACACCTAATCTCTTAGTTATTCACACTGATAATAAGTGTTTGCATCAGGTGACTATGTTTATGTTTAACCCATTTGTCAACTTTTAAGCAGCAGCCCTATTCACTTTGATAATGCTTCTTCCAAGAAGAAGCAGTGTCTTTGTCACATGTTTTGTCTCCAAATAACTGGTTATACTTATTGAAATAGTTCTCTGTATACTGTGCTGTGGGATATTCACATGCTGCTAATTTAGAATGAATCCATTCTACCTCTGACTTTCCTGGAAAAAAATGTAAGTGGATTTCACTAACATTTCTGAACTATAGAAACTAAAAAACTGCAATTACTAAAGGAACGTCTGCTGAAATGAAAGAAGCGGGCAGATCAGACAGGCAATTTCACTGGTGGCATGCAGCCATTCAGTGTAGGGCACACAGGCCTTCAATTTCATATATACGGAGGTAAACATAATGCAAGCATTTTCACTTTTGTGTGCATATCTGCATAAAACATCCATGGCATGTGGATCATTGTATTTCCATTTCAAAGTTTGCAGTAACTTTGATACAGTCTTGCTTTTACAAATAAGTACTGATGTTTATCTCAGCTGAATTCCTTAAGAAAAAGGAACTAGAAATTATATTAAAACAAAGTGGCATATCCAGCTTGCCACTGAGAAGACTTCTCATGTGTCAGAAAGAATTTATTTTCATACTTTACCTTTTAACTATTTGTGCTGTCTTTCATCCTGAACATTCTTGGTCAAGGTTTAACCCGGCACACACAGAGGAGCACATGTTACTTTTGTGATCATCTGTTTGCTTCTTTGATCTGCTTCTGGATCTAGAGGAAAAAATAAATAAGCAGAAATTAGTGTCCTTTTTAATCACACATCTCTGACCTTGGAAGAAGAGCCAAGGGCTCCTTATTTCCAATAAATCCAGTAGAGATACTCTGGCTGACAGTAAACCTATGGGTTTTGTATTAGTCAGGCTTCTCCAGAGAAACAGAACCAATAGGATATATACACACACACACCTGTGTGTATATATATATACACGTGTATATGGAGAGAGACAGAAAAAAAAAGAGATTTATTGATATTTATTATGAGGAATTGGCTCACATGATTATAGAGGCTGAGAAGTTCCAAGATCTGCAGTCTGCAAGCTGGAGAACCAGGAGATCTCATAGTATAGTTTCAGTCTGAGTCCAGCATGAAGACAGTCAGGCAGTGAGAGCAAATTCTCCCTTACTCAGCCTTTTGTTCTAGTCAGGTCTTCAACGGATTAGATGAGGCCCACCCATAATGGGAACAGCAATCTGCTTAACCCAGTCTACCAATGCAAATGTCAATTGATCTAGAAACATCCTCACAAACACACCCAGAATAATGTTTAACCAGATATCTGGGTAACCTATGGCCCAGTCAAGTTAACATATAAAATTAACAATCACAGGTTTATCATCATTTTAGTTTTTGCTGGGAGGCAATGTAGCCTAATGGTTAAGAGCCTATCCTCTGAATGTAGTCTAACTGGGCCAAAAACCCACTTCTTGTGGATGGACCTAGAGTCTGTCATACAGAGTGAAATAAGTCAGAAAGAGAAAAACAAATACCGTATGCTAATACATATATATGGAATCTAAGAAAAAATTTTAAAAAAAGGTCATGAAGAACCTAGGGGCAAGACGGGAATAAAGACACAGACCTACTAGAGAATGGACTTGAGGATATGGGGAGGGGGAAGGGAAAGCTAGGACGAAGTGAGAGAGTGGCACTGACATATATACACTACCAAGTGTAAAACAGATAGCTAATTGGGAAGCAGCCGCATAGCACAGGGAGATCAGCTCGGTGCTTTGTGACCACCTAGAGGGGTGGGATAGGGAGTGTGGGAGGGACACACAAGAGGGAGGGGATATGGGGATATATATATATATGTATAGCTGATTCACTTTGTTATACAGCAGAAACTAACACACCATTGTAAAGCAATTATACTCCAATAAAGATGTTAAAAAAAAAAAACACCTCTCTGATCCATCTACCTCATGGGGTTATTGTAAGCATTCAATGAAAGTGTATAAACAATAGAGGATAGTTTGCCATTATTATTGAATTATTACAGTAGTCTTTGTAGGAGTCTCCAGGGTACCTGACTTTAATCCCCTACTTTCCAAATTCTTCTCTTTTTACAGGCATAAAACTGTAAATTTGGGAGAGAAATAGAGCAAGTGGGAGTGCAGAACCTCATTGTAATTTTGAAGCTGACTGAACTTTGATAGAAGCCTCAGTCTCCAGAGGCCTGACCTAAAACACTGTGTAACTACCACACACGGAGAGCAACATGTGGCCAAGAATGCTGTCCAGAGGCGGCTGTCCTGATGGTCACTGTCATCTTAACCTCTGTTACACCGAGACTTTATGGGCCATAATTCTAGGATAGCTCTAATGGTCAGTTTGAAAGTTGATTATGAGTTATTTTGAAGGGGATTTTAGCAGTTTTAACTGCTCCAAGATCTTTTTATAAACACCATCATGTGTGAAGTAAAGTAGATGATGGGGCATATAGTTAATATAACCAAATGCTAAAATCGACAAATGTCTTTTGTACTCCTTGAAGTAATCCAGCTTTGCAACTCTCTGTGAAGTCATGATATTGGTTACGAAAATCTTTCACCATCCGATTGTTTATTTGCCGTCAGCTTTCACCAACAGGGAGAGTGGGATATCTCAACTCAGGGGAGCCAAAGTGAAGGTGATTCCAGGGCACTCTCAGATTGCCTTCTGTGTGTGAACAGGAGAGAAATCCAATAACTCAAAATTTAAAATAAAATCTAAGAATTTCATTTTTTACTTGTTAGGTTTTCTAACTGGCCAAAGTGCCAGATGCTGCCACATATTGTCCATTTTTTCTCAGTTGAACTTTGAACTCAGAAAATGGTTAGGACATAATTTTTCTTTTTCAGTGCAGTTTAATGGGTTACATTTATAGAGTTCTTTATAGTGTTCAAAGAGTCTTCTGTGTTCTTATGTATTCTCTCATTATCTTCGTAAATTTAATATACAAGGTGTGTGGGACAGGCATTATTTTCACAACTAAGAGAGGGAGGGTGAGGGTGGAGAGAGAGGTTCTTTGGGATTGAGTGACGTAGCCCTGAAGCACTAACCTGGTTCACAGTCATGAAAACTCCATAAGGAAAGGTAAGTTGGTCACTCATGCATGCTCTGCCCTGAACAATACCTGGCACACAGGAGGTGCCAAAAACTTTATGTGGGATAATCAACGAACCTGATTAGAAGAAGAACTGGGAATAGAATTTAGTTCTGCCAACTTTCATGTTGCACCTTTTATATTGGCAAGAGTCCTTCTCTGTCCTCATACTTCCCCGATTTTCCTCCGTCTATTCTTGATGCAGCTGTTGTTGGATTTGCGGAGGCAAGGCCAGTGAGCCCTCTCCACTGAGGGGTACCGGAACCCCAGCCTCACAGTGATGGAGCACAGAAAGGAGGGGCGTCTATGGGGGACTCCTACCTGAGAGATTAAAGCTGACGCCCCCTGAGATGCCCAAGGACGTCAGAAAAGAAGGTCCGCTGGGTCCCTCTGTCCTGAGGGCGCTGGTCTCACCTTGTTGCTGGTCACGGTGGTGGAGCGGGATTCTCTAGTGGAGGCCCCGCATCCCCTGGCCCGCATGTGGCCGCGCTAGGTTAGCGCTCTGAGGCTGCCACACTCGCGGCCTCCGCCGTGCGTCGGGCTGGCTGCGGGGCACGCGGGACAGCTGCCCTCCCCTCCCGGACGCTGCCGCTGTGCCCACCCATAGGCCAGGAAGTCGGGCGGGACTTCTACGGGGCGAAGCCAGCGAGGTGCAGGAGGGGGAGCCTGCTGGGGGCGTGGTGGCCGCGCGAGGAGTCTGCTGCCGAGGCTACGCTCAGACGGCGTGGCTGTCTATCGGCGGCCGCGGCCACAGCAGGAGCACCTTCCGCTCTTCCTTTTCATCTCCACCTTTCTCTTCTCTTCCACCTCTCCCTCTCTCTCCATTCCCGGCCTCCCTTTCTCTCGTTTGTTTGTTTTTTTTCTTTTCCTTTCCTTTACAGCATTTGTTCTCCAAGTCACAGATTCCAACCTATTTGCACCCAGGTAAGATATCTGTCACTACTTCTGCTACTGTGTAGGGCGCTTTGCACATCCCTCTCCCGGGTGTCTCTTGTGCAGCAGAAGCCTCAGCTGGGAAAAGGTGGGGGAGGGGTCTCCATGCCTTGGCAACTGGCCAGGTGGACCGAGCTGTTTGGCCCCCACCTGGCAGAAGCATCAGTCTCGGCCTCTCCACGTGTCATCATAGACGTCGGTACTGGGCTCTAGAAAAAGAGGGTGCCACCTTGTTAAGGACCACTTTAAAGCGCCAGGGATTACTGTTACCTGAGGTAAGAATGTAGAGTTATGCACGGATAATGGGGGTGGGAATTCGAGATGAAGCAAACTGTGGCAGTGACCTGCTTGCTGTGGAGTGAGGGGAGCTTTGGCACTTACAAATAATTTTCCCTGCAAGCGCTCTAGAAACAACTTGAAAGCTAGGATAGATAAATATTCAGATTTCTAAAATGCAAGAAAAATCAAGATTAATGCAAGTGGATGGTGGGGCATGAAGTAATGAGAATGGAAGAGTTTTACCCTTTTCTGAATTTTAGTCTTTTCTCCTTTATTTCTCCTCGTTTATTAAAACGAGAGAAACAAATATCCGTACCTTATATAATCCATTTTTTCTTTCTTCTTTTTAAGGTTGTTTCAGAGCTGCTGTGATGGCTGACATCTTTCTCCTTTTCTTTTGTTGGGAAATTAGATAGAAATTTTGAGAAAGTGTGTATAAGAGGGCAAGAGTTTGCAGGTGTGTGTCCTGGGAAGGGAAAAAGTAAAGTGACCCAACTCAGAAAGACCATCCTTGAAAACTGAAAAATTAGTATCATTCTACCTGGTACTACCAGGCTTTAGGATTATGTCAGCAAATAAAAACCTTTCAGTTGCAACAAGCCCACAGCCAACTGCTGTGAACCCCCTTATTATAGTGCTTCCAGGATATAGACCCCAAGGTTGAGGCATACATCCGTGTATACACACAGACATATGTAATGTTACAAAACAGCAATGAACTTTTTAAAGGAAAATAATTTGAGGACTTAGAGATCGAACTATGCATGACAATTGTAAAACAAACCAAAAGGATGTTGTGGATGTTGGTAAGAGTATGTGAAATTAATTTTAAATGTACACTAGATTTTAAAAAGACCGGCCAGGATTGAAAGTAGTTGCAAACTCAAATGGACAGTTGAATTTAAGTGATATTACCAGGAGTTTATTATATTTGAGGAAAAAAAATCAAGCTTTCTGGTAGAAGAATCTCTTCTGCTACTAAAAATACCAATTTAAGTTTATTTTTAAATTACTTAAGGTCTCTTTTGCTTCACACACTTGATGACTTTGTCTCTCCATCCAATAAAAATAAAATTAAATTCCATTGTCATGTGAGGTAGTTCTCCTCCAAATCCACATAGGTTCTTGAGGATGAAGTGTGCAACGGAAATGGATCCAATAAGTAGGCAATTTGCCATTTCACTGCTCTTAACTCTTCTGAAAGCAGAGGGGTGAGGTTGTGTTAAAGCCTTTCCTCCATTCCAGTTCCTCCATGAGTTCCAAATCTCAAACAAGCACAGATCTGAGACTGGCTAAACATGATTGGCACTGCAGAGCGTCCTCTGACCTCATCTAGGATCTTCCAAGGATCAGTCTATCCTGCATTTACAGCATACCCGATATGGGGAAAAGCAATATCAATGTGAAAAGTCTGAACATTGGAAGGGATCTGATAGGGAATTAGATCAAGTAAAGGATACACTGATTTAAACAATTAGTCCAGGGAACTAGACTAGGCATCATAGAGATGTTTATGTGATAACAAGGAAGAAGGAACTTATACGTCAGAGAGCCTCACAATGGAATGGGAAAGACACACACACACACACACACACACACACACACACACACACACACACGTTATACCTGAACAGTTCTTTGTCCTTTGTTTCCCATATATGTGAAATGGGGATGATGATAATGAAGACGATGATAATACAAGTAGTAATAAAGTAATATCTGTCACTTAGTATTTTCTATATGCCAGGCATTGCTCTCAATGCTTTACTTGTATTAAATTCATTCATATCTCACAATAGCCTTATAAGGTAGCTACTATTTTATCATTACCCCAGTTTACAGATAACGCGTGAAGAGACTGAGTAACTTACACCCAAGATCACTCAGCTGGGAAGTGACATCATGATTAGTGGTCCACACAAATCACAGATTTTTTTTTACTTCATTTGGAAGATTCCTTTGGATCAAGTTATTATCATTGCTATGCCATTCATATGGAATCATTCTACTACTCCTTGTGGTGCATGGTTCTGAGGTGCCACAGGGGGTGGCTAGTCCATACAGAGCTGAAAGGAAGGACCAATATGTGAAGAGTGTTAAAAATAGAGCCAGGTGTTTTAATTAAATGTGACAAGCAGTTGAGAGTCACCAAGCAAAGGTGACTATCTACATTATATTTAAAGAATCAGGTGACTGTAATAGTATAAAAACGAAGGAAAATTAAGGGAGTACAGTGAAGATAACATATTAGTTCAGGTGTTAATAGATTAGAGCTGAGAAATAAGGAGAAAAGGTCAATCCAAGATTATAATGCATAAGAATATCTATATCAAAACATGGAAGGTAAGTAAGAAGGAGGGAGCAAAAAGCAAAGCTGTCTACAAAGTTACAAGCCTTGTATGCAGGAAATTGTATGCTAGAGAAGGAAGACCTTTTGATTTAAAAGAGAGACTCACTGTGTGATAGGCAATGATATGTCCATGTGGAAATGTCCTGTAGAAGTGTTGTCCCATTATGTAAGTATTGAAGATTGGTTTAAAAATACATGGTGTCAATGATCTTTAACCAAAACCAACCAAACATGTCTGTATTTGAACAATTGAACAGAGTTAAACTAATGGCCTTTTTGAAATGATAGAAAATATACACCACGGGAAACCATGGATGGTTTCAGTTAGAGGGTGTTAGAAAGGATATATAGGATTCAGACATAAGTTAGGTGACTGGGGGAGGGTTTAAGGAAGCAGGACTTTGCCTTGGTTGAATGATGTCAGGAAGCAAAGGTAATTACCTTTGTGAATAAGGATCGTAACAGTTCTTATCTAGATGAGAAGGATGGAGCAAGACTGGAGCTTAGTTGGATTAAAAAATTCAGCATTTTCTTATAGTATGAGCCAGAATGTGAGAATAAGAGAATGTTGGTCATACTTTTAATTTGCACAGTGTTCATGCTTTTGTTGTTCTCATACTTGATTTTAGATCAGCTTTATTTTGTCTTAATCCATCTCAGTTACAAAATCGCTTTGTCCGACACTGGAGTTCTGAGAAATTGTTTGTAAGGCCAGGCTAGCTGTGAGGAAAGACCAACTCCTGGCACCACTGATTCTTAATTAGTGAGGAGCCATATGAATCATCACAAAATCAAGTAGTATTCTGTACAATTTTATTAAGTATATATTTTTGTACTTGATTTCCTCAAAGTTAGTAATCCAAATCTAAACCTAGGCATTTTGGTCGCTTTTTAAAAAATGATAGTATTTTTTTAGACCATCTCATTTTCCAAACACACTAAATGACAAAAAAGAATTACTGAATAGTTTTTGTGTTTCCAGATTTTTATGGATTCATATATTTATGATCAAGTATACATATGTTCTCTCATATAAAGAATAATTTTAATTTGCTGGGTTGCATATAGAAAGTTGCATTTTTTTCTCTTAAGACTGAATCAAATTTGCACTACTTCTCATTTCATATTTCAGGGAGACTTGTTCTGGGAAGAAAGCCTGTGGTAGAGCAGAAAAAGTTTACACTCATTCCCAACAGGTGACCTTGTTACTCAAGGAATTTCTGCAATTGACAGTTTCTGTGGTAGAAATACTTTTGCCATGACCCATTCCAAGATGACAATATTTTATTAACCAGCTCACAGATTCCTAAAATTTTATCAGTCAATCTCCTGATACAGTAAGGGTCAGCTCCAACACATCACTGTTACTTCTGACACCCTGCAGAATAATTGGAAGGGGCAGAGGCACAAATACAATAGAGGAATGTTTGCCACAGGAAAAACAAAAACAAAAAAAGTTTCAGAAGTCTCCCAGGGTCCCCATACTCTCAGTCATAGAAATTTAGAACAAAGAGTAGAAAAACAATTCAAAACCACTCCTGGCATAAGGAGGTCCTTTGGTTTCCAGCATTGGAGGCTGACACTTCAAAGGGTGGGTCTGAGGATTGCAGTTTACAAAGAAGACAGAACCCTAGCTCTTTCCACGTTCCTTCCCCACTCTTGAAGCCAGTGAAGCCTAAGCGTGGAAAGACTATCATGTGTATTGGAAATGTGGCTTCATAACTAAGATCAAAGCTTTAATTTAGGGGAAAGTTAAAATTCACTCAAGCAAAGAGCCCAAGATCTAGAAGTTGTAGCGTCTGCTTAGAAGTCTCTTAATTGTGTTGAGCTCCGCTTAGCCTTTGGGTCTAAAAATAAAACAAGACTAGAGTCTCTTTTTTTAGCATTTCCTTTTAGTTTTATTTTATTTGGGTCTGTAAAGTTATCTGCACATTTAGAATTAGTAAAGGAACATTGAATTGAAAACTGTTTCTTCAGCAGAGCCAAGTTAGAAATCTCATTTTTCTCTTTGGGACAGAATGATGCATATTCACTAATCATTTTTGCTTGCTTAATGATTATGTTTGGGGTTTTTTTGTTGTGTTCAGATCATGGAAATGGAAGCAAAGGAAGACATGTCCATTCTGGCCTAGAGCCACCACTGTGTGGTGACAAATAATCTGGAACCTTCTTTGTAGTAAAGCTGTGAAGAGAGATGCTTCCAAATACACTGACCAGGACATGGCCTCTCTTCAAGGAGCCTCTGGCTGAAACAGAACTTTCTTAATTTTCCTAATAGCCATTCTCCTATAGAGAAATTAAGATTATATTTCTACTTATTTTGTTTGATTTAAACACTGTTCTTTCAAAGACATTGGGTATGAGTGCCCTCTGCTGTAGAGAAGTCTAGGGAAATTGGCAGAAAAGAGCTTCAGGGGATAGAGACTTGTTTGCTGAGCGGTGATGTTGTTGGTAAATACTTAAAGCTTTGTGTCCAAAGCTATTGGTTTCTTTTATAGAAATATTCAGAAAGCATTGCCATTGTAATTTGGTAACATTTCAAGACATTTCTGGAATATACTTCCTTGTTTTCTTTTATCTAATTTTCCAAACGAACAACTTGCTACTGTCCCTTTCATTGGCACAAACTGCTAATGAACTCTACAGAGCCCCTAATCCTATGCTCGGGCTGGGAGTTCTGTGGGAGAGAGTAAACAAAATGAGAGAAAATCTGGCAAAAGAAGTGAAACAAATATGGCAACATGTTTTTAAAAAATATATTATAAAAGCCTCTGTTTTCTAAGGCAAAGCCTCACATTGTAATAGAGATTTACATAAATATTGACAACCATGGGGAAAAAGACATATAGAGGGTGCAGCACACTCTTATCAGGAAAACGTATTGATTTCTTTTACGTAGTGTTGATAGGTAGTTCCAACTACAGTGTTAAAAAAAAGAAAGCCAAAAAAAAAAACTGAATGAAACCATGAAGGGCATGGAAGCTCTCTTTGAACAAAGCCAAACTTTATATTTCCATGATGGTGGAAGAGGCGGCATTTACATTAGAAACGTGCCATGTATACTCTTCTGATTTTGGTGTACCTGCTAACTGTGCCTTGGGTTGCCATTATATATGTACGTGATTATTGCTCTTTGCCAGGACTGTGTGGGAAACGTATTTTTGATTGCCTATAGAGCCCCAACATCAGTCTTTCCTTACCTTTCCTTGCAGTGCCCAGATCCTCCTAGTGTTTGAGTGTCTGCATTCAGAACTCCAGGAGTGAACCTGAACTAGTTTAAACCAGTTAAGATAATCCCATACTTTTCTCCCCCAGTGATTGGTTCAAAGATAGGCATGTGATCTAAAATAATCCAATACCAGTGAAAACCAGGTCTTTTGTTCAGATGGTTTGGAGAAGGACACTAGCTAATCTCCCTGAACGTGAAGGAGGAAACATGGTGCCCTGGATACTGTTAGCATCAATCATGTGTTTAGGAAAGGAGGTATCCTTAAGATGAAGCTGACACTGGAAAGGAAGAATTAAGGGACAAAATGGAAAACAGAAAATAGAGCCCAGATTCTTAGCGAGTGTCCGCTGAGTCTCTGAATTAAACCACCAGCAAGCCTGTCTTCACACTGTGCCTTCCAATCACATGAGGTAATAAATTACCTTTTGGTTTAAGACACCATGCTTTGGATTTGCAGGTATTTGCACCACAGTAAGCCCTTAGTGACAATAGGTTACTTTTTTCTGAGAACTGTTCTCAGAAATAGACTGAGACTGATTCTTTTCTCAACCCCCCACCTTATTGGGGCTTTGTAAAGAGAACGTTCACAAGTAGGCACTCAATATTGCTTCTAGAATTGCTGCATGCTGGGTTATTTTTTCTTTCCCACCTTTAAAACACCTTCTGTTTCAAAATATAATCCTCCAATCCAACCCAACTGTCTTTTTAAATTTTAAATCTCCATTATTTTCTCACTCTTATTTGTATCTAGTGTCACAGTTTGACTCATTTTTGTCATTAGCTTCGATCCCTTTATTCCTTCTTCAGGCTTCTCATTCAGTATTGTTTTTTTAAAAGTACTTAAATTCACTTTGTAGTTAGAATGAGAAGCTTTTTCCTAGCTGCCAGAATTTGTTTCTACAGCTTGGTGTTATGACTCGGAGGCAGAGTTCCTGGGGAGCAGTAAACACAGAACAATCTATTCCTCAGTTCATTGCTCCCTGTGAGTTCCCTACTCCCTTCTTCATTATGTGTTTATATTCTCTCATTAAATTATAAATCCTCCTATAGAGTAGCTCTAGCTTGGTCTTTGAGCTGGAACTCAATAGGTGTCAGATAAACCACACTGTCCCTAAGTAAGAGAGCCCCAGTAAGAGGCTAACTCTGCTGAAGCCAATTCCTTCAGCCTTTTAAGGAACAAGAGTCTCTCAAACAAACCAATCTGAAGTAAAGCACTAGTACTATAAATGTCAGTAAATTAGAACCTTATTGTGCAGCCATTCAAAAATATCTGTGGAATTTTTTGTAATATGCTTTGATAAAAAATTTCCATTCTTGGAATCCATCCTGAGAAATCATTCCATTATTTGTCATAGAATAAAACACATAAATATGGACCAATATGGGATGAAAATACTCTGTAATCTTTAAAAATAGTGATTAATATCAGAACATGTTTGTGATCATTTTATGGTAAAAGTAAATTATAAAAATGTGAGCCCAAACACTATTATTGGAAATTACAGTTGGCACAACCATTTTGGAAAAAATATTGCAATTTATAGTAAAAGTTGTAGATGTACCTATCCTACAACCCAATAATTCCACTACTACGTATAAACTCTAAAGATATTCTTGAACAAGAACACTAAAAATGTAAAAGAATATTCAAAACAACTTTATTCATAATAATGAAAAACAAGAAGGAATCAAAATGTCCATTAAACAGAATAAATAATTGTGATATAGAATGGGGCACAATAAAACAGGAAGAGTTAATGAATAGCTACACATGTTAACAAAGACATAATCTTAAACAAGAAAAAAATACATACAAAAAATGATTTTATTTAATTAAAAACCAAAAAATGGGCAAATCTAAGCAACATATAATATGTAAAGATATGTAAACTATAAATCAAGGGAATAATACTATAGTAAAACTATAGTAAAATAGTAAAACTATAAAGCAAGGGAGTGATGAGCACAAAATTTAGGATTGTGATGAAGAGAGAGGAAGATGTGATTAGAAAAACCCTCCAGTAGAGTCACAGGTGCGACTAACGTTCTAGCACATGTATTGGATACCGTATTTGTTTTTTATTCTTCTTTAACTTATTCACACATGTTATATATATTATTTTTGTACAAGTTGTATTTCATTTTAAAACAAGTTGCATGACAGTAGGTTTAGTATAATCCCATTTATAGAATATTATGCATAAATGCATTTGTATATAATTGTATATGCATGCCTTGGTCCTAGCAATCTTACCTCTAAGAATTTGTACTAAAGGAATAATTGTATGTATGCAAAGATGTATGTAGCCTTAATTTTCAAAGCTTTATGGGCCTATGAATATAGAGTTGATCACTATAATTGTTGACTAAAAAATGTTCACAACCTCAAAGCTGAGTTATGTTTTATTCGGCAGACATAGACTGAGGACTTCAAACCTGGGAGGTGGTATCTCAAGTAACCCTGAAAAATAAAGGAGTTTTGTGACAAAGGGTATGAGCATACTACCTCTCAGAGTGTGTTATGCAATATAATATGTTCTGAAAATAACAATATAAATGTAATTTACCTATGTTTGTTCATAACAGTTTGGGTTTTTATTTATACATTAGTATGCTTATATAGTTGTATTGTTGATAAAACATTAAGAAGGTATCCTAAGTTCTTTTAAAATTATTATCACATTTAAGGTAAAACCATTCTTTTCATTATGTCAGCTTGCTTTCTCCTATACTGTATTGAACCGGAATTTGATTATAGGACATTTCTTTTTACCCCATCCTTTGCTCTGAAAAATTGCACCTTTGTAAAAAATGAATTAATAAATTGCTTTTATAAATCACACATGTTGTTTACCTAAGCCTTATAGCAGTATCTGAATTGGGCCTATGATTCCCATGGTGAAGCACTTTGTTCCTTCACCTAATTACAGCAGGACTGAACTTCACAAGTAATCAGATAATCAAAAACCTCTCCAGCAATGTGAGTAGGTGGGATACGTACAATTTAAGCCTATTTAACAAAATATCCTCAAATTTTAATTCTCCAAAATGCTGTGAAAAATAAATTGTTGACAGTACCATATGTATAATATTTATAAAAGAACTATGAAAGAAATCTGAGTTCATGAAGAAAAATAAACAATACAAATTTTCCTATTTTGCTAAAGAAAAATATACTCATGTATTTTTCAAATACATGAAAAATGTATTAGTCATATCTCAGATTTTTAGGAAAACCTTCATATTTATAAGAAATCAGAACTGATTTCTGTCACACTTCTATTATTTCTAAATATTTCTATTATTTCTTCGATACAGCAGCAAATCAGGATCCTTAAAAGAAAAAAAATGACAAAGTGAACTTCCTTAAAATTAAGAACTTCTGTTCTTCAAAAGACACCATTCTTAATGAAAAGACAAACTACAGACTGTCAGAAAATATCTGCAATCTCATATGTGATAAATTGTTTTAGCCCAAAATATTAGAGAACATTCAAACCTCAATAATAAGAAAACAAAAGTCCACCCCCCAAAAAATGGGTGAAATATTTGAACAGACACTTCACCAAAGAATAAATATAGATGGCAACTAAGCACATAGGAAGATCCTCAACATCTTTTGTTACTCAGGGAAATGCAAATTAAAATCATAATGAGATACTACTACATACATATTAGGATGTCTGAACTTAAAGAGATTGACCATACAAAGTACTGTTGATCATGAAGAAAAACTGAAACTCACATACACTGCTGATGGGAATGTGAAATTATACAACCACCTTGGAAAAGAGCTTGGCAGTTTTTTTTTTTAGCTTAAACACACACCTACCATA
Organism: Tursiops truncatus; assembly: GCF_011762595.2. Taxonomy (NCBI): domain Eukaryota; kingdom Metazoa; phylum Chordata; class Mammalia; order Artiodactyla; family Delphinidae; genus Tursiops; species Tursiops truncatus. Next base: position 27,506,034 of record NC_047040.1, read on the forward strand.
TGATCCTCCCTTCCACTCTACTCAGGAAAAATGAAAGTATATGTTCACACAAAGATTTGAATATCTGTATGCAAATGTCCATGTCAGTTATATTTGCAAAAGTCAAAAACTGTAAACAATAAATGTCCATCAATAAGGATTTACTTTATATGCCCAATCTTTTTAATCATACACATTGTAATAGAAATATAATGAATTTATAGTGGTTGCTTGCTGTTCATCTCAGTTGTGAATCGGACTAAGCCAATTTTATCTTTCATAATTGTCTATTTTTAATGAATATCGGAAGCCTTTTAGGTAAGAAAAAGATGAGAAATCAATACCTTACACCTGGTGGTAGGTTACTATGAAAGTAAGTCCTAAGATCAAAGTATGCCATACATCAAAAACATCTACTAGGAAAGGGTTTCAAAAGGAGTTTAACTGTTACTGTAAACTTGAACTCCCCTCTCTCTTTCCTTTTATGCTTTCTGAGTAGCATCTTGCTAGTTTATTCAGAAGCCAAAACGACAATATTCTTTTGCTGTCATCAATTAACATTCTGATTGGATCATACAACATAATCTATTGTCACATGATGGATGACAATAGCAAAAAAGGGAATTCTGAACTGCACGTGCTACTCCAAAGGTAGGTATAAAACCTAACCACCAGCCTCACTTGGTTCATAAACCCTATTCATACAATAGGGTAAAGACGCCTGTACCACATGTAGCCAATTTACATGTTCTGAAAATTACTCAACTCATGAATAATTTGATTAATATTCCTCATATTTACTAATGAATTCCTTAGTGTACAGATTTGAAATGTAAGCCAAAGCAGCTAGAGACTTTTGGTTGTTTCCTGGTCTTAAAGTGTGTTTTTCTAATTGAGACACTTCAAATTTAACTAACTTCTCCTTTAATATAGATAAAAATTTCTCTACATATATACATACCATATTGTAAATGCTGAATCATTTTTTTAAAATTTATAACTAAATTTTTATGCTAATAATGCTTTTGTAGACAAAACAAATTATCGTTTTGAATCCTTGTATGCTTTGCATATTTATTTACCCCCAATTTCGTCGCAGAGCCTATAGGTTCCAGACATTTAGAGACTTATCTTCATCAAAATATATTTATTTGTGCTCTAATTTCTTTCAAAACACTCTATTCCTACTGGTACCAATCTGTTGCATTATCTGTTGTTGAAATAGCTAGCTTAGTCATATCAAGCCCTCACTGGTAACAGTGTTACGTTGATGGGCTTTAGCAAAATGGACGCTTTAGTGACCTCACTGTGTTAATGTAAAAATATCATTGGCAGCAAGAACATTTCCTAGTACTTCTCAGCACTACCTACAACTGATTGAATATGGCATGTTGAAAGACTGAAAATTAAAGTAATCAGCAGTTAGTTTCACGGGCCTGATTAAGATGTACATCATAGATTGGTCATTAGGGGGATAAACAAGTGAATGTGACTGACAAGTGTAGTGGGAAGAACTCTAAGATGGTCCCCAAGATTCCTATCCCCTGAGGTACACACTCTGTGTAATGCCCCCCCTTTGGGCATAGACTGATGAGATAGTTACTTCCTTGATTAGTGTATGTTAATATGACAAAGGTAGGGTGATTGTGCAAGTGTTATTAGTGCTCTAAATCAGCTGGCTTTGAGTTAATCAACAGGGAGATTACCTTGGGTGGACCTGATCTAATCAGCTGAGCCCTTAGAAAGGGAGTCCAGGCCTTCTGTAAAGAGATTTAAAGTAGAGACATTCTTCCGCTCACCTTAGAGATAAAAAAGTCCATGTTGAGAACTGCCTATGGAGAGGGCCAGGTGGCAAATACCTGAGAGTATTCTCGAGGAGTTGGGAGGGCTCCCCAGCCAATAGCTAGCAAGAAAAGAGGGCCCTCAAGCACATGGTCCCAAGTAAGTGAATCCTGCCAACAACCTGAGCGATTTGGAAGCACATATTTCCTTAATAGAGCTTGAAGATGGAGACATAGCCAGAGGACACACTGATTTCAGCCTGGTGAGAATCTGAAAGAAAGCCTCTGCCAACATGGCCAACTCCTGATCCATAGAAACTGAGATCATAGACATATGTTGTCGTAAGGCATGGATTTTCTGGTAATTTAATTCATAGCAGTAGAAAACCCATACACTAGTACAGAGATGAAAGCACAATCCCTGGTAGGGCTCTTTGCTTCCTCTGGATGGAATACTCCAGTTTGGGAATTACTGCTCTGGCAGTATATGCTCTTACGCCAGGTGACATAAAAAGCTGCCAGTGTGAACAGATATTCCAACTTTCCATGTCATCCATGACTGTTACATCAGCAGCTCTCTCTCGGCTCACACCTAGAGCTGTGTGGGAAGTCACTTATGATCAGCTGATGGAGAAGGAAGTGACCCAATGGCCCAAGCTTTTTGGGTCATGGATAGGTCAGCTTGGTATGTGGGTACAAATTGAAAATAGATAGTGGCAGTTGCATTATACCCTCACTAATGAATGGCCTGGAAAGATAGTGACAGATGAAATCCTCCTACTGAGCAGTATTTTGGGCAATGTACCTGTTTATCCATTTTCTGTGTGCAGATAAGTGACCAAAATTTAGAATGTACAGGAACATGTGGGCAGTAGCCAGTGGTCTGTCCAGCTAATTAGTAGTAACAAAGGAAAAACGTGGAAATTTGGGGGCAGAGGCATGTGGATGAATGTATAGGAATGGATACGAAGTGTAGAAGTCTTTATATCACATGTAAACGCCCAACACTGTAAAAGAGCATTTATAATAAAGAGACACAAGGATAAATATATAGATTAAATGACTTGTTGGGTTGATACAAAACAGCATTTGCCACCTTAGTGCTGGCACGATAGGCATGTGAATGAAGTGGCCATGGTGACAGACATGGAGACCATGCATAGGCTCAGCAACATGCCCTGTCCCCTTCCAAAAGCCATGTAGCTACTGCCTCTGCCAACTGCCCCCAACATGCCAACAACAGAGGCCAATGTTGAGCCCCCGATATGGCACATTTCCCTTGAGGAGACTGCTAGTCACCTGGTGGCAAGTTGACTGCCTTAAGTTCACTATGACTGGAAGGATATGCAAATGGGTACGAATTTGCCTTTTCTGTATGTAGGGCCTTGGCTAGTCCCACTATCCAAGGGTTTATGGAGCATTTGATCCATTGTCGCAGGATGTTGTAAAACATCGTATCAACCAAAAGTACTGCTGCACAGTAAAAAAATGGTGTGGGAAAGGGTCTGTGATCATGGATCCACTGGTCATAGTCATGCGTCACCACCCAGGAGTTCTTCTGGAATCAAAGAATTTTATATGATGCCAAGTCCCCAACAGTAAAATACATGGTTCTGGAAGCAAAGGGATGGAGAGGAGTGATTCCACTTACCTCTCCTTTCAAAGACCAACTTAGGAAATTTGTGCTTATTGTCTCCACAGTCCTGTCTCCGGGGTTAGATGCCCTGGTTCCCAAAGAATGAACACTTTTACCAGGGTTTGCAACATGCATCTTGTTGAACTATCAGCCTGTGTCCATGGACCAGCAGTCAAGAAGATAGCATAGGATGTTTGGCATCCAGGTGACCCTCTGTCACCTCTTGGTACTCCCCTCTGTTCAATTCAATTCTGACCGTAAATAGAGAAATGCAGCATCTGGGATCGAGAAGGCCATGTTGATCAGGGGCTCAGATCCTGTTGAATGAAAAAGCTATCATGAATATTTTCCATTCCCCTCTTCTAGCAAGGTCACCTTCTTTACGAATCTTAATGTTACAGAGTATAACATCTTAACTTCTGTTTTGACTTTTATTTTATTTTATATTACATTAGGAATTACTAACAATGGTTATTTAACTCCAGCTCAGAGAGATGAGGTTCATTATTTCCATGTAGAAAAAATAATGAAAAATGGGAGCAAGATGCTACTTGAAAATCATTTTAGAAATTAAATATTTATTAGGCTGCAATTTGGGAGGGAAATATTCTCCAAGAGTAAAATTTTGACCATGACTGCTGATTGATTTCCTTGATCTTTTTTTTTTTTGCGGTACGCGGGCCTCTCACTGTTGTGGCCTCTCCCGTTGCGGAGCACAGGCTCCGGACGCGCAGGCTCAGCGGCCATGGCTCACGGGCCCAGCCGCTCCGCGGCATGTGGGATCTTCCAGGACCGGGACACGAACCCGCGTCCCCTGCATGGGCAGGCGGACTCTCAACCACTGCACCACCAGGGAAGCCCCTGATTTCCTTGGTCTTTAAGAGTAGACAGTTTGTTATGACACTTACTAAGATGATAAAAGGTTTTTGAAGTAATTTTCTCTAAAGAATAATAGTACTTTGTTACATAATCTCAGGGTCAGTAGTAGATTTTTATCTGTTAAAATTAGATGTAATCTAAAAATATTAGAAGCCGTCTAATAAAGTTGATTTTTTTAAACCATATTTCCTACAAAAAATAAAAATGAAAGGGAGGATTTTAAAGCCATTTGGAATGTTTATTTCTGAGTTTTCCTTTTCCTCCCCCTTGTTGTAAAGTAAAACAGTAGAATGTTAAGATTTGAAAGTGATTTTCAAATCATTTGGATAAACTCCCTCACTTTTTAGAGAAAGAAACTAGAAAGGTTATTTGAATTACCTAAGGTCATGATGGTTATTGCCAGAACTCCCAACTATAATGTGTCAAAATCTATTGTAAAATATTCTCTGTCACTGTGTTCTTGGGATAATTATGGTAGATGTTTATTTTTTCCATATTTCTTGATGACAAATTTCTTGCCTTTTTAATTTGTGTGCTTGTTTTTTTCAATATCTAAATACACTTTAGCCTGTAGTCTGCACTTCTATTTCCTTTCTTGAAAAAAGATATAATATTTAGAGAGGCTTGCCTTACATGTGCCTATATAATATTAAAATATGAAAGAATCACACATAAAAAAGACTATTCACTCAATATATTCTTTTTTCTAATTCACAGGATGTTTAAAATTTCCTACCCATGCCTCTGACACAGAGATGCTGCTCCAAAGGATACCAGCGTCCGCAGCTCAAAGAAGAAAAGTAGGAATAGAAACAGATTTCTACTAAAATTCTTATTTTGCTTAGATCTTGATATCTCTCAGCTCTTGGGTAGTTTTTTGCTAGACACAGGTGTTTTTTGTCTTTTTTTGGTTTTTAATTCTTACTTGAACTATTAGTGATTCAATGGAGCTTGTTAATGTTTAGAAAATTTCTAATAACCTACTATAGCTGTTTTTCCCCTGCGTTTTGCTTGTACTTTCCTCTTTTTCTTTAAAATTACATGAAATCTAATAGTTTAAATTTATTACTGTTTGATATCTTTAAAAATAACTTAGTAGCTATAAAAGAGAACGCATGAACTTAATTTAATTTTTGGTTTTTCTGCATTTCACCCCTTTCTACCAGAATCTCTCTCCTTTATACTTTCTTTACAGATGTAGTCCACACTTTGGAAAATTTGAGGTGCTTGTAATGCAGTGCTTCTATTTGACATCTCTTTTTCAGTGCTTTACAATTCAATTTTATTTTTATCTTTTTTAGTATGCTGCTACAAATGGGATTTTATATAATTATTGCTTACTGTATAATATGCATTTCATAATGTCATTGACAGATGAAGTGAAAAAGTGAATGGCCCTCGTATGATTTCCTGCTTTGAATATGTGTGCTACAAACTTCCAAAATAAGCACAGTTCTATTTACATTTGCAAAATGATTTGTACTTCCTTTATAGGAGAGGTTTCTATGTGGATGATAAGAGGTAGTCTCTCTGCTGCAGCTTATTAATTTCCATACTAATAATAACACTTTGCCTTTATGTGTCGTGTTTCTGTTGGGAACTTCAGCACTTTCCTGTGACTGGTGTCAGGGAATTACAGCTGCCTCTATCTGGGAACACTTCAATTACTTAATTATAGATGATTTTGTGTAGGGCATCATATATTTTATGCTCAGCATGCTTTAAGAACTCTTCAATAAGGAATATAGTTACTAGAAAATGTATTGTTTGAATCTTGGGCATAAACAGCTTCAGTGTTAATCAAATAGATTGAAGTAATAAAACAATATCTGCTACTTATTGATTAGAGAATTGTTTGTCACATTCTTTGAGAAAACATGCTAAAAAGCTTTAGCTGAAAGTAATTTAGGGTCTCAGTTGTTTATTTTCTCTGCCAAGTCACTTAGGAATATATTCATTTTCTTAACTTTTTGCAGGTCTCCATTTACATCATTTTGCATCATTGCCTTTTAAAATGCCTCCCAACTCAATCATAAGCTTGACTATCAAAAAGGGCCTTAGGGAGCAAAAATAGATTTTGTGCCTGTTAAACTCTGTAAAATGACTCATTCTATCTGTCTTTATAGGTCAGCATGAAAAGTAAAAGAATTTCATCAAGATTTTTCTACTTCATAAAAGGATTGATGCTGTTTATTTTTAATTTCATGGAAACCTATATTCAGCTAAAAACTTTGCATATTATAAGCTTGATGTTATGTTCAGAAATGAAAAGTATCATGGATGGCTAAAATAATCTATAGTGAGAGGAAAAGCACATTCTCAAATATCACTAAAAGAATCGTTAAATAAACCTTGAAAATAGAGTCCAAACTGAAGTCATCATCTACAACCAATTGTAAATTTGTAAAAGCCCATTTGCAGCATATTCTTTCTCCCATACCTTCAGAATCCCTGACCCTGATGTTCTGTATCCTTAGCTGAAATCTGGTTGCCAGGATCTTCAATGGGGGTGTCCCAGTCATTCTTGATGGTTTTAGAATTGTGCCATGAGCCAAATGTTTTCCAATTTCTTCACATCAAAATGTCTCTTCTGGGGACTTCCTTGGCGGTCCAATGGTTAAGACCTCATGCTTCCAATGCAGGTGGCACAAGTTAGATCCCTGGTGGGAAAATAAGATCCCGCATGCCCGTGCCGTGTGGCCAAAAAAAAAAAAGCTCTCATATGTATGCTTAATTTTCTAAATAGCTGTCTTCTTGTTTGTAAATGGTATGCCAATAGATAAACTTGTTTTCTAGTTATAAACTAATATATCTATTCTTGATTTATTTTTTAGATGTTCATTTCTCTCTATATTGTGGTTTATAGGAAATACATTTATATTTAAAGGTGATTAGTGTTTGCACAATACATTAACCTAATGGTTTCCAAATTTTTCTTTTAAGAAAATATTATTTTTAGCCACTTTCAAAGAAAATCCTATGTTTCCTCTACTATATAAAGCAAGTAAAAGTACTCTACTCTAGAGCATAGAGGACAGTGACAACTCCTCTCTCTGACTCTTGCTGCCTGAGATGGCACAGAGGCACTTTTGAGAAACTCTAGAGCTCTACAGAAAACAGTTGTTCAATCTTCCTTGAGTTTCTCCATGGTTGTAGGGATGGAGGAAATCTGTATGGGGAAGGGGCTGATAATCTCATCCAAGCATCAAGAAAGACCAGCCAAGTCAATTACACAGGAAAAGGAGAATCTAGATTTAGAAAATGGGAGTCTAGGTTTAGAAAAAAAATTGGCAATTCTTTAGACGTGTATATCATTGACCCTGAAGAATTCCATTTTCATTATCAAAAAGTGGTCATGAACGTTCATTGAGTTTATGGTGTTATTCAAGTTTGCTTTGACACCTAAAGGGCCTTTGAAACATGTTTGTCTGTTGCAAGTGTTTAATGAGCTTGATTAAAAAAACAAAAATAAAACAATTGCAAACTGGAAAACAAAAAAGAAAACAGTATTCAAACCATCTCCTTAATTTAATGTATTAACTAATGTGGAGGAATTTTAGAAATAGACAGACAACCTCTTTTTAAGTACACATTGAGCACATGCCATGACTATAAAGATGAATACGATGAACATATATGTGATTATTTCATGAAGAGGCTGAACCTAAATAATTACACACAGATATTTTCTGAAATGATTTCCTCATTTAAATCCTCAAAAAGATTGTAAACTAGAGAATTTGTTGGAGTAAAATTTGATTAATAAAATCAGCATTAAAAGAGTGCTGATCCCTACATCTTGGAAAATTATAAAACGCCTCCTTATTTTTCTATTTCTACACCTCTTCCCATTGTCTACTGCATTGGTAAAACCTTATCATGAAGAACTGATTAAAAGTTTAAAAACAACTTAATTTTGCTTAACATACAATTTGTCACTTAGTTTAAAAGAAAGTAAAAATATAAAAGGAGTTAGAAGACAAAGCAAAATCAGAGTGTTACTAGAAATTTTGAACTCTCCTCAAGTATTCATGAGAGAATATCTGGATTTCATTTTTCTTTCTTTTCTTTTTTCTTTTTCTTTCTTTCTTTTTTTTTTTTTGCTTTTGCTGTTTATAGCTGAATGCCATCCTTAGAATAACACAGCTGCCAGCTATTTTGAAGAATGAAAAGTGAAAGCAGGACACATTAGAGAGATGTACCAATGTTGCTCTGAGGCAACAGTGCTGATGTGTTTATGAGCCCAGGCCTCTATAAAAAGTGTTGGATGTTAATAATCTTACTAACCCTACAAGAGTTTTCTAGTTTCTTTTCTGTACTAATCCTCCACAATTTCCCCAGAGATAGTTAACATATAAAACTTGGTTCCATTTTAGTTTTACATATGGTGGCTTCCAAGAAACTAGTCTATAAGCTTGCTCTAAAAATCTTATGGTTATATCCTGTGTATTATTATTTTTTAATAAGCTTCTTTTTTTTTTTTTGGAAATTGTATTAAGTGGAACTTCCAAGTGAAATTGAATCAGAAGATAGAGTTGATACTAATGGCTTAGAATACAGTGCCTAGTGCATGGTAGGGCCTGGTGTCTGTTAACTGGTTGAATAATATGTTAATATATACATTTTCCAAGGATTAGGTGAATAAAAGCAAGTATAATATAAAGAGGTCAACCAGACATCTTTCAAGCTGAGAGTTACAGAGCAACCAGTTATTGCATACTGATAAAAATGAACATAGTTATAAAGAAAAAGACATGCTAAAAGAAAAATGCAAAAATGCTGAGTTGTAAGCTCATTACGGGAAGTGCTAAAATTGTCCCTCACAAGGCTAAAGGTTTACAACTTTTACAATATGTAGGGCACATAATCGATGTTTGATAAAGATCACAACACAGAGGAAGAAAATAATAGGGAGTAGATCATTATCTGAATTTAATATCTCTTTGGCCATGATTAAGCAGAACTATTGTGAACTATTTTTCTTCTTAGTATTGGCTAGATGGAAACACTACTTGCTTAAAAGACTGGAAACCTGAAGGCGTTTAAAAAGAAACCAGATTGTTTATGCTTACAAGTCTCCTCCCACCACATACAAGTACACGTACCACCTCCACACATACACCAACATGTGCAAAGGGGCTCTGAAAATATTTCAGGTCGAAAGCAGAACATAAATTTACTTTTTAGATGCAGTGCCACCTTCCAGCACTGTGGTTCCAAATACTTCAGACTGAAAAGTGACTCATATCAGACCCAGAAAATTAGGGATACGGAACATGCTTGAGCAGTTTTTATATAGTTATGCTTGTTCTTATTAAATTTCCATTCCTATTACTCATTGCCACCCCTCCTTCCTTGAAGTGTTTGTTTCAAACTACATAACAAGATCACATAATTGCAGCTTGAATCCTAAGGAGGAGAGAATCAATTAAACTGGCACATTCCCCAGATACCACGATTGCCATGGGGGAGGAGTGGGTGCCCAAGCTGTCACACTGCATGTCTGCCAACTTAGCTACACTGGAGTGAGGACCCTGCATGCTGCAGGCACAGACTCCTGCCTCGGGTCCTCCTCTTCCTATCCCATGATTATCCCTCTATTGTAGCAGTTTTTTATTCTGGACATGAACACAAGCATTCACATGTTTATCTCTTCTAATATTTTTAACACCCTGATATGGAGATCAAGTTTTAAACACATCTGTATCCTCTGAAAGGATTAGCAGAGTATGTCTGATGCAGAGCAGGCCCAGTGAAAGTGTGGTGATTGGATAGTGACTGAATGAGTGAATGAATGCAGTGAAAGAATAGTGACTGGATAAGGGAGGGAGAAAAGGAGTGTGTTGGGACAGGAGAGTTACATTTAGAATATCCTTTTCTGCAGACAGTGTCTTGACTTAATTAAGATCATAGTAGAGGGTATTAGCAAATGCCTTCTGAGCCCAGAAAGATAAGGAAAATGTGCAAAATTTCTGGGAGTAAACCCATTAGTAAACCAGCAGGGAGTATTGGGGACTCTGACACACACCATCTAAAAGCATTCTAACTCAAAAAATTTATATATGTGTGTGTGTGTGTGTGTGTGTGTGTGTGTGTATGTGTGTGTGTATATATATATATATATATATATATATATATCTATCTATACACACACACACATATATATAACCTCTAGCTAAATCTGAAGGCAGGCTGCTTTGTCACGTTAAGGATGAACTCTAATGATAGATATTTTAAGCAAAGGAGTAGCCCCTGGGATCCGTGTTAGTGGAGGATGCCTTTTACCGTGTATTATTTTGTCTATGGAATGCCCATAACTATTGCTGAGCTAAAGTGTCAGGGCTTATATTGCATTTAATTTTATTTTTCTGTCTTCGGTAGAAATAAGAGAGGAGGAGAAACTAGTCCCGCATTTTTTTTTTTGCGGTACGCGGGCTTCTCACTGTTGTGGCCTCTCCCATTGCGGAGCACAGGCTCCGGACGCGCAGGCTCAGCGGCCATGGCTCACAGGCCCAGCCCCTCCGCGGCATGTGGAGTCCTCCCGGACCGGGGCACGAACCCGTGTCCCCTGCATCAGCAGGCGGACTCTCAACCACTGCGCCACCAGGGAAGCCCTAGTCCCGCATTTTTTTTTAATTTATTTATTTTATTTTTGACTGCGTGGGGTCTTTGTTGCTGCGAGTGGGCTTTCTCTAGTTGTGGCGAGTGGGCTTCTCACTGCACTGGCTTCTCTTGCTGGAGAGCGCAGGCTCAGTAGTCGTGGCGCACGGGCCTAGCTGCTCCACGGCATGTGGCATCTTCCCGGACCAGGGATCAAACCCGTGTCCCCTGCATTGGCAGGCGGACTCTCAACCACTGCGCCACCAGGGAAGCCCTAGTCCCGCATTTTAAAAACAGTTTTACTATTGAAAATATCAAGCATGTACAAAAATAAAGAGAAGAGTTTAATAAACTTTCAATATCTCCATCACCCAACTTCAAAAATTTTCAACTCATGGCCACCTACTCCCAACAGGGGTATTTTAACACAAACCCTATATATTATACAATTGTACCCATAAATATTTCATATACATAAATATATACGTATGCATATATGTAAACATAAACTACAATGCTATTGTTACATCTAAAATTTAATAATTTCTTAATATTATTAAATATATAATCCCTATTTGAATTTCCCTGATAGTTTTGGAGGAGATATCTATACTTCATTCGTTTAAATCAGAATCCAAATAAGGTTTACAAATTACATTTGTTTGAATTGCCCCTTAAATATATTTTATTCTATAAGCTACCCCTCTTTCTTATTTTTTCCAATTTATTTGTTGAAGATATTAAGTAATGTGTCTGGAAATTTTGGTCTGGTTTTGCTTTTTGCATTCATATAGTGTCATTTAATATTCTTCTCTGGCTTTTCTAACCTGACATTTAAATGATAATTGATCTCATTCAGGTTCAATTATTTTAAAGTAAGCTTCTTGGGCTTCCCTGGTGGTGCAGTCGTTAAGAATCCTCCTGCCAATTCAGGGGACACGAGTTCGAGCCCTGGTCCAGGAAGATCCCACATGCCGCGGAGCAACTAAGCCCATGCGCCACAACTACTGAGCCTCTGTGCTGCAGCTACCAAAGCTCATGTGTCTAGAGCCCGTGCTCCACAACAAGAGAAGCCACTGCAATGAGAAGCCTGCACACTGCAACGAAGAGTAGCCCCCGCTTCCCGCAACTAGAGAAAGCCTGCATGCAGCAACGAAGACCCAACACAGACATAAATAAATAAATAAATAAATAATGAGTGAATGAATGAATGAAGTAAGCTTCTTATCAATGTTCACAGCTACTGATTTGAGCATGATTTCTTCAACTTTTTAATGGATAGGATTTAAACATCTGAATATTTTTTGAATTTTATTTGTTTATTTTTTATACAGCACGTTCTTATTAGTTATCTATTTTATACATATTAGTGTATATATGTCAACCCATATCTCCCAATTCATCCCAGCACATCACCCCCTCGACCCACTTTCCCGCCTTGGTATCCATACATTTGTTCTCTACATCTGTGTCTCTATTTCTGCCTTGCAAACTGGTTCATCTGTATCATTTTTCTAGATTCCACATATATGCCTTAATATACGATACTTGTTTTTCTCTTTCTGACTTACTTCACTCTGTATGACAGTCTCTAAGTCCATCCACGTCTCTACAAATTACCTAATTTAGTTCCTTTTTATGGCTGAGTAATATTCCACTGTATATATGTACCACATTTTTCTTATCCATTCGTCTGTCAATGGGCATTTAGGTTGCTTTCATGACCTGGCTACTGTAAATAGTGCTGCAATGAACATTGGGATACATGTCTCTTTTTGAATTATGGTTTCCTCAGGGTATATGCCCAGTAGTGGGATTGCTGGATCATATGGCAATTCTATTTTTAGTTTTTTAAAGAACCTCCATACTGTTCTCCATAGTGGCTGTATCAATTTACTTTCCCACCAACAGTGCAAGAGGGTTCCCTTTTCTCCATACCCTCTCCAGCATTTGTTGTTTGTAGATTTTTTGATGATGCCCATTCTGACCAGTGTGAGGTGATACCTCATTGTAGTTTTGATTTGCATTTCTCTAATAATTAGTGTTGTTGAGCAGCTTTTCATATGCCTCTTGGCCATCTGTATGTCTTCCTTGGAGAAATGTCTATTTAGGTCTTCTGCCCATTTTTTAATTGGGTTGTTTGTTTTTTTAATATTGAGCTGCATGAGCTGTTTATATATTTTGGAGATTAATCCTTTGTTCGTTGACTCATTTGCAAATATTTTCTCCCATTCTGAGGGTTGTCTTTTCATCTTGTTTATAGTTTCCCTTGCTGTGCCAAAGCTTTTAAGTTTCATTAAGTCCCATTTTTTAAGTTTTGTTTTTATTCTCAGTTTTCTAAGAGGTGGGTCAAAAAGGATCTTGCTGTGATTTATGTCATAGAGTGTTCTTCCTATGTTTTCCTCTAAGAGTTTTATCGTGTCTGGTCTTACATTTAGGTCTTTAATCCATTTTTAGTTTATTTTTTGTGTATGGTGTTAGGGAGTGTTCTAATTTCATTCTTTTACATGTAGCTGTCCATTTTTCCCAACACCACTTACTGAGGAGATGGTCTTTTCTCCATTGTATATCTTTGCCACCTTTATCATGATTAGTTGACCATAGGTGCATGGGTTTATCTCTGGGCTTTCTATCCTGTTCCATTGATCTATATTTCTGTTTTTGTGCCAGTACCATATTGTCTTGATTACTGTAGCTTTGTAGTATAGTCTGAAGTCAGGGAGTCTGATTCTTCCAGCTCCGTTTTTTTCCCTCAATATTGCTTTGTTTATTCGGGGTCTTTTGTGTCCCCATACAAATTTTAAGATTTTTTGTTCTATTTCTGTAAAAATTGCATTGGTAATTTGATATGGATTGCATTGAATCTGTAGATTTCTTTGGGTACTATAGTCATTTTCACAACATTGATACTTCCAATCCAAGAACAAGGTATATCTCTCCATCTCTTTATATCATCTTTGATTTCTTTCATCAGTGTCTTATAGTGCATACAGGTCTTTTGTCTCCTTAGGTAGGTTTATTCCTAGGTATTTTACTCTTTTTGTTGCAATGGTAAATGGGAGTGTTTCCTTAATTTCTGTTTCAGATTTCTCAACATTAGTGTATAGGAATGCAAGAGATTTCTGTGCATTAATTTTGTATCCTGCTACTTTACCAAATTCATTGATTAGCTCTAGTAGTTTTCTGGTAGCATCTTTAGGATTCTCTATGTATAGTATCATGTCATCTGCAAACAGTGACAGTTTAACTTCTTCTTTTCTGATTTGGATTCCTTTTATTTCTTTTTCTTCTCTGATTGACGTGGCTAGGACTTCCAAAACTGTGTTGAATAAGAGTGGTGAGAGTTGACATCCTTGTCTTCTTCCTGATCTTAGAGGAAATACTTTCAGTTTTTCACCATTGAGAATGATGTTTGCTGTGGGTTTGTTGTATATATCCTCTATTATGTTGAGGTAGGTTCCGTCTATGCCCACTTTCTGGAGAGTTTTTTTTATCATAAAACGGTGCTGAATTTTGTCAAAAGCTTTTTCTGCATCTATTGAGATGATCCTATGGTTTTTATTCTTCAATTTGTTAATATAGTGTATCACATTGATTGATTTGGGTATATTGAAGAATCCTTGCATCCCTGGGATAAATCCCACTTGATCATGGTGTATGATCCTTTTAATGTGTTGTTGGATTCTGTGTGCTAGTATTTTGTTGAGGATTTTTGCATCTATATTCATCAGTGATATTGGTTTGTATTTTCTTTTTTTTTTTTTTTTGTAGTATATTTGTCTGGTTTTGGTATCAGGGTGATGGCAGCCTCGTAGGATGAGTTTGGAGTGCTCCTTCCTCTGCAATTTTTTGGAAGAGTTTGAGAAGGATGGGTGTTAGCTCTTCTCTAAATGTTTGATAGAAATCACCTGTGAAGACATCTGGCCCTGGACTTTTGTTTGTTGGAAGATTTTAAATCACAGTTTCAATTTCAATACTTGTGATTGGTCTGTCCATATTTTCTATTTCTTCTTGGTTCAGTCTTGGAAGGTTATACCTTTGTCCATTTCTTACAGGTTGTCCATTTTATTGGCATAGAGTTGCCTGTAGTAGTCTCATAGGATGCTTTGTATTACTGCGGTGTCCATTGTAACTTCTCCTTTTTCATTTCTAATTTTATTGATTTGAGTCCTCTCTTTCTTTTTCTTGATGAGTCTGGCTAAAGGTTTGTCCATTTTGTTTATCTTCTCAAAGAACCAGCTTTTAGTTTTATTGATCTTTGCCATTGTTTTCTTTGTTTCTATTTTATTTATTTTTGCTCTGATCTTTATGATTTCTTTCCTTCTACTAACTTTGGGTTTTGCTCATTCCTCTTTCTCTAGTTCATTTAGGTGTAAGGTTAGATTGTTTATTTAAGATTTTTCTTGTTTCTCAAGGTAGGATTGTATTGTTATAAACTGCTTTTGCTGCATCCCTTAGTTTTGCATCGTCATGTTTTTGTTGTCATTTGTCTCTAGGTATTTTTTTATTTCCTCTTTGATTTCTTCAGTGATCTTTTGGTTATTTAGTAACGTATTGTTTAGCCTCCACGTTTTTGTGTTTTTTACATTTTCTTCCCTGTAATTTCTTTCTAATCTCATAGCATTGTGGTCAGAAAAGATGCTTGATATGATTTCAATTTTCTTAAATTTACCAAGTCTTGATTTGTGACCCAAGATGTGATCTATTCTGAAGAATGTTCTGTGTGCACTTGTGAAGAAAGTGTAATCTGCTGTTTTCGGATGGAATGTCCTATAAATATCAATTAAATCTCTCTGGTCCATTGTGTCACTTGTTTCTTATTAATTTTCTGTCTGGATGATCTGACCATTGGTGTAAATGAGGTGTTAAAGTCCCCCACTATTATTGTGTCACTGTCGATAGCTGTTAGCAATTGCCTTATGTATTGAGGTGCTCCTATGTTGGGTGCATATATATTTACAATTGTTATATCTTCTTCTTGGATTGATCCCTTGATCATTATGTAGTGTCCTTCCTTGTCTTTTGTAACATTCTTTATTTTAAAGTCTATTTTATCTGATATGAGTAATGTTACTCCAGCTTTCTTCTGATTTCCATTTGCATGGAATATCTTTTTCCATCCCCTAACTTTCAGTCTGTATGTGTCGCTAGGTCTGAAGTGGGTCTCTTGTAGACAGCATATATATGGGTCTTGTTTTTGTATCCATTCAGCAAGCTTGTGTCTTTTGGTTGGGGCATTGAATCCATTTACATTTAAGGTAATTATCGACATGTATGTTCCTATTACCATTTTCTTAATTGTTTTGTGTTTGTTTTTGTAGGTCCTTTTCTTCTCTTGTGTTTCCCACTTAGAGAAGTTCCTTTAGCGTTTGTTGTAGACCTGGTTTGGTGGTGCTGAATTCTCTTAGCTTTTGCTTGTCTGTAAAGCTTTTGATTTCTCCATCAAATCTGAATGAGACCCTTGCTGGGTAGAGTAATCTTTGTTGTAGGTTCTTCCCTTTTATCACTTTAAATATATCATGTCACTCCCTTCTGGCTTGTAGAGTTTCTGCTGAGAAATCAGCTGTTAACATTATGGGAGTTCCGTTGTATGTTGTCATTTTTCCCTTGTTGCTTTTAATAAATTTTCTTTGTCTTTAATTTTGTCAGTTTGATTACTATTTGTCTGGGCATGTTTCTCCTTGGGTTTATCCAGCCTTGGACTCTCTGCACTTCCTGGACTTGGATGGCTATTTCCTTTTCCATGTTAGGGAATTTTCATCTATAATCTCTTCAAATATTTTCTCAGTCCCTTTTTCTCTCTCTTCTCCTTCTGGGACCCCTATAATGCAAATGTTGGTGTGTTTTATGTTGTCCCAGTGGTCTCTTAGGCTGTCTTCATTTCTTTTCATTCTTGTTTCTTTATTCTGTTCTGCTGCAGAGAATTCCACCATTCTGTCTTCCAGGTCACTTATCCGTTTTTCTACCTCAGTTATTCTGCTATTGATTCCTTCTAGTGTATTTTTCATTTAAGTTATTGTATTGTTCATCTCTGTTTTGTTCTTTAATTCTTCTAGGTGCTTGTTCTTTAATTCTTCTAGGTCTTTGTTAAACATATCTTGCATCTTCTCGAACTTTGCCTCCATTCTTTTTCCGAGGTCCTGGATCATCTTCTCTAACATTATTCTGAATTCTTTATCTGGAAGGTTGCCTATCTCCTCTTCATTTAGTTGTTTTTCTAGAGTTTTATCTTGTTCCTTCATCTGGTACATAGTCCTCTGCCTTTTCATTTTGTCTTTTTTGTGAATGTGGTTTATGTTCCATGGGCTGTAGGACTGTAGTTCTTGCTTCTGCTCCATGTGAATTTTTAAGAAA
Organism: Tursiops truncatus; assembly: GCF_011762595.2. NCBI lineage: Eukaryota > Metazoa > Chordata > Mammalia > Artiodactyla > Delphinidae > Tursiops > Tursiops truncatus. The sequence continues at coordinate 27,523,263 of NC_047040.1, forward strand.
AAATATATTATGTACTCATATTGATATTTCCACTTCAAATTTAGAGCTGAGATGAGTCTCCTGGAGGTAGCATATAGCTGTTTTGTTTTTTAAATCTTTCCAGCCACCTGTGTCTTTTGATTGGTGAATTCAATCCATTTTCTTTTGGGGAATTATTAATAAATGAGGACTTAGTACTGACATTTTATCTTTTGTTTTCTTGCTGCTCCACATCACCATTGTTTCTTTTTCCTTCTGTTTAGGTCTGACATTTTAGTTTTGTAGTTTCCTCTGATGTTTTTCTCAGATCCTTTCTTTTTTGTATTTCAGATCTCTGTTCCACTTTTGTGTTTTGTGGTTACAATGAGTTTTGGATAAAATGTCTCATAGATAAAATATTCTTTTTTCTGCTGATAGCATTTTATTTTCATTTGCCTCTATGGGTTGTGTCATTTTCCTCTTCCACTTTTGTGCTTTTGGTGTCTCGAATTATCCTATTTTATTTTGAGTTTGTTATCAAATTGAAAAATCTATAGTTATTTTTCCTGCTTTTTTTTCCTCCTTAAACTTTATGATATAATTAAGTGTTTAACAAACTGTTCTGATATAAAGTTGCAGTTTTCTGATTCTACTTATCACCTTACTCAAAATTTTGTGTATTTCTGCCTTTTTGTTTCAGGTAGCAGAGCTCCTTTCAACATTTTTAGTGGTGATGGACACACTCAGCTTTTATTTTTCTCAGAAAACCTTTATATTTATCCTTCATATCTGAAGGATAACTTTTCTGGATAGAATATTCTTCTTGACAGTTTTTATCTTTCAGTATTTTGAGTATGTCATTCCACTCTCTCCTGGCCTGTATATTTTCTGCTGAGACCTCTACTGATAGCCTAACTGAGATTCCTTTGTAGGTTACAGTCCTTTTTTCTCTGCCTGTCTTTAAAATTGTCTCTTTATCATTGACTTTTTTTTAAATTTAATTTAATTTTTTATATAACAGGTTCTTATTAGTTATCTATTTTATACATATTAGTGTATATATATGTCAATCTTAATTTCCCAATTCATCCCACACCCAACTCCACCTCCCCTTTCCCCCATAAGTGTCCATATGTTTGTTCTCTATGTCTGTGTCTCTATTTCTGCCTTGCAAACTGGTTCATCTGTACTGTTTTTCTAGATTCCACATATATGCATTAACATATGATATTACAATGGAATATTAGCCATAAAAGGAAGAAAATTGGGTCATTTGTAGAGATGTGGATGGACCTAGAGACTGTGATACAGAGTGAAGTATGTCATTGTTTTTTGACGGTTTTAATGTAATGTGTATTGGAGAAGGTCTTTTGGGTTGAGATAATTATATGTTCTTTTAGCTTCATGGATTTGTATAATCTTTTCTGTCCCCAGGTTGGTAATTAGAGGCCTTTCTTTCGTTTTTCAGTAGGTGGCGCTATGGCACAAGTTTTGGGTTTCCCTTATTGGGCTGCTCTGGCTATATTTGAGAACCTGCATTTTACCCCCACCAACACCGTCCAACAGGAATGAATGAATTCTACAAAGATGAGCACTACATACATGTACATACATTCCTGTTGGGCCAGTATGGTACTGGCACAAAAATAGAAAAATACATTAATGGAACAGGATAGAAAGCCCAGAGATAAACCCACGCACATATGGTCACCTTATCTTTGATAAAGGAGGCAAGAATATACAGTGGAGAAAAGACAGCCTCTTCAAAAAGTGGCTCTGGGAAAACTGGACAGCTACATGTAAAAGAATGAAACTAGAACACTCCCTAACACCATACACAAAAATAAACTCAAAATGGATTAAAGACCTAAATTAAGGCCAGACACCATCAAACTCTTAGAGGAAAACATAGGCAGAACACTCTATGACATAATTCACAGCAAGATCCTTTTTGACCCACCTGCTAAAGAAATGGAAATAAAAACAATAATAAACAAATGGGACCTAATGAAATTTAAAAGCTTTTGCACATCAAAGGAAACCATAAACAAGATGAAAAGACAGCCCTCAGAATGGGAGAAAACATTTGCAAATGAAGCAACTGACAAAGGATTCATCTCAAAAGCATACAAGTAACTCATGCAGCTCAATATCAAAAATACAAACAACACAATCCAAAAATGGGCAGAAGACCTAAATAGACATTTCTCCAAAGATATACAGATTGCCAACAAACACATGAAAGAATGCTCAACATCACTAATCATTACTGAAATGCAAATCAAAACTACAATGAGATATCATCTCACACCAGTCAGAATGGCCATCATCAAAAAATCTGCCAACAATAAATGCTGGAGAGGGTGTGGAGAAAAGGGAACCCTCTTGCACTGTTGGTGGGAATGTAAATTGATACAGCCCCTATGGAGAACAGTATGGAGGTTCCTTAAAAACTAAAAATAGAACTACCATACGACCCAGCAATCCCACTACTGGGCATATACCCTGAAAAAACCATAATTCAAAAAGAGTCATGTACCAAAATGTTCATTGCAGCTCTTTTTTCAATAGCCTGGAGATGGAAACAACCTAAGTGCCCATCATCGGATGAATGGATAAAGAAGATGTGGCACATATATACAATGGAATATTACTCAGCCATAAAAAGAAACGAAATTGAGCTATTTGTAATGAGGTGGATAGACCTAGAGTCTGTCATACAGAGTGAAGTAAGTCAGAAAGAGAAAGACAAATACCATATGCTAACACATATATATGGAATTTAAGAAAAAAAATGTCATGAAGAACCTAGCGGTAAGACAGGAATAAAGACACAGACCTACTAGAGAACGGACTTGAGGATATGGGGAGGGAGAAGAGTGAGCTGTGACAAAGCGAGATAGAGGCATGCACATATATACACTACCAAACGTAAGGTAGATAGCTAGTGGGAAGCAGACGCATAGCACAGGGAGATCAGCTCGGTGCTTTGTGACTACCTGGAGTGGTGGGATAGGGAGTGTGGGAGGGAGGGAGACGCAAGAGGGAAGAGATATGGGAACATATGTATATGTATAACTGATTCACTTTGTTATAAAGCAGAAACTAACACACCATTGTAAAGCAATTATACCCCAATAAAGATGTTAAAAAAATTTATTTCATTTTCTCAGGTATACTAGATTTCTCTTTAAAGCAACATTAATATAAGAATAGAACATTAAAATGATATAGAAAAAATAGCTGTACATTTTGAAAGAGTAACATTTGCATACATTATTTCCATGATATTGGAAATAGATTAGACTTTGAAGTAAGCTGTGCACACATAGTTCACTTAAAACAAAATATCTCTCAATGTGTTTATTTTCCCCTAAAATGTATTAGAGCCACTTTTCTTAGAATACTAATTAGGAATAAGAATTTTGCAGAGAATGCTTTCGGTGATGAATTCTTCTTACTGCACACTGTCTGCTCACCATACTGAACTGCTAATCATAATCATAGATTTTATGAGATTACTACAATGTACTAGGAAAGAGCACAGTCTCTAAAAATTATATAGACCAAGGCATCTTTTTCACTAAGCGTGTCTCTGCCAGAGATGTAACTTCCTTTCTATCAGAAATGGGGTTGAACAGACCATGCTGCAAGAGGGATTTCTTTTTATTTAAGCATAGTCTCTATTCTTCTACCCACCTATGTAGCCTTATTATCTGAAAGGTCACTAAACATCTCTGTGATATTTCCTTTCGGCTTCCTGAAAAGTGCTTTTAGTTTTACCGTGTTTAAATGCAATTTTGGTTAACCAGAAATTGTCATTCTCTCTCGTTATCCAAACATCAGAGAAGGAGAGTTTGGAGAAAGTAAAGTGAAAGAGGAAGATCAATTTAATATTTGGTTCATTTTCATGTTATTGGGCTGTGATGACCTAGGGTTGACCTATATAACTTTTCAAGATGGTTTCTAATCCAGCCCAGCCAATATAAATAACTTTGTTAAGTAGACTTCATTTGCTGTCTGAGCAGGATGACTTAACAGGCCACAGTTTACATCTCTCTGGTGACTTCTGTCAGAATCATGAGGTTTTGTGCCAAAGGATCCTTTCATTTTTGGTAGCCCATCTTCTCTCTTGGTCTTCATTATCATCTCCTCTCCTTTACCAGACCCACTCAGCATTGCACATGTGGGCTGGAACCACACTTCAGGCAGTCCAGCTGATGGACAAGAAAGACAGCATTGAAGTGAGAAGAAAATGAAATACATGCTTTGAGTTTGTAAAAATTCAAATCAAATTATAATCCAATCAACCTTTTTTCAAATCAAGTATTTCAAAATAAGGATGACGCTCTCACTGGTAGAATGTATATGTCTGTTAGATTGGTCATAATGCACCTAGTGTAGATGCCTCAAAAGGGCAGGAGTACCAGAAATATACAGAGTTTCAAGTCCCCTCTGTAGAAGTGTGCTCTCATGGCCACTCTACCCACCAATTCTGGTGCTTACTGAGCTACAGTGAGCACCTGGAACATGAACTTCTCCTGAGTCTCAGTTGGCCTCTTGTTCATGACGGGCAACAGGACACTGCACAGCTGGCTGCTAGAGTAGACACAGGTGGTGTAGCTCAGGGTATTGCAATGGAACAGTGAGTGTCTGATATCTCACTGTGCTTGTGGATTGTGGATACCACCAAGACTCTGCCAGATGTTGGTCTTCTCAGGCCAAGGAAGCCTGAATAATGCAGTGCACACCCAAAGCTGAGGAAGCACTAGAATAACCTTAGAGAGGATGAAGCTGGACAAGTATAAGATGAGCCTGATTTTTCCATTGTGAGTTTAAAAAACTCACAGAATGAGTTGGCAAGTGTTTTGGTTATCTATTGCTGCATCCAAACAAACAAATAAACAAAAAGCCCAAAGTTTTCTTGCTTAAAACAACAACAATAAGAGGATTCCCTCTTTCAGGAAGATAAAGTAGACATCATTTCCCCTGTCCCTCCCATGAAGTAAAACAAACATAAGCCTTTGAAGGTAAAGATTAAAGGCAGAAAAGCTAGGACTTGGGGGTCCAAAAGAAAGACATGGTGAGGAGTTTATGAGGTTTTTGTTTTTCTTCTCATGTATCTGAGGCTGAGGCTGGCTGAAGAAGCCAGCCAACTGGAAGCAACCAACAGTCACAGAAAAAATCCTCAACAAAACCCTGCTTTCTCTAGCCAGAGGATCAGGAAAGGGGGAGCAAAGCTCTAGCAGGACTGCCACAGAAAAGAGAGAAGACAAAAATCTCTACTACCAGGAATGAAAGAGGGAATATCACTATAGACCCAGCAGACATCAAAAGGATAATAAGGAAATTCTACAAACAACTATATACACATATTTTACAAGTTAGACAAATGGATAATATTTTTGAAAACACAAATTAACACACTCAGCATGAAGTAATTCAAATAGTCCAATAACTATTGAGGAAATTTAATTTAAAATTTTTAAAAACTCTCCCCCAGAAAGAAATCTTCAGGTCCAGATGGTTCTGGTAGAAAATGTAAAAAATTAACACCAATTCTATAAAATCTCTTCTAGAAAATATAAGAGGATAGAGCTCATTTCACTTTATGAAACTAGTATTACCCTGATATCCAAATCAAAGACAATACAACAAAGGGAACTACAGACTAATATTCCTCATGAATATAGATGCAAAAATCCTTAAAATATGTTAGCAAATTGAATTTGGAATATATATAAAAATTATATATGTTGACCTGGTAGAGTTTATTGAAAGGATGCAAGTGTTTCAATAGTCAGAAATCAATCAATGCAATCCACCATATTGACAGACTAAAGAAGAAAAATTACACAATCATATCAGTTAATATAAAAAAAAGCCATTGACAAAATTCAACACTCATTTATGATGAAAACTTTCAGAGAAATAAAAATAAAGGGGAACTTCTTAAACTTGATAAATAGCATCTGCAACAAAAAAGAAAACATAGCTAACATAATATGTAATAGCAGAAGACTGAATGGTTTTTCCCTAAGATTGGGAAAAAGTTAAGGATGTTTACAATCACTAGTCTTATTCAGCTTAGTACTAGATATTCTTGCCAGTGCAATAAGGCAAGAAAAGGAAATAAATGGCATACATATTGGAAAGGAAAAAATGAAACTTTCCCTAGTTATATGGACATATACATAAGAGATAAATAAATAAATAAATAATGAGATTAATCATTGGATTGAAATTTCCATTTAGGACACTTGTCTCTTCCATTTGCAGAAAATTCTCATCATCTATCTCATCTCTTCCATTTTTGCTTCTCCACCATTTTCTCAGTTCTGTTGTTCTCTAATTCTTATTAGAAAGATCTTGGAGTTTCTAAATCTCTTTTAAATGCCTGAAAATAGTTCAGATGTTTTATCTCATTTATCTGGATGCTTTTTAGTCAACACCTCAATTCTGTTTTCCAACTTAGTTGTTTTTCATGTCTGTGAAAACTAAAGTTTATCTTGGTTGTGTCTTATTTTTTTATTTAAATGACTAAATTTTTATTGCCAAAATTTCTTTTTTATTACTTTTATATCTACTAGTACTTATTTGAATTCTACTCACTGTTTTATTTTTTTTAAAAAAATTCTGGTACACAGTAGTTGAGAATCCAATTTCTGAAGCCAGATTTCATGGGTTTGAATTTGAGCTCCACTACTTACTATGTTCGGCCAGGCAGATCACTTAAACTTCCCTCTCCTAGTTTTTCCATTGCTAAATGGAAATTGTTCTCTTAAGGTTTTTGTAAAAAATATTGAGTTGTTAAATGTAAAGCTTTTAGAACAATGTCTGGCATGTAAAAGTGTCCTCATAAATGTTGGCAATATTATCATTCATTTTTATTAATGTCATTTCTTAATTTGCCTCATCTAGAGTCTAAAAGAAAATTTTCAAACATTCCTCATGTTTTAATTTCAGCCAGAAAAAATGCATATTCTGTTTATAAATCTCTTGTTGATGTTGTTACCAAAACCTTTTTTTCACTTACATGCTTTGGAATTTTCATTTGAAAGTTCATTTTGAGTAGGAAATCTTAATTCCTTTTCTCTCTTTTTCCTTTCATTTCTTACATCTCATGTTCATCACTATCCTGCAATCAAGTCCTATTCCAGAGCTTATTGTTCTATACTGTAAAGAGCTCGCACACAAAAAAGTTGAGTGACATTTTGATGTAGCTTTGTTCCTTCATTTCCCATCTTAGCTACATGTTTAAAGTTAAAAACAAAAATCAATTCTACTGATCAGGCTTTCTTCCACGTTCAGCCCCTTCCCACTCCATTCCCAGAGCCAAACATTTATATCTCCTAGGAGAAAAATCTTGGTTATAGGTTCAGCTGTCAATCTCATGATTCTATGCTTCTCTCTGAGGCTCAGAAAGAAATTTAGTACACCCTGTTTTACCCTTGTTTGGTTCTTGGAAGAACACTTCAGGAGGTTTATTTTCCCTCTAATTATAAAAGAAATGTGGGTGTAACAGAACTACAGTGGAACTCCCATCTAAGGCAGAAAATGCAGAATTCCATCCTCATCCCCAAGTACCTTGGCAAAGAACTTCCCTGAATATGTTAGAACCTCTATAGAAAACTGAAGACAGAAAAATGAAGGTCAGTAAAACAGGGTAAGGAGAAAATTTTTGTTTTTGTTTATTTGCTATAAAGCAAACATGTTTTTCTTTAAACTTACTCTATAAAAGTTAAAACATGGTAAAAGAATTACTTACTGTATCAATATAGTTATAGCGTTCTTTAACATGAAATTCATTGTTTCATTATTATTACTACAATATTCTTTCCAACTCCTTTAAAAATCCACTTGTGTCCCTAGTGTGTAATATAGCACATTACTGCTCAATAATGGAAGCCACACACTCTGAATTTTGTTCCAGTTAATATTGGCATTGGGACAATATTTTCCTCTTGAAATTAAGCAAAGTATTTCCTTACCCATTTTGCAAATATGTTTTGTAGTCACAAGTAAAATATGCATCATTAAAAAGGAAATTATTTTGATTGATTTTTTACCTTGTTTATATAAATCTAGAACTACCTGTTTTTTAGCTCTAATTAAAAATAACAAAATTGATTTTCTAATCATAGCCAATTTTATAAAAATTGGTTTTATAAAAAGGACATAATCTCCCATCAAGACATAGGAAGAGCTTGAAATATTCCATTTAGGATGTTCTTCATCTCTAATTCTCAACAGCTCTGAACATTAGCTTTATCTCGTAATTGGCTTTTAGTGCTTCTGGCCAAGCAGGCCCTGTTGAATAAAATCTAAAAGTGCTCTGTTTTATAGATCATTTGGAAAGTAGTATGATCTTGTTACTTTTTCCTGAACACAAACTGAAGTGCCTCCTTTCCTCTGCAATCACTGCTTTGCCTGGAGAATGGCTTCTGTGAAAACACTGCAGGAAAGAGTCTGGCTTCAGAGCTATGGCTCCTGTAAATTCTGAAAAGGACCTATGTGTTCCTTAATTGCCCTGCAACATACTCTTATAATATATACTGAGCATCTTATAAATGTGATATCTAAGGCTAAAATATTTGGCATAATACTTTCTTGCCAGATAAATGGCTTGAGAGAAAGGATAACAGCTTCTTATTAGTGCTGGGAAATAATGAGGTTTTCAATCCTCTCTATTCATTTCTGTTGGAAAGGAACATGATATATTTCTCAGTCATTCTCTATAGATTAAAAATCTAACCTTAACCCTAGTTTGAAATCAGTGAAAGTGATTTTTTTCAGAGACCCAAATCTGAAGACTTGTAGATCTGACTTTGTTGTCCCTTCCCAGGGTTATAAGTCAGTAGCAGGAATTGAGAGACACAGACATTTTTCTTCATACAACCCAATGATCTTACACGCATTTTCTCCCTAAGAACAAGAATGAGAGGAGCTCACTCTTAATATCCTCCACATGGGCAAAGAGGCTTTGGCTACACACAGTGGCTCTGTCACTGGAATGAACTCCATGAAGGCAGAACATATTTTCAGTTTGTTTACTGCTGAATCCCCATTGCCCATAAAAGTGCCTACTGCAAAGTTCAATAAATATTTATTGAATAAATAAATAAATTTATCCATCCATCCATTCATTTTATTTATTTATTTATTTTTGACTGCGTTGGGTCTTCGTTGCTGTGTGCAGGCTTTCTCTAGTTGTGGTGGGTGGGGTCTACTCTTCGTTGTGGTGCACAGGCTTCTCACTGCTGTGGCTTCTCTTGCTGTGGAGCACGGGCTCTAGGCACACGGGCTTCAGTGGTTGTGGCACATGGGCTCAGTAGTTGTGGAGCACGGGCTTAGTTGCTCTGTGGCATGTGGGATCTTCCCGGACCAGGGCTCGAACCTGTGTCCCCTGAATTGGCAGGCAGATTCTTAACCACTGAGTCACTAGGGAAGTCCCCATCCATTCATTTTTAATTCATTTAATCTCTTTGGATACTGACAGATATTTAATGATTTAGATAGTGTCATTACTATGATTTCATACATGAATTTCGTTTAGGAATATCTTACTCTGGATGACTGAGAAAGCATATCCTGAGAAGGAAGCTTATTTGATAATACTTGAATGGAAAGAGCAATTCCAGGATGGAAGGGTGAGGGGAAAGAAAGAATGAGTCAAGAAAAGTAAATATGAGGGCAACCTTACTGAACAGATTACATCTTTATAACAAGTGCATTTTGTTCTCAGTGTCAGGTGACATCTTCCCAAGATATCTTTGGGGAAAAGGGAGGAGAATTTGTCCACTGACTTCCTCCTCTCCCCTGTCTCTCATTAGTCCAAGCTAAATCTTCCACACTTTCTGGTAGAGTTACCTGACCTCTCCAAAGAGTTGTTTGAGAAGCAATGGTCCTGAAGACCCTGATCCAGCCAGTGTACAGAGGTGGTGATTACCCCACCAGTGGGCACTGTGTGGGTAGCTGTAGTGGCATACTGGCTCCCGATCTTAGGCAAAACAGAAACTATTTCTCAAACATCTCCATCCAGAAAACTGGACAAGTATACCTGTCTAGGTTGAGCATAAACTGAATTTGCTACAACTAGTAATCCAAATCCCAGTCCAAGTATTCTACAAGGTATGAGTGGCTGAACTGGGACTTGAACCTTAGGTGTTTGATTACATACCTACCTTGTCACACATGAAGTTTTCTCCTCATCTATTTCTAGTTTTCAGTATATATATTTAAGTCAAGAGGGAACTGTGCAAAAAAAAAAGGGAGAAAGTAGGATTGAAGTCATATTAAGTACAGTACACACACACACACACACACACACACACACACATATACAGAGCAGTGTTCTTTGAAGTCTGCTTTTTCTCAGAAGTTCTTCTCAGGTTCGTTAATCAGTAATGCATCTTCAGACAAACAATTAAAATTTAATCTGAGGAATCGGGTTCATCTGCTTTTATGTTTAATATATTGCCGTGTTTTCTTTTTAAACACATTTCGCTACTAAAAAAAAAAGTTTGGGGAAGAATAGAATTGAAGACACCATCGACTGTAAGTCTGTTATTTACTCACTGAAATCATGTATATGGATAATTAACACTTTGGAATAAACAGAAAACTTTTCTGTTCATTAAACTATAAGGGGTTCTGAGGAATCAGAAGACGCCCAGAGTTTATAGCTAATTTACTCTCCTTCAACTTCTGATTATAGCATTTATATAGCATTAGGATCTAATTTGAGCATGAATCATAATGCACCTGGGGATAGTTGTGAAAATATTCTGAGCTCTTTGCTACCAGTGGGTGGAGTAGAGGATAGTTATTATAGGTGCCCTAGGACACTGCCAAGATAAGAATCAATAACATTTAAAAAGTAACGATTAAGACGCAGTTTGTAATAGCTACTTCAGAGCTCTTCCTAAAGACCAAAAAATGTGTTGGGGCAGTGACGCTTACCCATTTACATAACAGATCATCTAATCAGACTAAGAACTAACTCACTAAGGTCTAGAGTCTCTTTTCGTGGCACAGGACTGCATACAGCTACCAGGAGGAAACACTTGAGTTTTACTCTGTTAAAGCCACCCTCTGGAGCTGCTGTTTCATTTCTGATACTACCTATGCTCATTCTAGTAATGGGACAACATATGAGAATTCCCTAACCTTTCTGTTTCAGCCCCTTTCTTCCCACCATCCAAAAGATTTTATCTTTACTTGCCAATTTTTACATCCAAAGCTTTATTTTTTCTAAAAGTATTATCATTTTAGTTTTTATATCTAGTTCTATGATCTCTTCGAGTTAATTTTTGTCAATGGTGAGAGGTAACATGTAGATATCCAGTTTTTCCAGTACCAGTTATTAAAAAGATTATCTTTTCCCATGTGTCAAAATTACATTAGTACATTTCTGTAAAATAAACTGGCCATATATAAATGGCCTATTTCTAAACTTGCACTTCCGTTACATTAATCAATATCCTTATGCCAGTACACTGTACCTTTGAAATCAAGTAATGGAAGTTTTCCAACTTTCTTTTGCCTTTTAAACAATTATTTTGATTAATCTAGATTTTTGGCATTGTCATACAAATTTTACAATTGGCTAACAACATTCATAAAAAATAAATGAAAAAAGTTTACTGGGAGTTGCAATTTTCTGTAAGATGATGTAGCCTCATTTCTCTCTGATGAGTACAACTAAAATCCTTGGACATAATACAACACGTAATCATAAAATTACTCTGAAAGGTAGAAAGGCATACTAACTAGGGACCCCAGGACTTCAGGTGGAGCTGCCTCATTGCCTGGGCAGGACACTTAATAGGCTCTGTTCATGCCCACAGCCCCTGTAGATGTTCAACAATCATTAGTTTAAGCCAGTACATCATGTCCAGGGATGAATGGAGTCACACAATCTCTAAGACTCCCTCCAACCAGGAGGCAGAGCTGTGCTCATATAGTCCTTGTGTCTGCAGCCACATGCAGTAGGGTGATGGAGGGGTGTAGTTTTTTCTGTGGTGTTCAGCTGGACCAAAGCCTGCGCCATCAAAATGTCTATCCTGCAGGACCTCCTTCTCTCTCAGTCCCCTGCCCAGAAACAGCAGGCTTATCCTGCTTTGTTTTCATTTTGTTTCTGTCTGTGCCTGTTAGTGTTTTAGGGTTGTGCACTTCTTCTGTGCCAAGACCAGGACAGATAGAAGACAAAACAAAAACAAAAAACAGGGGGCTTACCACCGAATTTCTCCTTGAACGCCCGAAGTTTCTTGACAGTCTACTTTCTTATCTCTCCCTTTTAGAGTCTTCTGCAGTTTGCTTCATTCATCTTTACCATGATTTTAACTATCATAAGACCTCCACAGTTAATTTCTAGTAATTCAAATTGATAAATCTGATTTGAGATACTTTATGCACAGAAAAAAAAGCCTTTCCTTAATTGTAATCAGAATTTATGTATGTAGGAACATATTTGAATTTAAAGTTTGGAATCAGGAAAATGACCTTAGTTTATTGTAAGGATAGATCATTTTATATATGTAGAGATTTTTCTCTCTCTCTCTCATTTCCCAGGGATAAATTATTCCCTAATTTGTGAGGTCTTAATGACATAGTTATGCTATGAATGATTTTTCCCTTAGATAAAATTTTAAGGATTTTTCAATGTAATGACCACACGCAAAAGGATAAATAAATAACTTGTATAATATTATTTTGAACTCTTTAGTTAAATATTTTGGCTATATCTTGTCTCAGCTATGAAAAAAAATTTTAATTTACAGCAACTATTGAGGAAAAATAATTCCTTGTTTTGGGGAGAATTCTAATTTTGTAAGTTAGACTTAACATGATTTTTATTCTGTTTTCTTTTATTTAAATTTTTTCATGTATTTGTTATTTTATCATAATAATTTGCCTCAAAGATGAGACCAGACCAGTGTCTATATATCTTAATGAGTAGAAAAATCTGTGTAGAAAAGTCTGTGCCCTTTTCATAACAATAACTTTTTAAATATAATCAATTTAAATATTTACCCTATAGCAGCAATCTGAAACAATCACAAGCTGTACTGCCTATGAGTATATTTATTGTGGGGCATTTCCTCTAAAAATAGTTATCCCATGTTCCTTTTTTTTTTTTTTTCACTCTAAGTATCTTACAGTTTTGTCAATTATCTCTCAATAAAACTGAAAAACATCGACAACAATAGTACTAAAAAAATCATCATGAAATACTTCTAACTCCACAGAAAAGTGTAACAAATAAACAGGCATTTGACACCTGATTGAAATGTCAATATTTCTCCAAATGTGCTTTAGATCTGTTTTAAAAGTAAATAAAAACTGATATATACAGTTGAAGCCTGCATTTGCACATTTCCTATCACATTTGCTCCCTCTCCAGTGAAGCTGAGATGGGTCCTCCATGCACAAACAACATTGATCTTGTGTTTTTTAAATTAATAGTAAACTCAATTTCAGTTGAATTTACTATTATCAATAGTACTCTTATTATGATTCATATAGATCTAATAAGGTTTCTTAGCTGAGATTTAAGTTCTAGCTCTTCTTCAAATCTGCCAATTCCTTGGTCTACTCCCCAGCTCATGTTCTTGAAGGAGCACTCCCCATGCAGCACAGCAGTCGCATCGATAAGGAGCAGGGCGACCTGTGGTGGCTGGTACAGGCAATACAGGCATGGCTTCCTGGAACTGCCCTGAAACCCAGTTGCTCAGTCTCCTTTTTTTTTTTTTTTTACATCTTTATTGGAGTATAATTGCTTTACAATGGTGTGTTAGTTTCTGCTTTATAACAAAGTGAATCAGTTATACATATACATATGTTCCCATATCTCTTCCCTCTTGCGTCTCTCTCCCTCCCACACTCCCTATCCCACCCCTCTAGGTGGTCCAAAAGCACCAAGCTGATCTCCCTTTGCTATGCGGCTGCTTCCCACTAGCTTTCTACCTAACGTTTGGTAGTGTATATATGTCCATGCCTCTCCCTCGCTTTGTCACACCTTACCCTTCCCCCTCCCCATATCCTCAAGTCCATTCTCTAGTAGGTCTGTGTCTTTATTCCTGTCTTACCCCTAGGTTCTTCATGACATTTTTTTTTTCTTAAATTCCATATATATGTGTTAGCATACGGTATTTGTCTTTCTCTTTCTGACTTACTTTACTCTGTATGACAGACTCTAGGTCTATCCACCTCATTACAAATAGCTCAATTTCATTTCTTTTTATGGCTGAGTAATATTCTGTTGTATATATGTGCCACATCTTCTTTATCCATTCATCCGATGATGTACACTTAGGTTGTTTCCATCTCTGGGCTATTGTAAATAGAGCTGCAATGCTGGAGAGGGTGTGGAGAAAAGGGAACCTTCTTGCACTGCTGGTAGGAATGTGAATTGGTACAGCCACTATGGAGAACAGTATGGAGGTTCCTTAAAAAACTACAAATAGAACTACCATATGACCAAGCAATCCCACTACCAGGCATATACCCTGAGAAAATCATAATTCAAAAAGAGTCATGTACCAAAATGTTCAGTCTCCTTTTTAATGCCATTGTCATTATCAGAGACCCCAGCTCCTTTACTCTCCTGTCATCATGGTCACTATGTCCTTATAGTTCTCAGCATGAAAGTCACAGATAAGGGCATGCAAACATGGTTCATGGTGCAATGTAAATGAAGAGAACATATTAAATTAATAGTTTTAGATAAAATTAGTCATGGGGAGAGAAAAGGTAAAAGTGAGACCTCCACCTCCATAAAAAAGCAGAAATTTAGTAAACCCAATGAAAGGAAATACATAGTTCTGTGTTTCCAGTGAAAACAACTAGGCTAATAACTACAGTATGATTATTTGCAGGCTCATTTCAGCTTGATCCTACTTTATTTTTATTTTGACCCTAATCTAAAGTAAAACAGTATAAACTCCCTCATAACTGTTCAGTTTCAGTTAATAATGCTCAAAAAAGAACCATCATGGGAGGGAGCTGAACATTAAAACTAGGATCTTTCACATTTCCTATCCATGCTTCTTAAAGAAAAATGAGAAGTTTTATTGATTTCTTTTTTAATAGGCTGTTGAAATGTATTTCCTAGGTGTATTCAAGAGCAAATAGAATCAAGAAAAAGAGCTTAGAGCTAACATAAATACCTTTGAATTTTAGAGTTAGCATAAATATCTTTGGAATTGTAAAAAAAAAAACCACACAAATATTACAGAAAATCTCTGATAACCTAGCAAATAGGTTATTTCTTTCTGTGTTCAAAGACAACATTGTCTACCCCCAAGTCATAAAAATATTTTATTGTATTTTTTTCTGAAAGGCTTATAGGTTTAGCTTTAACTTTTACATCTCTGATCAATCCCAAGTTCGTTTTCGTGAGGTAGAGGATGAGGATCATTTTTAAAATGGATATTCAGTTAGTCCAGCAACATTTGTTGAAAGTTTTCCTTTCCCCACTAGATTACACTGGTTCTTTGTTGAGAATCAGCTGAGGGTATAATAGCATTTTTTTTTAAATCCCGACAGAAATATTCTTCCCAAGAAGAATAAAGTCAACCATGAACAGAAATGCCCCAAACTGCTATTTCCCTAGCATAAGCCCATCTAGCATCCACCCACACCTACATATATAAACAAGTATAAATTATTTGTAATGAGGATAATAATACAACATGGCTACTAAAAACACTAGCTTTCCTAAAGGAACTTGGTTAGAAGGAGTTTACCTTCTCAAGGAAGTCATTTTTAAGACTTGCATATCTACCCTCAAGATGTCTCCTCTTTTCATTTAGATCTTCCCCATCCAATACAGACAGAATGTGTCATGTTCATATTTTATTTCTAGTATATATTATATATAACATCTCATATTTTCTTTTACTGTGGCATATATTTTTGGGCATTGATGTTATTATCTACTCATCTTTCTCCCATACTTTGGCTTTGAACTTCCTTGGGCAATCATTTTATTTTGCAGACCTTGCTCCTCATTTCTACTCCTATATCACAGTGCTTGAAATGCAAGTGTTTAATAAAAAATAAAAAAAAATGTAGGTACAATCATTTGAGCTCAGCTTTAATACCACCAGTTATCAGAAGAAAACCCTATTATTGAAATACTTTACATTCAGCTGAAAACATTTTAAATGATAACACATAAATAATCTTTTCTCAGTGTGCCATTCTATTAAAATAACGTGGGTCACCTGGTGAAACCAAGCTGCAGCCTAGACCGAGTCAGAATTTCTGGCAGTGGAGACTGACGGTACCAAATTCTGGAATTACAGATTAAAAAGAAACTCGAGGCTAGTCAATAGAAACATTTCAGTTCACAACTCCTATCGTATTTATACTTGAACACGTTCATTTTTGTTTCCTTTAATGCAGATGGAGCCATTTCACTGGAATAAATCTTTCAGGAACAAATGCATTCTGTTAACTACAGCTTTAAATATATATTTTTCCTAAAGAATATGAATAGTTAATCATAAGGAAGTTTAGTCTGTCTGTGTTAGTTATAATTTATTAATTCATTTTCAAAACAATATATTTTATGTTGTTTTATATTTCTGTACAGTGACATTAAAATGACAGTTTACTTAAAGCAGATAGGACATTTTCATATGTGGCAGCAGTTACCTCCAAATAAAATGTTTCAAACTTGTAAGTATACATGTACAAAGATGTGAATATGGAATTGATAGGGTATGGGAAAATAATGGACAGATTTGACCAACTCAGGATAGGTAAAGTCTTTTAAACTTAGCAACACCTTAGATTTTGTACAAGGGAAATAGATAAGGAAAATCAAAATGATGCATTATGAGGATCTTTCCTCTGCAGAAAGTCTCAGGTTTCACTAGAATCAGTTTATGTCCTCAGGAAAAATGTCTAATGATTGATGACTCAGTTTGGAAGGATTCTGCCCTCTCTGGAATTTTAGTTCATCTAGTCTTCACTGCTTCTACTTTATTCTAGTGCCTTTCAAAATATTTCTGTAATTCATCCAGCTTACTTTTAGTTGTTGCACTGGGAACTTTGGCCAGTCGCAACCTATTGTACCCTGCCTGGAAATGGCTGTAAGCCCTAAAATTCTACGGTCCACCGATGGTGAGGAGAACATTGTAAAAGCTTGAGAAGAACAACTTTGTTGAATTAGATCTCATTCACAATGTAGGGTGTGGCTCAAAAACAGTTACGCTGACTTCCTCAGAAAAGCGACAATGTAGACCTGTCATCCTTTTGTCTATTAGGCATTTTTTTTTCTCTTCCATTTTAACTACACATCAGTTTATTGGGAATATTGCTACATGGTTTGATTACTACACAGAAACAAAAGCCAGTATCATGGAGATTTCATAAAAGTCAATCATTGTAATGAATATAACTATGGGGTATAAACAGCAACCAAATTTTAAAAATTAAACAAAATGTACTATATTCTGTATTTTTATATCATTTAATACTCTATGTTTTATATGATAAAGATTTGGAGAATTTGGATTAGACAGTATCATAATTTATAGGCTTTTATAAATAACATGAGAGATTCTCACTATATTCAAAAAGTTAAATAACAATTTCTAAATTGTTTCTAAAGTGAATAATTTCTAAGTATGAAAACACCTTGGTACTGAATACACCAAAGTTCTGTGGGATGGTACTTTGATTTCTCAGTATTATATTGTTTCTCCATCCTACCAGTCATTACTTCTCAGTGATTATAGAATCTGGGTGAGAACAAATTTCTAAACCATTTACTTCTGCCTGTCTTATGTGATACTGGGTAAAAAAGTTTGTTGTATCAAATCTGTTCTATATATAGATAACACCACACATACACAATCTCTTTTTAAAAAGATATTAATACATTACTAGATTTTAGGTATTGTTTCATTACCCAACTATTCTAGAATTTATCACTCCATTCCTCTCTTTGATATTCTTACTTCTCTGAAAGAACAGAGTGCCAGGCTACTGTGCTCTTCTACTTTGTTACTTCAAAGTTTCTCTTATCTGTAAACTGAGATTCTTAGGAAATTTTATTCAGAAGCACTAAGCACTTTATTGAACTACTGCTGAACCATAATCACTGAGCTTTAATTGCTGAGTCATTAAGGACAAGGCCATTTCTAGCAGGGGCTACAAAAGTGTGGGAAGATCATTGAGAATACAAGAACAGCTGCCTAAATTATTCATAGTACTGAATTTTCATCATTTAGAGATGAAAGCATTTTATGTGCTAATCAAGAATCATTCATCCACCTGGACCCGTGACTTTCTCTCTCTTTCTCTTTGACAATTTTTCTTTAACAATTTCCTGATACTGGTTTGGGGTTCAACCCAACCTTACTGACTCATGACTGACCCCCTTTTAAAAAATGGCTACTATTACAAATGGCAAAATTCCCAGTTAGTCCTACAGTTAATTTTTTTCTTCCCTCATTTTATTGTGAACTCATACATATAAGATTATCAGCTGCATCAACTTCAGAGTGTTCTCTTCCAAGCTTTCCTTTCTGAGAAGGCTATGAAGGTAGGTGACCTGAGGAAGTAATTCACCTTTCTGCACTATTACAGCCCTACCTCCACACCTCAAGAGGATTTGGTGAAATACTGCTTTCTGCCTAGACTCAGTGCATCTGTAGGTGGATCCAAAACATCTTTCAATATCACACAGCCAGTTGTCTCACTTCTCACACTTACATTAGTATTTTTCATTGAAATTCATGTTTTCCCCCTCCATGTAACACACCTGAATTTTTAATGTCTTAAATGCAAACTGGATAAAACTTATGAAAAGCCAAAATAATCAGGATGCAAAATGTTTGATGAATTTCAAATTTCCCCAAAGGCTAGGTTTCAACCTCATATGTAGAGAGTACTAATTTATATAATCATAGGTTAGTGGAACACTGCTATAAAATAGTGGCTTAGAAACCTGAATGTTATGATAGGGCATTTTAAGCACTTTATGGAACTACTGTTGAATTATAGCCACTGAGCTTTAAATTGCTGAACAGTTAAGAACAAGGCAATTTCCATCAGTGACTACATCAGTATGGGTATATCATTGAAAACACATTAATATCTGCCTAGATTATTCATAGTACTATATTATCATCATTTAGAGATGAGAGCATTCTATGTGCTAATCAAGAGCCATTTGGCCACCTGGACCCATGCTTTCCAACCTTTTTTCCTCTACCCCGTTTGTTGTTTTTTGATAGATTTCATGTAACATTTACTCAGGATACAGAAGAGCATGAGCTGCAGAACAAAGACAGCAGCTGCCTAAGTGTTCATGCCTAGACCAGGCACGCCCTCTAGGTGTCCTCTATGTGTCATTCAGGGACTACCCTGTGATCCAAAGACCTATTCCAGGTGCTCTTAGGAACTGGTGTCTCATTATGTTCATTTTCACTCTAGGACAGCAGTTGTAATTTTTAATTCTGGCTTAAATATATAATCTACATAAAAACTCACTAATTAGAGAAGCTATCTTGAATTAACATATTGAAAGACAGGATGTATCAACCAACAGCAGTTGGTCAAAATGTAACAATTTCAATGGAAAAAGTACCCACAACTGATTCTCAAGGTTTCATTCACTAGTGCTTTCTAAGGAATTAGGGCACTAGCTAGCAAGGGTTAATGTGTGCTCTGCAAAAGTGACTTCTGTGTGTTTTCCATCCTCTCCTTTTCCAAATGGAGATTTCACACACTTACCTATTCTTTCATCATCAGCGTGCTGAGGGCACATAATTTGACTTTTAGTTAGAGCATATTACTTGGCTTCTTGCTAGAAATCAGTTCCATGATGGCAGGTATCTCTGTCCTTTTGTGTCTCTAATATATCCAGAGAACCTAGAACAGTGCCTGGCACATAACTGATGTTCAATAAATATTAGTTTGATGAATGAATGAATGGTGAAAAAGACTGTAACTCACCAAGAGATTTAGGACTCCAAGGTAGATGCAGCACCTAAATGAGAAGTTAGAGAAGCCTCCCTAATGAAAGATACACATGTGTATAGAAGCAGCATGAGTTTCCTTCTCATCTTTAATCCCCACTTCTTCTTTGCTAAGAGAACTCTGATGTTGCTTGGGGCAGCAAAGTGCCTACCTAAACACACACTGTCTCAGTCTCCTTTGGAGTGGGGAGTCAGATAAAAAGGGAAAGAAGTGGACCTTTCTTTCCAACTATAATGGGTAACAAAAGGAGTTTGGTACAGATTTCAGCCTGGTATTTGTACTTCTGATCTGACATTGGCAGTTGCCTAAAATCATGCTTCTTTTTATATAAGAAAAATAAGCACTTACTGCACCAATGAAGTTGAGGGTTTCTTTAACTTGCACATGAATTCATTTCTAAAACATATCATCAGTACACCTCTTTTCCACTCCTTCACTTTTAATTTTCCCTTGATATACTCTAACTCCAGATATTAATGAAAGTGCATTTATTTCTCTTACTCTGACTCCAGATATTAATGAAAGTGCATTTATTTCTCTTACTCAATCTCGCTCTAACATAAAACATTTTAACCTTTGCTTATCCCTTATAATTTTCTCCATGTTAGGTTTATTGACACCACTAACCTGCCTTCCTACTAATCAGCATCCTCCTTTTAATCTCCTTCATGGGTCTCATCAATATTGGTACTCTCCAGGATTCTATACTCAGTTTTCTTTATTTCTCACTTTACTATTGTCTCTTCAAATATACTAGCAGGGTTTCGAATGGCATCTACATGCTGATAACTTTTATTTTTAATTAAAAAATCATTGAGTATAACAACCCACAAGCATGCAGAAAATAGTGTGAATCCTAAATTTAATGAGTCATCAAAAAGTAGAAACTTAGCAATCACCACTCAGATCAACCAATACAGTATCAGAGCACTTCAATATCTTCATCAGCCTCTGTGGCCCCAAAAGTAACAACTATCCTGATTCAGTGATCATTGATTTGATGAATTTTGTCTGTTCTTAATTCATATAATTGGTGTCACAGAATGAGATTTTTGTGTCTGACTTTTTTTCCTCAACATAATGTCTGTGAGAATTCATCCATGCTGCTCTGTGTATCAGTAGGGTTCTTTTTCCTTATTGCTGTATTTTATTTCTTGGTGTGAACATATCACAATTTGTTTATCCATTCTATTCATGGACATTTTGATCATTTCCAGTTTTTTGGCTGTTATAAATCATGCTACTATGGACATTCTAGTATATGCCTTTTCATGCAAATATGTACTTATTTTTTGGATGTGATCCTCTAAGTGGAATTACTGGTATGACTGAACAGGACCCCCTCCAATTCCTCCTCCTATCTCTTGTGTGTAGAAAAACTTTAGCCTCCTAGGCCTTCCCCAAGTTCCAAAGAACAAATTTAATCAGAGAAATAAGAAAATGCAGAGATAAAGGAAAACAGTCAAACAAGGCAAAATAATAATAGTTTAGCCATTAAACAAAGTCAAGGACCTTTAAGCCCTCCTCAAGGGCTACAGATAATATCCTGAGCCATATACTTCAACTGTTTTGCACATTCTGAAACCCCCACAATGTGGAAGAAGTTAACTATATGCTGACTACAAGCACATAGACTCCAGACTAATTGGAACCAGAAGATTGATGATATGTTGACTCCCGATTACCTCATCATCAACCAGTCAGAAGAATGTCCACAAGCTGATCATGCACCCCACAACCCTGTCTTTAAAAACCTTTCTCTGAAAGCCATCAGGGAGTTCAGGTTTTAGAGCATTAGCTGCCCACACTCCTTGTTTGGTTCCTGCAATAAACACTGCACTTTCCTTCACCACAACCCAGTGTCAGTAGATTGAATTTACTGTGTGCAGGAGAATGGACCCAAGCTTGATTCAGTAACACTGGTCCATGGGATATGTGTAGGGTTCACTTTAGTAAATACTGTCAGTTTTCTGAAGTGGTTGAGTCAATTTGTAGTCTCACCAGCACTGTATGAGAGTTCTGGTTGTTCCACATCCTTCCACATCCTTATTAGCCCTTGACATTTTTTCTTTTTCTTTCTTTCTTCCTTTTTTTTTTTTTTTTTTTACATTTTAGCCAATTCAGCAGCTATGTAACTATATAGAATTATGATTTTAATTTGTATTTTCCTGATCACTAAAGAGGCTAAAGAGATTAGCTAGGTTTGCTACATTGGCTAGCCATTTAAATATCATCTCTTTTCTATTATTTCTTCAAGACTTTTGAATTTTTTTTCTATTGTTTTTCTTTTTTTTCATATTTATTTATAGTCATTCTTTATATATTCTAGATGCAAACCCTTTGTGAGATACATGGATATGTTATCTTCTATCATTTTGTGGCTTAATTTTTACTCTCCTAATGTCTCTTAGTAAAGAAAAGTCTTTAATTTTAATAAAGTCAAATTCATTATGTTTCCTTTCATATTTAGTGGTTTTGTGTTCTGTTTATGAAATATTTTCTTAATCTGAGTTCATGAATATAGTATTTTTATTATTTCTTCTAAAAGCTCTCTCTCGTTTTTTACCTTTTATGTTTACATACAAAATAATTTAAATTTATTTTTGTGTAAGGTATTATGTTAGAGTTAAAAATTATTTCCTTTTTTTCTATATGGATAGAAACTGTACTAAAACAACATCCTTAAAGTGCTAAAAGGAAAAAACAGTCAACTCAGAATTGTATATCTGGTGAAATTATCCTTCAGGAATGAAGGCAACATAAAGACATTTTCAAATAATGGACATATACAAGAATTTTTCACCAGTAGTCCTAGTGCAGAAGAACAGTTAAAAGAAGTTTGTCAGCCTATAGGAAATTCTATCAAAAGGAAACTTGTACCTTGAGAATGAGGAAAGTACATGAGAAATTGTAAATATCTGAATAAATATAAGTTTGTAAGCCTATAGGAAATTCTATCAAAAGGAAACTTGTACCTTGAGAATGAGGAAAGTACATGAGAAATTGTAAATATCTGAATAAATATAAGTTTGTCAGCCTATAGGAAATTCTATCAAAAGGAAACTTGTACCTTGAGAATGAGGAAAGTACATGAGAAATTGTAAATATCTGAATAAATATAAGATAAAATTTTCATCTTAACACTTCAAAAACAGGTATGACTATTTAAAACAAAAATTATAACATTGCCTTGTGGGTTTCAGTGTAGGAAGCTGTAATTTGTATGACAGCTATAACACAAAACAGCTACAAAGGGTGGATGAATGTAAGGGACTGAGAGAGATACAAAGTTTCTAACTTTTACAAGAAGTGATGCAATATTAATTCAAAATGAACTATGAAATATATATATATATATCTTTCATACATATACGATAATTTCTAGAGTAACCAAAAAATAGATAAAATGGAATAAGTAAATTAAAATAGAATACTAAAAGTGCTCAAATAATTCAAACAAAGGCAGGAGAAGGCAAATGGATGAACAAAACACAAATAATAAAATGGTAGGTATAAATCCTACAATATCCATTGAACGGCAGAGATTGATAGAGTGGATAAAAAAGCAAGAACCAACTCCATGTTGCCTACAAGGGAACACTTTACATATAATGACATAGGCAGGTTGAGAATGAATGGATGGGAAAAGATACACCATGTAAACAGTAAGCATAAGAAGGTGGGAGAGATATATGAATATCGGATAAAATAGACTTCAAAACAGTGTATGACTAAAGATACTGAGGAACACTGCATAATGGTAAAAGGGATATTTCACTAGGAAGACATAATTCTAAATGTGTATGTTTAAAGTTTTAAAAATACAATAAAATTTTATTATTTTTAATTTGAAATCATAATTATACTTCCATCAATTAAAAAAATAGGGAGGAGAGGGGGGAGAGACAAGATGGTGGAGTAGAATGACGTGAGCTCACCTCTTCTCACAAAAACACCAAAATCACAACTGCTGAACAACCATCAATGAAAAACAGTGGAACTCACCAAAAAAGATATTATACATCCAAAGACAAAGAAGAAGCCACAATGAGTTGGTAGGAGGGGTGCAGTCACTATAAAATCAAATCCCATACCCACCAGGTGGGCAACCCACAAACTGGAAAATAATTATATTGCAGAGGTTTTCCCACAGGAATGAGAGCTCTGAGCCCCATGTCAAGCTCCCCAGCCTGGGGGTCTGGCATCGGGAGGAGAAGCCCCCCAGAACATTTGGCTTTGAAGGCCAGTGGGGCTTGATAGCAGGAACTCCTCAGGACTAGGGGAAACAGAAACTCTACTCTTGTAGGGTACACACAAGGTCTTGTGTGCACTGCGACCAAGGGAAAAAGCAGTTCTCCACAGGAGCTTGGGCAAGACCTACCTGCTGGTCTTGGAGGGTCTCCTGGGGAGGTGGGGGGCAGCTGTGGCTCACTGTGGGGACAAAGACACTGGTGGTGGTAGTTCTGGGGAGTACTCACTGGTGTGAGCCCTCCTGGAGGCCACCAGTGTTCCATACACTTTCTAAAAAAGAATACTTGCACTCAAATCCTTGTCTCATGGTCCTCTTACTGGAAGACTAACACAGATAACAAAACCTTAAGTGAATTCTCAGTTCCTGAAAATATTGAAGAAAAATAGGAAGCCAGTCTCAGTTATTTAGCTTTAGGTTTGCATAAGCAAAATACACAAATGCAAATAATATATTAATAAATACATAAATATGAATAAAACTAGTTTCTGTGTAACTTTGTTTATTATGCAGATAAAATTTTACTGTGAGATTTTAAATTTTTTTTTTTTTTTTTTTTTTTTTTTTGCGGTACGCGGGTCTCTCACTGCTGTGGCCTCTCCCATCGCAGAGCACAGACTCCGGACGCGCAGGCCCAGCGGCCATGGCTCACAGGCCCAGCCGCTTCGCGGCATATGGGATCCTCCCAGACCGGGGCATGAACCTGTGTCCCCTGCATCGGCAGGCGGACTCTCAACCACTGCGCCACCAGGGAAGCCCTTAAATTTTTAAATCTTATTCCCATCTAAATTCAGCAGTTGATTATTTCATTATATTGTTTCTCTGACTTTATTTACAATGGTTTGACATTTGAAAATAATACTCTGGTGAAGAGCAAACCATATGATTTGTATTTCACTTTTTCAGAGATTTTTAAAATTATACCACCATAATCATAAAATCATAATCTCATATATGTGTCTCCAAAATTAAATCTGATACTGTGTACAAATAAATGTGTAAAAATAAAACCAACTGGGCAAAATGCCCAGAAAACACTTCAGACAGCAAAATAATTAAACAGAAATCAAATGTCCCACATGAAAAACTGGGAAAAATTAAGATTTAATATGACTAGAGTGTTGAGTGATCTGAAGATTGTGGCACGATGCCTTGAGACCTAATGTCTCTATTCCACTCTTAACCATTAATGCAGCATTTGCCAGGTGGTTCACCTGAAATTGGTCATTAGTCATAATATTCTTTTCAAAGTTGTAAAAACGGAAATGAAAGGAACACTGCTCCCCTTTAAAAATACCAGTAATTGGTTTAAAAAGCACAAAATCTCTGAGTCCAGCTAGAATAAAAAATGAGTTGTTATTAAGAATAAGACTTGCCTAAACCTTTTATCTACCAGTATATTCTGAATGATTCCTTATGGCTATATCCATAGATGATTCAACCGTTATAAGTACTATACAACATGCTAACTTATTTCTTGTAGTTGTACTTGTGGGTGAAATTTATGCAAAAGAATATTAACATTTATTTTAGTAAAAGTGTTTATATATGGTGGGAAATGTAGCATGTTGAGGGAATAATATACAGAAAAAGGAGATACTATAGTTAAATTTCAATCAGGTATATTTTCAAAAATCTATGTGATGAAATTTATTAATTCAATAAAAATTCCAGTATTTAAGCAAAATCATATTTTTACTTTTAAAAATTACTTATCTTACTCATTTTCTGATCTGATCATTAGCATCAACTACTTTTGTCTCATAGATAGAGTTATCTGTAACTTGAAATTATATATTATAAGGAAAATGTTAAAATAGAATGGATTTGTCTAATATTATAATTTTATTAATTTTAGTATGCTGATATTCCTTTGCTCCTTTCTGCCTGTATAGCTGCTTCCTAACTTTAATGACACCAGTTCAAGTCCTATCCTTTATTTTATTTTATTTTATATTGGAGTATAGTTGATTTTGTATTTGGTAACAGCAGCTCTAGCAAACTAATGCACAACCCTAAGTGATTATAGTTAGTATCACCAGTAATAGAACAAACATTATGTTCTCCTGATAGAATGCACCAAGAAAGACATAACATCACTTCTGTGGGACTTTGGCAAAAATGAAAAACCTGAATTTTATAATGATGAAATGGCTGATAAATTTATATTGAGGGACATTCTGTTTTTAAAAAACCTGGCTAGTATCCTTCATATATGAGTATGAAAGACACGTCATGAACGACAAGGAAAGACTGAGGAATTGTTCCAGATTAAAAGAGGCAAATGAAACATGACACATAAATGCAATGGTGGACCTAGATTAGATCTTAGACCAGAAATAACACATTAGTGGAACTATTAGAAAACTCTGAATGAAGTCTCTAGATCAGCTAATATTATTGTATCAATATTAATTTCCTCATTTTGATAATTATACAAGATACTAATATTTGAGTAACCTTGATGAAGCTTATACAGAAATTCTTTGTACTAGTTTTACAACTTACTTGTGAGTCAGAATATTTTTCATTGTGAAAGTTAAAAACATTCAAACAAAAACAAAAGCAAAAATAAAGTCATGCTACAGACGCAAACCATCAGAGAAATTTTTTTCCTTATTAATCTGCAAATTAAACCCTTCCAATTCCACAAGGTAGTGGATTAAAGGCAATTTTAAAAAGTTATGTGTTACCCCCATGGCCTTAGGCAGTATTATAACCAAGCCATCATAGCCCAGTGATTTGGCAGTAAGATTCAACTATTAATTCCCTCTTCTTATGCCATTTAAAAATTCTTTCTCTGAGTATATTTTCTGATTTTTAATTATTTTAAACTCCTCAAAGATAAGAATGAACTCTTCTGATTATCCACAATTACATTTAAACATGGTAACATTGAAGGTACATTTCAGAATCCTGGAAAGGATTTCATTATATCACATTGATAAGTCACAGAAATGTTTATTGACCTTTTAGGTACTGAGGCTACACTGGTGGTAGAACAGAGAGTCTTCTGATGACACCAAATGATTTCTCAACACAGGGTAGTCTCCCCAGCCATAGCCTGATGAAGAGATTCTCTTTTCAGAGATCAATAACACATATGGATAGAAAGGCTGATCATATGTACAGTGTGCTCCCAAGATAAGGTAAGAATTTTCATCCTCTTAAAATGACAAATTTCAGACTTCTACATACGCTGGACTTCTCAAACATTAGGGGTTTTTTATTTTTTCTTTGCTTTTTTTGGTTTTTGTTTGTTTGTTTGTTTTGGTATGGGTGGCTAGTGGGGTATGGAAATGTTTCAAACTATAAATGAAGTCTATCTACCATAAAGAGAAATGGTTTCTCACGAGCAGTTGGGTATTTGGTATTGCTACAATACAACAGCATCTGGTAGGGAGCACCTACCGTCTGGCACAGTTAATTTACAGTTAAGCTTCTGAGTCATTGCCTGCAATTTAGAGCAAGAGAGAAGCTGTACACAGAGCATTCAGCTGGGTAAACTATTAGAGGAAACATGATTTAGGTTGTGTTCTCTAAAAGGGAGAAGAGTCACCATACCTATGTGTCCATTCACTTTCCATGGGAGCACGATGCACATCTTTTGGTTCTATCAGTGTGTTCATTGCTTCTTGTGGCAGACACACCTAAACTGACCCCCAGTGAGTCACACCCTCGTATGATCTCCTCTACTCGAGTGTGGGTGGGTCCTGTGACTTGCTTCTAACCAATAGAGTATGGCAAAAGTGATGAAATATCATTCCCTGGATTGAGTCACATTATATAAGACTTCCTCTTAGCGGACTAGGTAGAGAGGCTCCCCTTGCTGGCTTTGAGTAAGTAAGCTGCCATGTTCTGAGGGCCTGTGGAAAGAATTGAGAGTGGCTCCTAGAAAACAGACAGAAAAAAAAAAAAAAAAAAAAAAAAAGCAGGGGCCTCAGTCCTACAGCAGCAAAGGGATGAATTCTGCTAACCATCTGGGGCAGCCTGGAGGTAGCTCTTTTCCAGCAGTGCCCCAGATGAGAATGCAACCCTAGCTCACACCTTGACTTCAGGTAGTGAGACGCTGAGCAGAGAATCCAGCTAAGGGTACTCAGACTCCTGACTCAAGGAAACCTATGCGATAATAAATGTGTGTTGTTTTAAGCCATTACATTTGCAGTAATTTGTTACACATCAATAGAAAACTTACCCTCCCTCCGCCCAAATCCTTGTATTATGAAATACTTGACCTTACTTCAGTAGATAGCCCTGTATTTGTCCTTCACTAGAGGCATGGAGTGCCTCTGGTGCCTGTCCAAATTCTCTGCAATCGAAAGGTCTCGATCATTGAGAAATGGAGCCAAAGGATAGGGAGCAATGAGTTCTGACCTTGGGCAGCCTCTCATCCACCAAGCGGTCAGTTTTTAATTAGTAGGTATTTTTTTGCCATTTCATGAAAACAATTCCTGTCTTCAGCTTAAAATTGGAGAAATCCTAGGTAATACAATATAAAACTTCTATAAAAAATAAATTGTCTAATGGAACACTCTAGCCAAAAATTTCCCATGCCCAGAAAATGGGGCAGACAAGTATGAGTCTTTTCTGTGTCCTTCTCAAATGAAAAAACCAAATGAGTTTTGTCTTGAAACTGTGCTTTGGGACCTGCCTTCCTTTCTGAATACAATCACACACACACACACACACACACACACACACACACACACACACACACACACACACATTCAATCAGTCACTCACTTGTTCATTCATACATTGTATGGATAAAAATACCGATAACTTGAGAGTAGCAAAAAGGTGTTTTTGACCTTCTTTACTCTACAAGCAGTTAACAAGAAACTGGACTTACTTTATAGCCAATTGTGCTGGATTGAACCATGTATATAATGGATGATTCAGATTATTTGTGGGTTTTGCTGGTGTTTTAAGACATTCTGTGCTTCAGTGTTACTAACAGTCCAGCCCTAGAAAGAGGATTCTACTTTTGACTGAACTAAATTCTGATTTATGAAACAATCCATCACAGCACTTCCTTTGATTCCGTTGGCACAATTAATGTTCCAAGTTAGCAAGGAATCAAATGTTGACCTGGCATTACCTCATAACCCTCTCAGCCTCATAGATTTGGTTTAAGAAGCAAAAGGTATTTCCACGAGATTTCTTATGGAGTAAAGAAATCAAGTACTCATATTCTTCTATTGGTACGGCCCTTCATGCATTAATGCAAAGGAAAAATCCTGACTTTCTGAATTAGCTGATGACTACCACAGCACCTGAGTTGTCTCCTGGGAGAGATTCTAAGTGTGTTTATTTGCTCTCTGGTCCAGTGCTAGCTCTACCATAGTCTTACCCATATAAATGGTACAGTTTACCCATCCTCCTCTTCTCTCCAACCTAGAATTCTGACGTCATTATCTATCCTTTTTGTGTTACTGGTGAAAGAACCAAGTCACTTCCCTAATTGTTCAGTTTTTACTAAAGAATATCCAATCTTGAACAGACGGTCTCTGCTGTAGAATAAAAATGGAACTGTTCAGCAGAACTCAAAATAATATTTTCCTTATATTTTATATAAACATTGTAGTTAATGAGACCCCTTGGAAGCTGGAAAGACAACAATTGATGGGAATTCTGACACAATGGACTGCTGTCTTTGGCTCAATATTTCAATAGTTAAAATGGAGTGAAGAATGTGGTACAAGATATTCTTTCCACTAATTGGTTACTGATTTTATTTAGTTGTTAAAAGAGGAACAATATAATAACATAATGCTATTCCATTAAAGTTAAAATAAATTTTATAAAACTTGATTCCAGCAGAGGTGGACAAACAGGGCATTTAAAGAGCTAATTAAATATCCTTACTTGCAGGGCCAGAGCAAATATTTTCAGTGCGTTTTGGTTCTTCTGTGAGAAAATGAGTCTCTGTGAAACAACTGCTTTTCCCCAAAGACCCATTCACTTTCTGTTTATTTGCATTGAGTGCCTTTCCATTGTTTATCCACAAATAGCATGATGGGTTTAGGAGATTCTGCCAATATCAAAGTTCTATAACCTGATGAGACAGAGATCTGCTGATTACACACCTTAGAACTATCAAGGGGTCTGTGGGTAGTTGGGTCTACTGTGTTCATAGTACTAATCTCACTAGATGTAGAATCACTACTGTTCTGCTGCTGAGCACAAATTTGTCCTCTGATTGATGTATCCTGTCTAACAAATAGGCAAGGAAGAGTGCCTCATAAATGAGATACTTTATTCCGTGGGTGCCCTCCCTGTTGCACACTGTGAAGGAAGGCAGGTTGTTTTGATAGCCTTCTAACTCAGAGATTCTTCAAACCCAGACTCATCTGGAACCTGGGCATATTAATCCAGAAGCTCAGGGCCCATGTCAAGCATTGCTATTTTTCTATGTGCTCCAGGTAGTTCTGATGTCAGGCAGGGCTGAGAATGCTGGCCCTGAATAATGCCCATGGAAGGAGAACAACTAGGCAAACAGCACTGTGAGATCAGGGTCACTTGGCCTGACTCCAGGGCTCAGCTGTGCCTGGGCAGAGGGGCCCTCCAGACAGTGGAGGCTCCAGAGGTACCCAGATTTCCAGGTTCCACAGCAAAGATGGGCACTAACAGGAACAGTAGGCACCAGCATGGCTTTAGAGATGTTGGACAACAGTGGCCTTGGCATGGCTATCTGGGTTCTGGACATAAGCGAGCACCAGGAACAGTGGCCACAGTGACGTGGCTCACACGGCGTCCCAGATAGCAGAATCCTCCACTGCAGGCATGGCTGGGGAGATCCCCATCGGGGAGGAAAAAAAGGCAAATGTCAAATCTGGGAGCACATGTGAGACATGCCCTGGAGAAACCAAAAAACGACTTAAGGAAGAGCTAGAGGGCTTGAAACAATGAGCAGGAATAAGAAACATAAATTTTGTTTATTATGACTCATATGATCACATTTTCCCCTGGGCTGAAGAGTTCTATATATTCATGGGTAATCTACCCACACACAAGTTTTAAAATAGTAAACAAACTGCTCAGAGCCTGATTAGGCAGATAATCAAAGTTGTCTACATTTTCTCATATACTTTGATATAATTCAGTGAACAAAGACTGATTTAGAATCTTAATTGATATTTGGATTTGGCTCGTTCTACCTGAACTATGTCATATTTCTAAAGCATACACTATGAAATACAAATTCTAAACTTTGAGTTATTTTTAGTGGTTATAATAATAAAATGTGCACCTTTAACTTACCATGATATATTTTCAACTAACATTAGAGTGCTTTACAATGTCTGAACTTTATACCAGCATGCTTTCACTTCCCTTTCTTCTTGTCTTTTGTGTTCGTGTTGTCCTGTATTTTATTTTTATGTGTAATAAACTTCACAATGTATTATTACTACGTATGTTTTAAATTAAGAAATAGTCTTTAAATATATATGTATATATATTCTGAATATATATATTGAGTATATGTTAAAATTATAGATCTATAGATCTATTCTGCTTTCATTTTGCTGATTTTCTAGGATCCATTGGTTGATATCTTTCATAAATCTTGGAAAATTCTTGGCCATTATATCTTTAAATCTTTATTTTGTCCCTTTGTCTGTTTCTTTACCTTATGTGCCTCCAGTTGCCCATGTTTTATACCATTTGATGTTGTCTCAGAGATCTTGACATTTCCTTTTCCTTGCAGATTTTTTTATTCCAATATATCCTGAATCATTTTCCACAGCAACACGCAGCAGAACAGCACATATGCTAGTTTGAGAACATTATCTCCGCATGTGCCCTGGGGATCAATTCATTTTCTTTTCAGGGATTCTCTGTAAGTTATACATCAAACCATGCTTCTGGAGTTTTTATAGATTTCTCACTTTCCAGTTATTATGTTGTTTTTAATTTTTAATTTTTTAAATTTAATATTTATTTTATATTGGGGTATAGCTGACTTACAATTTTGTGTTAGTTTCAGGTGTACAGCAAAGTGGTTCAGTTATACATATACATATATCTATTCTTTCTCAGATTCTTTTCCTATATACATTATTACAGAATATTGAGTAGAGTTCCCTCTGCTATACAGTAGGTCCTTGTTGATTATCTATTTTAAATATAGTAGTGTGTACATGTTAATCCCAACCTCCCAATTTATCCCTCCCCACCACATTTCCCCTTTGGTAACCATAAGTTTGTGAGTCTGTGAGTCTGTTTCTGTTTTGTAAATAAGTTCATTTATATCTTTTTTTTTTAGATTCCACATATAAGTGATATCATATGATATTTGTCTTTCTTGGCCTGACTTACTTCTCTTAGTATGACAATCTCTAGGTCCATCCATGTTGCTGCAGATGACATTATTTCATTCTTTTTTATGGCTGAGTAATATTCCATTGTATATATGTACCACATCTTCTTTATCCTTTTGTCTGTCAATGGACATTTAGGTTGCTTCCATATCTTGGCTATTGCAAGTTCCACCCTTGATGTAAAATCTTTAAATGGGACTTGCACACAGTACCTACTGCACATAAGTTATTAAATATCTCTAGTCTCATTTCTAGTCTCAAGTATGCAATTACCCTAAAATTTGTACTCCTTTTTATTTTTCCTACTTCTTTTTTTTTTAAATAAATTTACGTATTTATTTTTGGCTGCGTTGGGTCTTTGTTGCTATGCATGGGCTTTCCTTTAGCTGCAGCGAGCAGGGGCTACTCCTCGTTGTGGTGCGTGGGCTTCTCACTGCGGCGGCTTCTCTGTTGCAGAGCATGGGCTCTAGGCACATGAGATTCAGTAGTTGTGGCTCATGGGCTCTAGAGCACAGGCTCAGTAGTTGTGGCTCATGGGCTTAGTTGCTCCGCAGCGCGTGGGATCTTCCCAGACCAGGGCTCGAACCCATGTCCTCTGCATAGGCAGGCAGATTCTTAATCATGGCGCCACCAGTGAAGCCTTTTCCTACTTCTTAGAACATAATAATGTCAAAACTTAATACTAATACATGTGCATAAAACATGTTACGTAGATTATAAGTATATCTATAGAAATAAATCCTATATTTTATTATTGTTGTCATTATATTCATGTCCTATAGATCCCTACAAAATCCCACTAAATGCTTGTTGATTGAATAATCCCTTACCCTATGTGCAAATATTGTTAGTGATATAATCAAATATAGTATCCATGTTAAACAAATCAAGACCTTTAACTGTTAATGTAAATTCTTTGCTATGACATGAAATCAAAGCCCAGTGTCTTTCCTTCTTTAGGTACTCAATAAACTTACCAAGATTTAATGGAATGTATGAATGAGAAAGATGCATTAAGACAACTGCATAATCCAATGTTAAAGCCTGTTTTCAATAGTGATGCTGTCATGTTGCTTCTTTTCCTTTTTTCCCTCTCCCCTGACAAATTTTCCACTTGTATTCTCCCTTCTCTGTGCCTGGGAGGCTGTACGTGTGGGCTCCCTTGCTGGCTGACTTTAGATGGGGTTTGACCAATGCATGGTACCTGTGGGAGAGTAAGAGAGGAAAGGGCTCAGGGCATTTTTTGCCTTGTCTGGTGGAGCTTCTCTGGACACACTACCTTTCTCTGTGATCATAGCTTCTGCAGGGTAGCCCCTCTTTCATGGTTGCTGATTTCACTGGAGAAATGGTAACTTTTTTTCCTCCCCTTGATGGTCTAGTCCCAGGGATGTTAAGAGAGGCCAAAGTTGGTAATTCCTGTGAGTATCAACAACTCTTTTTCTTTTTATTTAGCCATGTCCACTCTTATGTAGGTTGCTCCTTTATTAAATTCTCTCCATTCAAACAAACTATCTGATTCTTCTACCTCCTGGGACCCTGACTGATGCTAATATAAAGAACTCTTCTTTTATATCTTTTAACAATAACTCACCCATATTAAATACCAATCTGTTCTTGAATTTTAAAGGTTAACTTTCAAACACTCCTCTGGATCTCATTTGGTAAAATGGAGATTTGGGGCAACACTAGCATTGCTGTTTAGATTTCATGAGATTTTATTTCCTATCACAGTGTCTTCCCCAATATGTATCATCAATTAGCCTTCAAGTAGTTCTCACTTAATGTTATAACGTACAATGGGCAACAGGAGACAACATTTCAACTTAATGTGACTTTCCTAATGTGAAATGGTTATTTTGTTATGGTTAATAGCATTTCTACTATATAACAAAGCAATTTACATTGTCATTTATAACTCAATGAACACAGTTTAAAAATTTTAGAGTGGTCAATGTTGTATGCTTTTTTAGATTAAAAGCTCTAAATGGGTCTTTATAGTTTAAGTATGAATGTACACTCATATGACTAATTTTGTTCCTTAAGACTAGGACCACAGAGTCTCAGGAAAGAAGTTTGTAAATTACTAAACTTGTTTGCATTTGATGTCATCAATTTAAATCTTGCAATTAATTTTCTTCTAATTGAGCTATATGTTGTATCTAGCTCTAAAATTTATTTTCCATTCCATTTTTCAGATATATAAATTCTTCCTTCAAATTTTTAAAAACATAATTGTAAAATATAATACAAATATGTAAAATATTATATCATTATATATAATATAATCTATTTTTCTCTCTCCTATTTCTTCAATTTTCCTGTCTTTATTTCTTTTGCTGAATGCCCCTTTCATTTTTATTTCAAAGATATTTTTATGATTTTTTGAAGCTGGAATGTCAGAAATGCTTTCTGTGATATTTACCTGCCAAGGATTTTGTGTGTAGCAATTTCTTCAGGAGAGTTCTAACACCATTCTTTACTTTTTAAAATGGTAGCATAAGAACACTTAAAATGGTAGCATAAGAACATTTGAATCTGTTTAATTCAAATTTCAAGTGCAGAATTATCATTTTGAAATATAAAAATGTAACTGAAAAATTGATGAAAGAAATTATAGATTCTACTATTAACAATCAGGAAGAGAAATGATGGTTTTCCTAACAGAGTAATGGTGAGAACCAAGTAATACTCCAGATAAAATCTCACATGGAAACATATTTCAATCAACTGATTGAAAGGTGCAAACTGACAGCTTTCCCCAAGGTATTATACAAATGAGGGAAGAAAGAAGAAAATGGAAGCAAGACTTTTATGCCCTACTAGGTGTCAAACATGGAAATAAGCATCTCACATGTTATTTTATTAATCCTCACAATAACCCAGTAAAGTATTACACCTTTGCTTTAGAGGTGAATAAACAAGAGCTCAGAGAACTTGAGTAACTTTCGAAAATCACAGAAATAGTATTTAGTATTTACTTGTATAAACATTTGATTTTATTGTTTTGCCTTTTAAACAATTTTCAGTATAACACATATCTTCTCATTGGGCAAAAGATAATGCCATTTTTATTCTTTGATCTCTTAAGTTTATTACCTAGAGAAAAGCATAGTCTGAAGGCTGAATTAATGGCTAATTATTTCTCTTAATCCAAGATGTCTTAGATCATTTGAAATGTGCCAATAACCCTTTGGGTCCCTACTGTGTGCATTTGTCTTTCCCTGAACTTCTTTATTTCTACACAATAAATGACAATCGTTCTAGGGGGAAAAGAAACACATTAGTACTCCCCTTGGTTTTGAATGAATTTTATGACCATTAAAGGCCCCAGAAGGAAGCTGCTCACTATTTACAAGAGCCAGGACATGGAAGCAACCTAAATGTCCATTAACAGAGGAATGGATAAAGAAGACATGGTACATATATACAATGGAATATTACTCAGCCATAAAATGGAATGAAATTG
The DNA here is from genome assembly GCF_011762595.2 of Tursiops truncatus. NCBI lineage: Eukaryota > Metazoa > Chordata > Mammalia > Artiodactyla > Delphinidae > Tursiops > Tursiops truncatus. The sequence goes on from NC_047040.1 coordinate 27,559,258, forward strand.
TGCCATTTGCAGAGATGTGAATGGACTTAGAGACTGTCATACAGAGTGAAGTAAGCCAGAAAGAGAAAAAAAAATCATATATTAATGCATATATGTGGCACCTAGAAAAATGATATGGATGATCTTATTTGCAAAGCAGAAATGGAGACACAGACATAGAGAACAAATGTATGGATACCAAGGAGGTGGGGTGGATGAACTAGGAGACTGGGAGGTTGGGATTGACATATATACACTACTATGCATAAAATAGGTAACTAGAGGACCTTCAAGATGGCAGAGGAGTAAGACGTGGAAATCACCTTCTTCCCCACAAATACATCAAAAACACATCTACATGTGGAACAACTCCTACAGAACACCTACTGAACTCTGGCAGAAGATCATAGACGTCCCAAAAGGCAAGAAACTCCCCACGTACCTGGGTAGGGCAAATGAAAAAAGAAAAAACAGAGACAAAAGAATAGGGATGGGACCTGCAACAGTGGGAGGGAGCTGTGAAGGAGGAAAAGTTTCCACACACTAGGAAGCCCCTTCACTGGTGGAGACCGGGGGTGGGCGGGGGGGAAGCTTTGGAGCCACAGAGGAGAACACAGCAACAGGGGTGCAGAGTGCAAAGCAGAGAGATTCGCACACAGAGGATCGGTGCCGACCAGCACTCACCTGCCAGAGAGGCTTGTCTGCTCAGCCGCCGGGGTGGGCAGGGGCTGGGAGCTGAGGCTCGGGCTTCGGTGGATCCCAGGGAGAGGACTGGGATTGGCTGCATGAACACAGTCTGAAGGGGGCTAGTGTGCCACAGCTAGCCAGGAGGGAGTCTGAGAAAAAGTCTGGACCTTCCTAAGAGGCAAGAGACCATTGTTTCGGGGTTGAGGAGAGGGGATTCAGAGCACCACCTAAACGCACCTAAATGAACTCCAGAGATGGGCACGAGCTGCGGCTATCAGCACGGACACCAGAGACGGGCATGAAACACTAAGGATGCTGCTGCCGCCACCAAGAAGCCTGTGTGCAAGCACAGGTCACTCTCCACACCTCCTCTCCCGGGAGCCTGTGCAGCCCGCCACTGCCAAGGTCCCGTGATCCAGGGACAACTTCCTGGGAGAACGCACGGCGCGCCTCAGGCTGGTGCAACGTCATGCCGGCCTCTGCCGCCGCAGGCTTGCCCCTCCTCATTCCATACTCCTCCCTTCGCCCGGTGTGAGTGAACCAGAGCCACCAATCATCCACTCCTTTAACTGCCTCCTGTCAGGGTGAAAAACAGATGCCAGTGGGCGACCTACACGCAGAGGCAGGGCCAAATCCAAAGCTGAACCCCAGGAGCTGTGCGAACAAAGAAGAGAAAGGAAAATCTCTCCCAGCAGTCTCAGGAGCAGCGGATTAAATCTCCACAATCAACTTGATGTACCCTGCACTTGTGGAACACATGAATAGACAACGAATCAACCCAAAATTCAGGCGGTAGACTTTGGGAGCAACTGTAGACTTGGGGTTTGATGTATGTGACAGACTAGTTACTGATTTTTATGTTTATCTTATATAGTTTTTAGCGCTGGTTATCATTGGTAGATTAATTTATTGGTTTGGTTGCTCTTCTTTTTCTTTAATTACTTAAAAAATTTTATTTTAATAATATTATTTTACATTTTTTATTTTAATAACTTTTCTTTTTCTTTCTTTCATTTCTTTATCCCTTCTCTTCTGAGCCATGTGGCTGACAGGGTCTTGGTGCTCTGGCTGGGTGTCAGGCCTGAGCCTCTGAGATGGGAGAGCCAAGTTCAGGACATTGGTCCATGAGAGACCTCCCGGCCCCAAGTAATATCAATTGGCTAGAGCTCTCCCAGAGACCTCTGTCTCAATGATAAGACCCAGCTACACTCAACCACCAGCAAGCCACAGTGCTGGACACCCTATGCCAAACAACTAGCAAGACAGGAACACAACCCCAACCATTAGCAGAGAGGCTGCCTAAAATCATAATAATGTTACAGACACCCCAAAAGACACCACTGGACATGGTCCTACCCACCAGAAAGACAAGATCCAGCCTCACCCACCAGAACACAGGCACCAGTCCCCTCCACCAGGAAGGTTACACAACCCACTGAACCAATGTTACCCACTGGGGGCAGACACCAAAAACAATGGGAACTATGAACCTGCAGCCTGCAAAAAGGAGACCCCAAACACAGTAAGGTAAGCAAAATGAGAAGACAGAGAAATATGCAGCAGATGACGGAGCAAGGTAAAAACCCACCAGACCAAACAAATGAAGAGGAAATAGGCCGCCTAGCTGAAAAAGAACTCAGAATAATGATAGTAAAGATGATCCAAAATGTTGGAAACAGAATGGAGAAAATACAAGAAGTATATAAAAAGGACCTAGAAGAACTAAACAGCAAACAAAGAATGATGAACAACACAATAAATGAAATTTAAAATTCCCTAGAAGGAATCAGTAGTAGAATAACTGAGCCAGAAAAACGTATAAGTGACCTGGAAGATAAAGTAATGGAAATAAGTACTGCAGACCATAATAAAGAAAAAAGAATGAAAAGAACTGAAGACAGTCTCAGAGACCTCTGGAACAACATTAAACGCACCAATATTTGGACTATAGGGGTCCCAGAAGAAGAGAAAAAGAAAGGGACTGAGAAAATATTTGAAGAGATGATAGTCGAAAAGTTCCCTAATATGGGAAAGGAAATAGTCAATCAACTCCAGGAAGCACAGAGAGTCCCGTACAGGATAAAAACAAGGAGAAACGCGCCAAGACACATATTAATCAAACTATCAAAAATTAAATACAAAGAAAACATATTAAAAGCAATGAGGGAAAAACAACAAATAACATATAAGGGAATCCTCATAAGGTTAACAGCTGATCTTTCAGCAGAAACTCTGCAAGCCAGAAGGGAGTAGCAGGACATATTTAAAGCGATGAAAGGGAAAAACTTAGAACCAAAATTACTCAGTAAGGATCTCATTCATATTTGACGGAGAAATTAAAACCTTTACAGACAAGCAAAAGCTAAGAGAATTCAGCACCACCAAACCAGCTTTACAACAAATGATAAAGGAACTTTTCTAGTCAGGAAACACAAGAGAAGGAAAAGACCTACAATAACAAACCCAAAACAATTAAGAAAATGGTAATAGGAACATACATATTGATAATTACCTTAAATGTAAATGGACTAAATGCTCCAACCAAAAAACATAGACTGGCTGAATGGATACAAAAACAAGACCCATATATATGCTGTCTACAAGAGACCCACTTCATACCTAGGGACACATACAGACTGAAAATGAGGGTATGGAAAAAGATATTCCATGCAAATGGAAATCAAAAGAAAGCTGGAGTAGCAATTCTCATATGAGACAAAATACACTTTAAAATAAAGACTATTACAAGAGACAGAGAAGGACACTACATAATGATCAAGGGATCAATCCAAGAAGAATATATAACAACTGAAGACTCAAATCAACAGAATTAGAAATGAAAAAGGAGAAGTAACAACTGACTCTGAAGAAATACAAAGGATCATGAGAGCTTACTACAAGCAACTGTATGCCAATAAAATGGACAACCTGGAAAGAAATGGACAATTCTTAGAAATGCACAACCATGAGACTGAACCAGGAAGAAATAGAAAATATGAACAGGCCAATCACAAGCACTGAAATTGAAACTGTGATTAAAAATCTTCCAACAAACAAAAGCCCAGGACCAGATGGCTTCACCGGTGAAATCTGTCAAACATTTAGAGAAGAGCTAACACCTATCCTTCTCAAACTGTTCCAAAATATAGCAGAGGGAGGAACACTCCCAAACTCATTCTACAAGGCCACCATCACCCTGATACCAAAACCAGACAAAGATGCCACAAAAACGGAAAACTACAGGCCAATATCACTGATAAACATATAAGCAAAAATCCTCAACAAAATATTAGCAAACAGAATCCAACAGCAAAATAAAAGGTCATACACCATGATCAAGTGGGGTTTATTCCAGGAATGCAAGGATTCTTCAATATACACAAATCAGTCGATGTGATATACAATTTTAACAAATTGAAGGGTAAAAACCATATGATAATCTCAATAGATGCAGAAAAAGCTTTCAACAAAATTCAACACCCATTTATGATAAAAACCCTCCAGAAAGTAGGCATAGAGGGGAATTACCTCAACATAATAAAGGCCATATATGACAAGCCCACAGCCAACATCGTCCTCAATGGTGAAAAACTGAAACCATTTCCACTAAGGAACAAGACAAGCTTGCCCACTCTCACCACTATTATTCAACATAGTTTTGGAAGTTTTAGCCACAGCAATCAGAGAAGAAAAATAAATAAAAGGAATCCATATCAGAAAAGAAGAAGTAAAGCTGTCACTGTTCGCAGATGACATGATACTATACATAGAGAATCCTAAAGATGCCACCAGAAAACTACTAGAGCTAATCAATGAATTTGGTAAAGTAGCAGGATACAAAATTAATGCATAGAAATCTCTTGCATTCCTATAAACTAACGACGAAAAATCTGAAAGAGAAATTATGGAAACACTCCCATTTACCATTGCAACAAAAAGAATAAAATACCTAGGAATCAACCTACCTATGGAGACAAAAGACCTGTAAACAGAAAAGTATAAGACACTGATGAAAGAATGAAAGATGACACAGATGGAGAGATATACCATGGTCTTGGTTTGGAAGAATCAACATTGTGAAAGTGACTATACTACCAAAAGCAATCTACAGATTCAGTGCAATTCCTATCAAACTACCAGTGGCTTTTTTCACAGAACTAGAACAAAAAATTTCACAATTTGTATGGAAACATAAAAGACCCCAAATAGCCAAAGCAATCTTGAGAAAGAAAAATGGAGCTGGAGCAATCAGGCTCCCTGACTTCAGACTATATTATAAATCTGCAGTAATCAAGACAGTATGGTACTGGCACAAAAACAGAAATATACATCAGTGGAACAGGATGGAAAGCCCAGAGATTAACCCACACACATATGATCACCTTATCTTTGATAAAGGAGGCAAGAATATACAATGGAGAAAAGACAGCCTCTTCAATAAGTGGTGCTGGGAAAACTGGACAGCAACATGCAAAAGAATGAAATTAGTATACTCCCTAACACTGCATAGAAAAATAAACTCAAAATGGAGTAAAGACCTAAATGTAAGGCCAGACACTATAATATTCTTAGAGGAAAACATAGGCAGAACACTATGACATAAATCACAGCAAGTTCCTTTTTGACCCACCTCCTAAAGTAATGGAAATAAAAATAAAAATAAGCAATTGGGACCTAATGAAGCTTAAAAGCTTTTCCATAGCAAAGAAACCATAAACAAGATGAAAAGACAACCCTCAGAATGGGAGAAAATATTTGCAAATGAAGCAACTGACAAAGGATTCATCTCCAAAATATACAAGCAGCTCATGCAGCTCAATATCAAAAAACCAAAGAACCCAGTCCAAAACTGGGCAGAAGACCTAAATAGACATTTCTCCAAAGAAGATATTCAGATTGTCAACAAACACGTGAAAGTATGCTCAACATCACTAATCATTAGAAAAATGCAAATCAAAACTGCAATGTGATATCATCTCACACCAGTCAGAATGGCTATCATCAAAAAATCTACAAACAATAAATGCTGGAGAGGGTGTGGAGAAAAGGGAACCCTGTTGCACTGTTGGTGGGAATGTAAACTGATACAGCCACTATGGAGCACAGTATGGAGGTTCCTTAAAAAACTTAACATGGAACTACCATAAGATCCAGCATTCCCACAACTGGGCATATACCCTGAAAGAACCATAATTCAAAAAGTGTCATGTTAACACAGTGTTCATTGCAGCACTATTTACAATAGCCAGGACATGGAAGCAACCTAAGTGTCCATCGACAGATGAATGGGTAAAGAAGATGTGACACATATATGCAATGGAATATTACTCAGCCATAAAAAGAAATGAAATTGAGTTATTTGTAGTGAGGTGGATGGTCCTAGAGTTTGTCATACAGAGTGAAGTAAGTCATAAAGTGAAAAACAAATACTATATGCTAACACATGTATATGGAATCTAAAATTTAAAAAAAGGTTCTGAACAATGTAGGGACAGGAGAGGAATAAAGACACAGACATAGGGAATGGACTTGAGGACACAAGGAGAGGGAAGGGGAAGCTGGGATGAAGTGAGAGAGTGGCATTGACATATATACATTACCAAATGTAAAATAAATAGCTAGTGGGAAGCAGCTGCATAGCACAGAGAGATCAGCTCGGTGCTTTGTGCCCACCTAGAGGGGTGGGATATGGAGGGTGGGAGAGAGACACAAGAGGGAGGGGATATGGGGATGTATGTACACGTATAGGTGATTCACTTTGTTATACAGCAGAAACTAACACAACATTGTAAAGCAATTTTACTCCAATAAAGATGTTTAAAAATAAATAAAGTAGGTAACTAATGAGAACCCACTGTATAGCACAGGGAACTCTACTCAGTGCTCTGTCATGACCTAAATGGGACGAAAATCCAAAAAAGAGGGGATATATGTACATGTATAGCTGATTCACTTTGCTGTAGAGCAGAAACTAACACAACGTTTTGAAGCAACTATACTCCAATAAAAGTTAATTTGAAAAAAGAAGCTGCTGTTTTGATAAATGGTGTCAGACACACTTATAAAAATGTTGAGTGATAATGACAGCATTGATCTGCAATGATCACACTTGGGAAACTTTCAGAGGAATTTTATAATGTGTAGAAAGATTCAATGTGTTTCACTAATTTTCCTTTTCCTTTTTCAATATGTCTGTAGATATTATCACTTGACTTATTATGTATTAATGTACCAAGCACACTGCTAGTCAGTTTGCATATATTATCTCTACTCCTAACAAAACCACCATGAAATGTGGGCTATTATCCCCATTTTATATTTGAGTAAACTGAGATATCATGATGTTTCATCATCTGGTCAAAGTCATAGAGCTGTGAGTGTTGGAACTGAGATTAGAACTCAAGTTTTGGAGAACCCAACACTGTCCTTGCACTATCTCATGAGAACTTCTTTAAAAGACAAACAAAAAAAATATTCCAGAACCATAAAAATAACGCAAAAATCTTCTTTTAAACACCTCAGCATTAAATAAGTTGCATTATTCAAATGAATTTTTTAAGGATTTTAACATCATGTATATTTTGTGTATTCTATTGAAATATTTTGCTGCTTAATGTACCCATCCTCCCCTTACCATGTTGAATTCATAAAACAAAAGCTTTGCTTATTTACTGAAAATCTTTTGCTAGAAATATGAGAACAAAAAATGCTCTCTTTCTCAGGGAAGTCTTAGAAAAATGATAAAAGCATGATATGTATCTGTTTTATCATGTGTAAAGTGAATATAACTTTCTTTTCAGAAAACAATTGTATGTATTTTTCTAATTTAATTAGCAGAATGTTATAATTGGGTTTTTTACAGAACATAATCTTGCATCTATGGGGAATTTTTATTTTTCTCATAAAGCTACTACACTGAACATATAGTTTCACTAAAGAGAAGTGTATGCTTTGATTAATATTGGTAGAAAGCCCAGGATTTTATCATTGGAGAGAAATCTGCACACTTGAGAGCTGAATTGTCAGAATAAATATACTGATTGTCCTAAAGATTTTTTTTGCCAGTTCTTCAACAAATATTATTTCAATATAAAAGGAAATAAATGGTTCATGAATTTAAACGTTATTCTTTTTTATTTCAAATTCCAAATTTCCCATAAGAACTGGATAAAATCCCAACAGAACAGCTGAGAACATATACCCTGGAATGTACTGTGGGTATTACTTCTATTTGATAGGGCATTGCTGTTGTTGAATTGTACTGAAACAGAAGTAACTTTTTCCTGGAAAAGTCTTCTTAATATGGGAAACATTACTTGAATAAATGAAGATCTGTCAATCACATGAGTCAAAAAAAGGAAAACTACTGAGAGTTAAACAGTCAAGGACCTTCATTATAACATAACCATATAAACTACACTGTATTTCCAGGACCTAGAAATTAGAAATATTACAATACAAATCTGCGAGAATCCTAAAACAATTTGAATCAATGTCAACCAATATTATTTGGCAAAAGTACAATATATATTATTTGGCAAAAGTACAATCACTGCTGATGAAAAAATACTAGAAAAAGCATAAAGCTATATGTTAATAATATTGTGTAAGTCTGGCTTGCTGTTTGAATGTGGAACACTTATGTAGAGCATTCATTCAATTCTTATTAATTCATAAATACTGCATCAGGGAATTTCAGATTATAAGGAACAGGACATGGCCAGGTAAATTGTTTAGCATTTATTATCTAAACACAAGAAATACTAGACACTTGCATATCCTTCTTTAGAAACCAGATTTTGCTCCCTCCCTCTCTATTGATTTCATGATAATTATAACCATGCTTCTTTACTGTTTTTACTTCTGCTGTATGTGTAATACAGTCCCTGATTCAGCTCCTTTCTCCTGAAATCAAAATTTTCCCAAAAGGAAGGTATGAGTGAATAACATTAGTTATTATCTTACTTGGAGCAGAGTTCTCAAACCAGGTCACCTCAAAGGCCACAGGCTCTGTACATCTAGCCCATGTAGAAAATGTCTGTTGGCTGAAGCATTGGGTTGTGTCCATGGAAACCAACGTACATGACAAAATTCTTGGTGAATTATAAGAGGAAACTGCTTGTGGCCACATTATTTAAATGAGAGCACAGGCCCAGCAGTACTTAGTGATTTGCGGGCTTGTCTCCTGTGCAGTTATGCAAGGTTATATATTATATAGATTATAGAAATAAGGAAAATCCTGTTCTTTAAGGAGGTTTCAGTCTCAACTCAGTTTTTACTGATTTTTAGACACAATCTTATTTAAACTCTCTTCATAAGGGTTCTGGATTATCCTTCCTCTGTGTGTTTATGAGTTTCCTCCCTGAAACATTCAGGGTTTGACCTACCATGGGGCATAAAAAACATTTGAAAATGGGTAATCAACTTATTTCTTTAAAAAATGTACCATTTTACCAAGGAGACTATGTTTTACCTGTCTATCTACCTATTTATTATTTATCTACCTATCTCTGTATATAAACATATATACAGTAAATACTACAGAATTCTATATTATGTGTTATATGTATTTGAATGATGTAAAAATAATAATCAGGTTTTAATAAAATATGAGAGGATTCTAGGAGGTATGACTGAGGCATTTCCATAGTGTATAAAAGCAGTTATTTGGGGAATTATACCACTTTCCTTAATTTTTCAGAAGTGTGATGTTCTTTATTTGCTCATGTTAAACATATAACTGAATTGAAAATTCATGTTTTACATCTGAGAAATCAAAAATTTTTGTAAGCAACATCATTCTCCAAATGTAACAAATCCTTTCTTAAGGTCCGATAAATCATGAAATTATTTAAATTAGAAAATGTTTCATGCTTCCAGATAAACATTCTTGATCAGCATATACTGAGTATTCACACCTCTATCAAGAAAATAAATCTTTATGAGTTGTTGCCTTACATTTTATGGTTGTATCCATTGTCTTCACTGAACTATAAATTCTGTCAGATAACATCTTTTATCTTTATAGCACCAGTACCTGGAAAACTTACTTAATATATGCTATTTTCTGAATTTAGTTGCTTTGAAAAATAAATGACATCAATAATAAGCAGAGTTCACATGCATTTAGATTATTAGGCACAGCTGCTTTAAGTGAAAGATTATAGATGACCTTAGAGAAAGCAGTCGATGGAGTCAGAAACCAGACTGCAGTGGGTGAAGCGAGGTTAGTGAAAGTACTTTAGACCGTCACAAAGTTCTGTAATGAAGAGAAGAAAAAAGAGAGAGAAGTGTTTTAGTGCAAGAGCAGTGAAGGAGACTTTGATTGTTTGAGGGTAATGAACTGAAATCTGTGTACAAAGAGAGTTAAAGCAGGAGAATTTGAAGTTGAAAAAAATAGCACCTATTCTTTTAGGAAAAAATAAATGCAGCAGAAGATAGAAGAGAAAAGGATTAAAGCAAAGAGAACACAAGAAGGAACTCTTCCTCCTTTGGACTGGGATTGAAGGTAATAAGGATATATTGTGAGTAAATGCATACAGTTAGCCTAGTGAATAAAATTTTATATATGTATAACTTCTAAATTATATTGTCTTGCTTCATTGGCTAATGTGAAGAGTGGGAATGAAAATATTATTTTGAAAATATTTGACTTTCTCCCTGACATCCATCAAGTTCTTAATTCTTACATATATGTATACACATAAAACACATGTACAAACATATATGTTATCTATACATACGTATATATTTATATATAAATTATTATAAATATATGTATATATTATTACTATAAGTATGTGTATATATTATATATAACATATGTTTGTATATATATAAACATTTTCTCTGTATAATATTATGTAAATGGTGAGCTTTAGTGTGCAATTTTAAAAGTCAATGAACGTGGTAACTAATAAAATTAAATATTGTAAATCTTTCTATAAGATAATTTAAGCATGGAAGCTTCTGAGTCAGCAGCCTACTCATTGTTACATAAGTGAATAAACTCAAAAACAGAAATAGCTTCCTTTATACACAACTTTAGCTTCCTTTTTCACTTAATGGTTGTTGGTTAAGACAAGGCAAACAAATAAAAAAGCATTTCAGCATGAATCATCCAGGAATATACCGATGAATATATGCATGTGTACTCACACATACACACACACACACACAGAGAGAGAGAGAGAGAGAGAGAGAGAGAGAAAGAGCCATTACAGATAATTTTGAAGACTCTGTTTCTAAAAAATGAGGAAAGGCTTTGGACACTGAACAGATAAGCCATGGTTGATTCATTCTAGAGAAACTCTATATTCACTCAGTCGTTTTCACTAGCAAGCTAGTGTAGAAAACTGAAATATAATGAAAAGTACACGCTATACTAAAGAGAAGCAGTAAAAAAAACTGTATTCCTGCGGGGCGACAAGGCATGCCACAAAAAGCAGCATTCAGCACTTGGTCAGCTCAGAAACCTCTGAGCATGTCCACTATGGCTGTAGAGCTCAGATTTCTCGGAAATATTTCATCCAGCTTCTTCGTGTCACCTCTACTTGCTTTCAACTTTACATACATGAAGAAGTACAGTCTCTGGCACATTAAATCTTTTGCTTTCTACTACCTGCTTCTTCTCTACATACACAGTTAGAGTTACCTTTATGTGACTTTGCTCTAAACTTGGAATCCTCTAAAGTGGCCAGAACTTATCTGAACAGTTCCTTGCACTGGTGAAGCAGATAACTGAGTCTTTGGTGAAAGTTTTTCCAAGGGCTTTGCCAATCACGACGATCATCTCCTTGTTTCTTGAACCAAGAGGTATTTGCTCATATTCCACAGGGTAACCAAAAGGTATCTTATAATGTGGTTCTGTAAGTTAATTTATAACAAAATCTAAGGTTTTATTAACACTCTTTTTGGGAATGGCTTTCTTCAATATCACCATTTTAATAATTACTGTCTTCCCTTTACAATTAAACTTATCTAATAATTATTTATTACCTACTGTATGCTTTAACTTTTAAAACAACTTCGGAAGGTAAATGTTTTTATATCCATTTTTCAAGCAAAAAAGTCGAAGCTAAAAGAATTTAGATAATTTCCACAAGGTCACACACACACACACACACATACACACACACACACACACACACACACACACACACACACACACACAGAGCTTTGATGAACAACCAGGACTAGACCATAGTGATACTAGTTCTACATACTTTCTTCTACACCATGCTTAATATTGCTTTGCAAATAATTTCATTAAGATTTTAATCCCACAGCTTGCAATTTATTACTTAAGAATGTCTTCACCTAAAATAGGTTGCATTTTAAGTGAAATACATGATTTAAGATAAAAGATTTAAATTGAAAAACATTATAAAGATGAGACCCCCCCAAAAAAATCATAGAAATTACTAGATTAATAGCAAAACAAAGGATTACTCAAACATAAAGAAAGGGAAAACTTATAAGTTAAAGAAACACTTCATTAATGATTCATCTTCTGAGACACAATCAAGTAGGAAAAATAATTTTACTTGATATGTATAAAAGGCACAGGAAATTCATTCTGAGAAAAGGAGTTTTAAAAATCTTGAGAAACTTAAAAATATTTTTGAGTATATAGCACAAAATAAACAGGTAAATAAATCAGTTAGGTTTCCTTTCTGTGAAGAAACTTTAGAAAAATTAATCTAAATATGTCCAAGAACAGGAAAAAATAATTGCCATTTAATTACAAAATTTGAAAAACATACTTAATAGCTGTTTCTTTTATCATTTACTAGTGCATGTGTACTGAATGAAAAATCTAAGCAAAACATTTATTGAAAATTACTAGGGAATTGGAATAAGAAATATTTAAAAAATTCACATTGTATCACCATAGCTCTTCACTTAGTAATGCATAATTATATCTTTGGCAAGCATTTTGCAATAAACCAACTGCTAGAGCACTTACTTGTCATCAAAGTTAGGTATGCCAGTACTGCTTAAAATAGTCCCATATGCTAAACTGTAGTTTAACTGGACTAAATTTAACTGATAGTTAAATTTGATAGTTTCCACCCTTCTAAGATATTAACTGACACCAACAATATGGCTTTAGTGTTTCAGAAATAGTCTCTACCTCTTATATAAAGGCATGGAAGACAAAATGCCCTCATTCAAGTGATGTAATGTTAAGAAGCCAGAAAATGTTGTGAATTTAGCAAGTTTACCTTCTTTATATTTATTCCTTCCCCAGCCACAATACTTTTTTTTCATTGTTCTACACCTTCATTTTTTCCCCTCTTTATTAAGCTACAATTGACATATAACATTGTGTACCTTTAAGGTGTACAATGCATTGATTTGATACACATATATTGCAAAATGATTACCATCATAGTATTAGATAACACCTCCGTCATGTCATGTAATTACCCTCTCTTGTTTGTCATGAGAACATTTAAGGTCAATTCTCTTAGCATTGTTTGGTAACTATCGATGTATAAGTACTAAGCATCTTCTGTCAAATTTATCGCTAAATATTTCATATTTACTAATGCTATTGTCATTGGGATTGTTATTTTCATTTTTACTTGTCAGGGAGGAATAAATTTTCCTCCATCCTTCTAAGTTCTTCTGACACGAAACCGATTAATGGGAGAAAATTAAACAAAAGTTTATTAACATGTACACATGGGAGAGGCCCAGGATAACTGAATAACTGGCCAAAATGCACTGGCTGAATCATTCACCTTAAATATCTTCAGCTAAAGACAAAAGAGGATGGTTGGGATAGTGGTTTAGGACTTCAAAGGTGAGGAAGGCAACTGACATGAAAAATGGAAAATCAAATATTTGGTGAGCAAATGTTTGCTGGACATACAGCATGGCACTAAATGGCAATGGTAAAGGACCAAGAACTGTCTTCCTACTTCTCCATTCCTTCAGCAGCGTCCTGGAAACCAATTAGAAAAAACCACTTTCAGGAAGTCTGACTCTGTATACTTAGGGAAAAGGAGAAGGAGAAGGGGAGAGAGGAACAGGCAGAGAAAAAAATGGTTTGTGAATAACTGAAATATGGTAATAGGATTTCTATACTCTTCACTTTTTCTATATGGGGCTTGATCAATTGGTAGCCTCAGTGCATAAAATTATCTCATACTTAAGGAACAATATTGGAGCTGGAGTGAAAAAAGAAAAGTCAGCTCATTTGGGAGGGTGTGTGAAATGCTGTTGATTGTCTTTCCCTTTTCTGGTCTCAAAGGTGAAGTTATCACTTTGCCTTTAATAGGTATCATCCCATTTAAAAAAATCAATAACAGGTGTCAATATGGTTCCACGTCTTTGGGGGAGAAGGAAGAGTGATTGTATAGACAGTACATCCACTTATGGGCACTGTAGCAACAGTTTTCTTTCAAAGCAGAAAGTTACTCATAAAAGAATTTTCTTTGCAGTGTGTAGGAGAGTAAAGTAAAATTTGAGCAGCTTGAATCTGATTCATATATATCTGAGTTTTCTGAGTCATTTGGTAAAGGAGTCTGGACAATATTGCTTTTATAGGGAGGGCTGAGGAGCTTGAAAAAATTCACCCCTAGGGAAGCAGTAGCTGGCCCATAAAGAAGCCAGAGGGGAGACACTGTTATGAAAGTTGTGCCTGACGAGGGCACTGGGAGTTGCCTCAAGTGACCTCAAGGGACTTAGGTCTGGATCCAATGGAGAGCAAAGATGCTGTGAGTGAAAAGGAACCAGACTTTCATTAAAAACTCTCTTAGGCCTTGTGCTGCTGGTAGCCATGCCAGAGTTATCCTATTGACAGAATGTGGTGGAACCCAGGAAAGAGCCTGAGACTGGCTGTGGAACTCAAAAAGCCTGGCTTGGGCTTCCCTGGTGGCACAGTGTTTGAGAGTCTGCCTGCCGATGCAGGGGACACGGGTTCGTGCCCCGGTCCGGGAAGATCCCACATGCCGCGGAGCGGCTGGGCCTGTGAGCCATGGCTGCTGGGCCTGCGTGTGCGGAGCCTGTGCTCCGCAACGGGAGAGGCCGCAGCAGTGAGAGGCCCGCGTACCCCTCAAAAAAAAAAAAAAAAAACCCTGGCTACTGCAAAGATCCTCAGAAATGATTGGGAAATGATTGGTAGAGGTGGAAGACTATAAGAAAGTCAGCATCTGAGCAAGATGAATTATTATTTAAATTAACCTATTATAAATAGGTTAATTATAATTAATTAACCTTTTATTTAAATTATTTCCTATTATAATGGGAAAGTAGGCAGGACCTCTGTGTGTAGATGCAGTTGGGTGGGAGATGTGACAGTGGGAGTCTGCAGAAGCTGTCTTCAGCTTGCTTCCACTTCCCTGGGAAGATAGGAGATTAGGTTATCATTGGAAAGGGGATTGAGATGCTGGAGGAATGAGAAGAGAGGAAAAGTCACTCATGGGAGAAGAAGAAGAAGTCAGGAAAATGTCGTCTGATTCCTGGGTAGCACTAAGGACCCACCTGAGGTTAGTGATCCGAAATGAAAAGTGAGCCTGCCGGCAGGTTGTAACTCTTCCCACCAATTCTGGGCTCTGCTGTGCCCTTACTGATGGAGGAGTGAAAGGGGTAGTTCCCAGAAGCACATGGGACTTGGAGACCTCTCTTCATACCTAGTAGGATCCTATAGTAGGGAATCCTGTTTGCAGGCATTGACCAGCACCTCAAGGATATCACGGCCAAAGTCTCTGCAATTCTTTTGATTGGTCTCAATAAGGTTGCTATTCTTCCAGCCCTCATGTCTGAGTTCTAGGTAAGAGGAATGAAAAAGGCATATGAAAGAAATGACTGTCCACCAATTAGGAACAAAAAGAAGTAATTAATGAGAAAGATATCCATTGCAACACTCATTCAATAAGCATTTACTGAATACCTATGTGTGTCAGTCAAATTGGGCATAAGGATCCAAAGGAGAACACGACAGGCAAGGTGTCTGTTCCCACAGAGCTTCTACTCTACTGGAGAGACACAGAAAATGAATAAACTGAACAAATACAGGTGACCCTTAAATAACGTGGGCTTGAACTGTGTGGATCCACTCATACACAGATTTTTTTCAATAAATATAGTACCTTATTTTCATTTTACATAACCCTGAGGCTAGATTATAAATGTGTACTATAGAATATATATGAATGCAAAGTATTTCTGATCCATCTTCCTGATGGCTATTTCTCATCATCTCTCTGTTACGTCAAGTGTCTAGCAATGGCTGTAGTTTTGTCACAGCTTCTGCTCCCATTGTGGTTCCAGATCTTTGCCAACAACTTCAGCTGTTAACTCTGTTAACACTTCCTGAATTCCTCCCACGTTTGGAATAGTAGTAGTTTCCTGATATTACCAAATGTTGGGTTGCCTTACTACATCTTGATTGGCTTTTCACCTTTTCCAATGTCATCATAACTATTTCCTCATATTAAATTCTCTCTATTGAAGTATCTGGTTGGGTTGTTTTCTTGATTGAAACATGAATGAAACACAATTTGCTGAGGAGAAATCTGTCATATAAAGAACTGGTTCCCAGAAGAGAAAGTCCAATAGGAGCTAGTCACTTCAGGAAACCACTAAGGTGGGGAAACTAGTAGTGCTAATAGTTTATGAAGAGAGACTACATGGTTGGATTTAGTTTCAACACATTTTAGGAAGTCTGCCTGAAATAAAAGAAGGCAGAAGGAGCACCTTCCTTTCGAAATGTGGTTTCTGTCCTCAAAAATTCAGAACTATTACTGAGAAACACTCAAAAATTGGGCAATGCTGGGCTGGAGACATTTGTAGTGAGCACCTACACCTCACGTGGCTAAAACGAAGGTGAGGCAAGTGAGGCACTTTTTTGGGAGAAGAATATAAAGGGGCACCAAAAAATCAGTAAGCAAGCTCAATAATATTAATGCAAAAATCCACAATAAAGAAAATACCAAATTTTAATGAAGGCAAGGTCCAACCCTATACTTAGATGACTCATCTCACCCACTTCATTCCATCCCAGCTCAATTGGATGAGAAGATACTGGGAATGTTGGAACACAAGAAGAGGTGTTCCTGCAAAGTCAGAGTTGAAGGTGTTGGAGTGATGCCCAGACCTGTTTGAAGATATTGCCCAACTGCTGGTGGCTTTCCAGGAAATTAGAGGTGGCACGCCATGGGGGTTCCAGTCCTCTAAGGAGGGATGATGCCCAGCTGGTGACGGTAACTTGAGGGGGCATTAAGAAACAGTTTCTGGCACTATGTGGGGAATATTTTTAGAAACTAGAAACTGGAGCCAGTTTTATTCATCAGGGTAAAGAGACTATCCTGGGGAAGAGTGATAGGAAGAAGAAGCAAAACGGAAATAAGAGTGTCTTTTCTCCCTTCTCCAGTCTTCAAGCCCCTTTTAATAATTCTAATTAGTATATTCCGGCTGGGAGACATCTGAAAAATTAGAAATATGGTTTTTAGAGTCCTGGATTCAGCACCATAAAGCAACATATAGAAAGGTAGGTTTGGAGAGGAGAATCAATAATTTAATGACTAACACTTTGAGCCTGGCAGTGTGTGCTGCTTTCATCAATGGAATGTGGGTGGAAATGGCATATCAAAATGAATTTCTTCTCCTTCCTGGCAAAGCCACATATGGTTGTTATGGACTAATTGAGAAAAACTTTACCTAAGGCTGAATTATTAAAAATGTGATAATTTTCTTGAAGTCACTGATGCTTATTGATGTTTATTCATTGCTTTTTTAAAAAAAATGTATTCCCTTTTTAGATTCAAAGTGCAAAGATGAAAATTTGATGAAAATATTTGTCTATCTACCTATCTATCTAATCTCAGCTTCTCACACCCAGCTGCCCTGAAAGCAGTGATTGCTATTTTTCTACCTCTCTTGGGGAAGAAATAAATAATGTGAAGAAATGATGCTGATCATTGCTCAGGGATCTTCAACAAGGTGAGAGCTGGATTTGTCTGGGAATAACTAAGAAAGTCCTTCTTTCTGCAGGTTCCA
Organism: Tursiops truncatus; assembly: GCF_011762595.2. Lineage (NCBI taxonomy): Eukaryota > Metazoa > Chordata > Mammalia > Artiodactyla > Delphinidae > Tursiops > Tursiops truncatus. The sequence goes on from NC_047040.1 coordinate 27,576,934, forward strand.
AGTACAGTCAATTTAATGAACCAAATCAGTGATTTATCTAAGGAGACTTATAAACATTGACTTTATTGTGATAGCAGAGGTAGTTTGTTTTCTAAAACTGAAAAGTCAGGAGACATGATGAGTAAGTTCTTTTAGATGAGCCTTTCCAAATCCCAGAGCTTTAAAATGAGCCATTTTATGATACATGTTAGGGAATGTCATTTTAAATTAAATTGTTGGCTTCTGTGCCTACCTTTCAGTGAAAAAAACCCACCAGTCCCTAATGGATTTTCTGTGAGAGGCAGCAATACTAGGAAGGTCCTCAGGAGTTTTCTCCAAACATAGCAAATGCCAAGACAAAACAGTGATCGAGTAACTTCTATAAGGGCTTGTGACATTATTTGCTTTTCTTAGATTGTGCTCTTTCTGTAAGGAAGCAAAATTCACATCGTTTTTATTTTGTGATGGCCAGAGGGGCTGGAAAACAGATCATTGATTTGACACACTATTTCCTAGAATATGTTCTACATTTAAACAGTAAGACAGCTCAGTTCTGCAGATAGTATGTGACCTTTGTGGCCGGAGTTCAAATGAGGGTAAAAAGAGCAGTTCTCCTTCTTAGCTCATGAAGATGCAATGATTACTGTTGCAGGCAGAATAGAAGATCATAGTAACTGGATGGTTTTACTTGGTTTTATTCTCTTATTCTTTTGAAAAGAACAAAAGGTCTTCCACGGTATCTACCACATCTTGCTACTCTCAAATTCATAAGGATAAATAACCCCAGTGATCAGGAAAAAAGATAATATTTTGTGCAAATAACAATGAAGAAACTCTCAAACAAATTCCTGCAGCACTACATATACATTAATGAAAAAGAGGCAAGAAACAGAGGAATCTAGAAAACTTTGCTCTGAAAATCGTGTACCAGAGGCCAGGACAGCTTACGTGAGCCTATAAGGTCAGTGGGTTAAACACATAAAGGACTACCCAGATGATGAGAGAAAGGCCGGGAAGCAGCATGGTCCAGCTCAGTGTTCAACTCAGTTCATGGATTCATCCTTGTGGCCAAAAGTACCCAGGCCTTTAACAAAAGTCAAAATCAGAAATGACAAGTGTTTTCCTCTCTGCGTCACTTTATTTTCTGATTTTTATAATTTATGCAAAGAGGAATAGATAAGATGATTTTTTTTTTCAGGCAAGGCATGATCTTGAGAAAACTTGCCATATGCCAGCCAGGTGGCTGGAGTTAATTTTAGATGTCACACTTTGGTCAGAACCTCAGAGCCATGCTGACATTCCAGAGGATGTGTAGATCTTAGAGGACAGGAAGTCAGCTCTCCCTCAATGTTACCAGTCGCTGGTGTTTGAGGCAGTAAACCACTGTATGCCTTTCACCTCATTGGTAGATTAGAAACTGCATCATCTTCACCCGTAGGAATTAATAAGGAGCATAAATCCAGTCACTCTTTGGAGAATGCTACTGAAGATTTTCTACTTCACACACACACACACACACACACACACACACACACACAATATGGACTTGTTGCAAATCTACTTAATTTATCTCAGTGCCCAAGACCTTCAAATATTGACCCACCACAGAGAAGAACCCATGAAATTATTTTGGAGGGTTTCAGCACTTCAAAGATATGGAAACTTTGGTTTTATTGTTTGGGTCTTTATTAAAGAAATTTGAGATATTGTGCCTTGCTGTTTCCCTGTAATCTTTAGGGAATAGTTCAATTAGAGTGTGAGAGTGGGCAAAAAATGAGAGAATGAATGAGGGGAAAAGAGGGACAAATCTTGGTGGGTAAAATAGGGAAGTGTTGTCTGACATTTTCGTCTGATGAAAGACTTTCCTTTTTTCCTTTTCTGACTTTCTCTCCTTTTGAACATGAAATTAAACAAAAACAAAAACTTTATCTCTTTCCTTAATTGACCTACTGAAGATAAAATTTGTTTCCTTTAAAAAGTACCTCTTGTAGGGAAATATAAATTAAACTTTCAGTGGTTTGGAACAATTAACTCACCATTTGGAAGATAAATTATATGCCTGCCTGACCAAAAAATGTGCCTTTTGATCTGAGGAGCAAGATATGTAAAGTTTGAGTCTGCCTAACTGTGATGACAAGTGAGATTTCTCTCAGGCAAAAAAATATAGAAAAAAACAAGTGCAAGAATAAAAATACACTCAGAATACTTTTCCTCCAATCAGAGAGCAGAGAAAACCACATTAACAATTGCTTATTGAAATACATTTTGTTTTCCCTGACAGTTAATACCAAATAAAATCAACCAGGGGAGAGAAAATAAGAAAAGTTTTAATAAAGTGAAAATATGACAAGAGCACAGGTTAAAATAATATTTTGTTTTCACAAATAGATGCTGTATTAGCACCTAGGGCTACTGTAACAAGATGCTACAAACTAGCTGGTTTAAACAACAGAAAGTTATTGTCTCACAGTTCTTGAAATTAGAAGCCCAAGATCAAGGTGTCAGCAGAGTTGGTTTCTTCTGAAGGCTATGAGGGCAAAACTGTCCCATGCCTCCCTCCTAGTCTCTGGTGGTTTGCTGGTAATCTTCAGCATTTCTTGACTAGTAGACCCAACACTCCTATCTCTGCCTCCATCTTTACATGGTGTTCTCCCTATGTGTGTGTCTGCCACTGAGTCCAAATTTCCCCTTTAATAACAACACCAATCATATTATATTAGAGCTCACCCTAATGGCTTCATTTTAACTTGTCTGCCAAGACCCTATTTCCAAATAAGTATATTCACAGGTACTGAGAGTTAGGACTTCAACATCTTTTGAGAGAACGTAATTCAACCAAAAAGACACATTACTGCTTATTCATAGTGAAACACTCACTCTAAGAGTCAACCAATTTGCTAATTTAACTAATTTATTAATTTTTAGTTAAGCCTTTAACAGACCTTCAGATGGTCAGGGAGAGAATCTTGAGTGATAAGAAGGCTTTGCAATAGAAAACCCTTCAGCATTTGATTATTGAGAGATGTGTGTTTCTCTGTGCTTGCTTAAAGACCTGTAAGTTGACAGTTTTTCTCTTCAGGCAGTGGCATCAAAGAGGATTGTGAGCTCTTAGAGACCACAAGCCCCAACACAGACAGCAGGCATATTATGTAGGCTGATGTGTTCAACAGAGGACGGGGAGACCACTACAGCTTGGAGAATGATTGAGTCTTTAAGTCATCTGCACTGCATAATAAAAACTGCTGAAAGGGGCACAGAAACTTTTATTTTCAGGGTCCAACTCCTTAGACTTTTTGAGGGGGTAAAAAAAAAAAAGTGTTCTTCTGTTGTTTCAGCTCTTTCTCCAGGAAGAAAATACTGAACATTTTACAAACTATAGATGAGTCAAAAAATAGATTGTCTCTGAAGACTGTCAGTAGACCTCTGTGCTCCTGACAGGTGAGATAGACCTTTGTCACCATCCTCCAACAGGAAACTATCCTCAGGTTTTGTCTATGGCATTCATTTTCAAAATGTAGTCTCTGGACCAACAGCATCATCATCACCCGGGAACTTGTTAGAAATACAAATCCTTGGGCCCAACCCCAGACCCAGTAAATCAAAACCTCTGAGAGTGAGGCTGGTTTTAACAAGCTTTCAAGAGATTCTGAAGCTCCCTCAAGCTTGAGAACCATTAGTCTTCACTAAAGTGAATATATTGCCGGCCAATATAATTGAAACCAAAACTATCAGATTTTCGGTCATAATCTGTATTTAGGGTTTACTTTAAACTGTATGTTTGGAGTTATTGACTATTCTTGCTCTTCTGAAATATTTCTTTGCTGATAAAATTTTAGGACTTTTTCTGATATAAAAGCAGTAAGTGCCAGAATATTTTAGTGTCACATGTTCAAACTGGGGAGGAGAGAACACTCTCAAATGCAATCGTTGCTGAGAAAGATTTCAGACATATCATCAGTCTTGTTCATCTCATTCAGATTAGAGAAATCTTCTCATAGGATTGCAGAACTGATTTACTCTGAGTGTCTTGCTTTAAAGTTTTTTTTTAAACACGAATGCCATCCCAGACCTGCTGAATCAGAATCTTTGTTCTTAGGGGTCCAGGTAGTGTATAATCAAAAACATCCTCAGATGATCCCACTGAACACATGTTATAAACCATACAACAAACTTTGCAAATTTTATCCGTGACATCCTTTGAGGGGTGATTATTTTTAACATGAAGACATCTGGTCTACCGTAACCACCTGAGAAAGTAATTAACCATTTTAAAATAAATAAACCCATTTTTTATACCTCATGGAGACTACCACATGGAGAAAGAGGAGTCCCAGCTGAAGGCACTGGGAAGGAGCCTAACCTAGCCTAATCTGGAGGGTTTAGCTGCATCTTGAATGTAATAGCTCCCATTGAGTTCATACCATAGGCCAGAGGCTCAATTTACATTATCTTAATAAATATTTTCTCTTATACTTCCAACCACCCTAAAAGATGATTACTATTAGCCCCATTTCTAGACTAGGAAACTGAAAGGTAAGTGATTTGTCCAACACTGCAAAGCTAGTAAGTGGAAGAGCTGAATTGAAGTTGGATCTCTCTCAAGTTTGGCTATTATTTCTCTACTGCTGCCATACACAGAAGTGGCAGGCACTGGGAATTTAATACCAATTTGTAGAGTATTTCAACAAGACAATCTGACAAAACATAACAGGAAATCCAGGGGCAAGCAGCTGGCACCAGTGACACAGGTCAAGAAGCAGCACATGCTGGATGCAACCCAAACACCCAACAATAGAAGGACAATGAAAAATAAAAGTGACTTAACATTTGTTGAACTTTTTACTATGTACTAGGCTCTATTCAGACACTTTACCTGTTTTAACTTATTTAATCCTTGTAACAAATCTATATGGTAAACATTATTCTTCTCTCAGTTTACAGAGATGTTAAGGAGCTTGTGCAAGGTCACTGAGATTTGACTCAGGCACTCTGGTTTCAGATAATGCTCTTAGCCATTATGGAAGTTAGGATGTATCATGATGATGATAGTACCACATGGTAATGTATATAAGAATTATAAACATGTAGACTACACCAACAAATGTGTGTGGATAATATTACATACCAATTCAAAACTATTGAATAATTTGTTCAATTGCATGCTACAATAAGTATAAGACATTTAACATGTATTTTACACTATACATAGAGAATTCTAAAGATGCTACCAGAAAACTACTAGAACTAATCAATGAATTTGGTAAAGTAGCAGGATACAAAATTAATGCACAGAAATCTCTTACATTCCTATACACTAATGATGAAAAATCTGAAAGTAAAATTAAGGAAACACTCCCATTTACCACTGCAACAAAAAGAATAAAATACCTAGGAATAAACCTACCTAAGGAGACAAAAGACCTGTATGCAGAAAACTATGACACTGATGAAAGAAATTAAAGATGATACAAAGAGATGGAGAGATATACCAAGTTGTTGGATTGGAAGAATCAACATTGTGAAAATGACTCTACTACCCAAAGCAATCTACAGATTCAATGCTATCCCTATCAAACTACCACTGGCATTTTTCACAGAACTAGAACAAAAATTTCACAATTTGTATGGAATACAAAACACCCCGAATAGCCAAAGCAATCTTGAGAAAGAAAAACGAAGCTGGAGGAATCAGGCTCCCTGACTTCAGACTATACTACAAAGCTACAGTAGTCAAGACAGTATGGTACTGGCACAAAAATAGAAATATAGATCAATGGAACAGGATAGAAAGCCCAGAGTTAAACCCATGCACACATGGTCACCTTATCTTTGATAAAGGAGATGAGAATATAGAATGGAGAAAAGACAGCCTCTTCAATAAGTCATGCTGGGAAAACCGGACAGCTACAGGTAAAAGAATGAAATTAGAACATTCCCTGATACCATACACAAAAATAAACTCAAAATGGATTAAATACCTAAATGTAAGGCAAGACACTATAAAACTCTTAGAGGAAAACATAGGCAGAACACTCTATGACATAAATCACAGCAAGATCCTTTTTGACCCACCTCCTAAAGAAATGGAAATCAAAACAAAAATAAACAAATGGGACCTAATGAAACTTCAAAGCTTTTGCACAGCAAAGGAAACCATAAACAAGACCAAAAGACAACCCTCAGAATGGGAGAAAATATTTTCAAATGAAGCAACTGACAAAGGATTCATCTCCAAAATTTACACCAGCTCATGAAGCTCAATATCAAAAAAACAAGCAACTGAATCCAAAAATGGGCAGAAGACCTAAATAGACATTTCTCCAAAGAAGATATACAGATTGCCAACAAACACATGAAAGAATGCTCAACATCATTAATCATTAGAGAAATGCAAATCAAAACTACAATGAGATATCATCTCATACCAGTCAGAATGGCCATCATCAAAAAATCTGCAAGCAATAAATGCTGGAGAGGGTGTGGAGAAAAGGGAACCCTCTTGCACTGTTAGTGAGAATGTAAATTGATACAGCCACTATGGACAACAGTATGGAGATTCCTTAAAAAAACTAAAAATAGAAATTCTATATGACCCAGCAATCCCACTACTGGGCATATACCCTGAGAAAACCATAATTCAAAAAGCGTCATGTACCACAATGTTCATTGCAGCTCTATTTACAATAACCAGGACATGGAAGCAACCTAAGTGTCCACTGACAGATGAAAGGATAAAGAAGATGTGGCACATATATACAATGGAATATTACTCAGCCATAAAGAGAAACGAAATTGGGTTATTTGTAGTGAGGTGGATGGACCTAGAGTCTGTCATACAGAGCGAAGTAAGTCAGAAAGAGAAAAAGAAATGCCGTATGCTAACATATGTATATGGAATCTAAAAAAAAAAAAAAGGTCATGAAGAACCTAGGGGCAGCACGGGATTAGAGACACAGACCTACTGGAGAATGGACTTGAGGACATGGGGAGGGGGAAGGGTAAGCTGGGACAAAGTGAGAGAGTGGCATGGACATATATACACTACCCAACATAAAATAGGTAGCTAGTGGGATGCAGCCGCATAGCACAGGGAGATCAGCTTGGTGCTTTATGACCACCTAGAGGGGCGGGATAGGGAGTGTGGGAGGGAGGGAGTCGCAAGAGGGAAGAGATATGGAGATATATATATGTATAGCTGGTTCACTTTGTTATAAAGCAGAAAGTAACACACCATTGTAAAGCAATTATACTCCAATAGAGATGTTAAAAAAAAAGCATTATATTTAAAGGGTAGTCTTTCAAAGGGCTATATTAGCTATCAATTCTTGTGTAAGAAATTAACCAAAATTTAGCAGCTTTTAACAACAAACATTTATCATCTCATATTTTCTGTGGATGGGGAATCTTGACATGACTCAGCTGGGTTCTCTGGCTTTGGGCTTTTCACAAGGCTGCCATCAAGATATTGGCCAGGGTTTCAGTCATCTCAAGGCTCCATTCAGGCAGGACCTGTTTTTAAGTTCACTCATGTGGCTCTTGAGTGGCCTCAGGTTCTCACTCACTGTTAGTCAGAGGCATCAATTCCTTGCTATTTGGGATAGGAGTGCTGACAACATGGCTACTTGCCCGAGAGAGAGGGGGGGGGGGAGAGAGAGAGAGAGAGAGAGAGAGAGAGAGAGAGAGAGAGAGAGAGAGAGAGAGAGAGAGAGAGACCATAGTCTTTTTGTGACCTAATCTCAAAAGCGACATACATATCACTTTCACCATATTCTATTTGTGAGTCACTAGGTCCAGCCCACTCTCAAGGGGAGGAGATTACATGAGAAATACCTGATTACAAGAGCTGGTGTTTACTGTGGGCCAAGTTAGATGTTTCCTACTACAAGCATAGATGTGTTTTGTTATTTCTAGCTTTTCATGACATCTTTTTTCAAGCCACTTTGGGGCATATTTCCCAAAACGTAATACTTTAAGCAAAGCTTTTGAATAGTTTTGAAGCTCTTGGAAATAAAACTAATATATACTGGTATATGATTTACAGCACTCCATAGTTGAAACACAGTTCACTTGTGTTACCTCACTTGGTGCTTGGAAGAGTTTTTTAATTGCAAACTCACACAAATTTTTCTTAAAGTCATGATGCCTCCCTTGTTACTTATTATGGGACCACTTAAAGAGGAAAATATAAGATTTCACAGATTGGCCCAACACTGAGCCCAGGGTCTTTTACAACAGGAGAAATAAAGATGAAGCTCAAGGAGTAGGAGGGAAAAAAAAGTAATTTGAGAGAATAGACACGTTTATGAATTCCAATCAGCCTGGTGGAAATATCTTATAGTCTCCTGGAAATACAGAACTGAAGCTGAGAGGTGAGAACTGAAGAGCTTTTTCTTACTTCATAATTTTGATTATAAAAGTAACAGGGCTTCCCTGGTGGCGCACTGGTTGAGAGTCCGCCTGCCGATGCAGGGGACATGGGTTCGTGCCCCGGTCTGGGGAGATCCCACATGCCGCAGAGCGGCTGGGCCCGTGAGCCATGGCCGCTGAGCCTGTGCGTCCGGAGCCTGTGCTCCGCAACGGGAGAGGCCATGACAGTGAGAGGCCCATGTACAGCAAAAAAAAAAAAAAGTAACATACATTCATTGAAAAACTTTCAGACAATTTTTAAAAGCATAAAGAATAAAAATGTTATAGTCATACAGTCTAGAGATATAAGCTGTTAATATTTCCTAAGGCTCGTCGTAGAAATATGTATTTGTGTATGCCAAAAAAAATGGTGTGCAAAGTCTGATGGTGATTCCGTCTTCTAAAGGGTGTCAGCTGATTCACATTAGTATTAGGAGTGGGTGGGTAAATCTCTTCAGTTAGAGAGACTGCTGAGGTAGGAGTAGGAAAAGATGAAAATATCTACATCTCTGCCAGTTCTGTGCCATTGAAGGGTAGGGTCTGGGGTCAAGGGCACACCGTTCTGCAGGGAACATTAGAATGTTTACACAGGCAAAAGTAGTCCTAGAACTGAGAAGAGGCTGAGACTTTAATATGCTTTGTATCATAAAGTGAGAGGAATTGAGCTTGACCAGGGAGCATAAGAAAGGGGTACCCAAAATAGAGAAGTTTTAGACATCAAAGGAAGACTGAAGGACTTTCAAGGACATGTATATGCATATTCATTTTTTCTTTATTTCACTGATATTCTATTTTCTTTAATCTTCAGTAAAAAGTGGATGTGATTGTATATGTGTGATTGAAAAGGGCTCTTTTCCATATCTCAAGTGACATGATATAGAACAGGGATACCATGAAGAACAAAAAGAACTAACACTTTGCAAATTTAAATTAAAAATCAAGTCTATGGAGATAGCAGCTTAAAGAACTAGGATTCAAAGGCACAATATCTCTTCCCAAAGACTCTCCTTTTAGCAACCATATTGGTTTTTTTATTCTATACTACTGCTCCACTGATCCACCACGGAGATTTATATCTGGGTAAATTGAAGCAAAAACATTCAGAGGAGGCAAAACTATTAAGAGAAGAACCCACAGTGAAGCATTTGGAAATATCCACAGTAAAGAGATGGTCAACGAAATGGACAAAAAAAATAACAAAAAAAAGTGAGTATTGCATAAGTGACTGGATGAAGAGTTTCAAGGATTGGAAAGTCAATAGTGTCAGGAGTTATCAGGGGTTTACACAAATGAAGATAACAACAAATCCCCTGGATCTGGCAAGAAGGGGGACAGATAATCTTAGAAAGAAAGCAATATGCAAGGAGGGAGGATGCAAGCTGAGAGCAAGCAAAACCTAGACTGAGGTTAAGAAGGAGACAAATGAATAAGGAGTGAAGGTAATAAGTGAATATTTATTAAGGAACAGGATATCCCCATGGCAGTCTCAAAATAACTCCCTGTAAGTTAATTAGTAATTATGGGGGTAAGGGGAGTAGTAAATTTACTGCAGATAAATCTGGAGTACATCAACAAATGATCCAAGTTAACCTTACCTAATGGGATACCATTTTTATAAAGACTGAATGACTTACAAACTATAATTATTCAGATTTTAGTATTTGGTAGTCACTTTCTTTAAAATGAATGGAGTGAGCCAATCACCTCAAGGAAAACATAGTATTTGCTGCCAGTGATAAAATTAGAACATTGGGGGCTTCCCTGGTGGCGCAGTGGTTGAGAGTCCGTCTGCCGATGCAGGGGACGCGGGTTCGTGCCCCAGTCCGGGAGGATCCCACATGCCGCGGAGCGGCTGGGCCCGTGAGCCATGGCCACTGAGCCTGCACATCCGGAGCCTGTGCTCTGCAACGGGAGAGGCCACAACAGTGAGAGCCCCGTGTGCCGCAAAAATATATATATATATATATATATATATATATATATATATATATATATATAGAACATTGAAGCAAAAATTAGAAATTCAGGAAAATTCCATCTACCACCATAATTTTGATAGCTTCCCAGTCCTGAATAACTTCTTGATGAGATGGTGTTAATATTAAACAAATGTAATTTTTTCATATTGATAATGAAATTTGACATTTGGAAGATCTGCATAACCCCGGAAACCAATATTTTCCAAAATTACCAATGCCTGATGTTTCAAAATCTTGCATGGCTGCATAGTTCAGTGATATGGTTTCAGATTTCACATTGAAACTAATCTTTAGGTAACTACTTCTTATTCAGATGTGACGTAGTATCAAAGACAAATATCCACAATTATCTGAAAATCTATTGAAATGCAACGCAGTTTTAAAGCTGGTCAGTTTTAATTTCTCATACAGTAAACAGTGATAGATAGAACCAAAATGAACAAAATCTTTTTGGCCTCCTCAATAATCTTTAAGAGAATAAAGTCATCCTGAAACTGAAAAAGATACGTTGATTTTATTGGTGTGGTCATTTGATTCAATTCTGAGGAGACTTGCTGAGAAATTTTTAATCTAAATTGGTATAGTTGATTCTGAGGCTTTTCTGTCTTTTTCCATTGACTGGCAATGAATTGACTGGCAACAGAAGGCTTGCTATTTTCATGGAGTTTTTTAGAGATAAGTTGTAAAAATGTGTAATTTACATTCTGAATTTACATTTGAAAATCTGTAGCTTTTGAAATTCATCAAATTTGATCAGAACTTATTATGCCAAAATTGATTGAATCAAAACACATTTACAATTTTTGTTTTAGATTTTTGCTAAAAGAAGCTGTTCCACATTAGGTTAAAATGTCATTTCTAAATGTCCAGCCTTTAGTAACAATCATAATGTAATTACCTCAGTGAATTCATTTCTGCAGAGAAGGACCGATGGGTGATAAGCAACTATTAGCAATGGCATAACTAAATGATGGTAAAACTTTTGTTCTTTTTTCTAAAAAAAAAAGCTATTTCACAATAGTAATAGGTTTATGGGCACCAATTTCATAATGCAGTTCACCAGTACAGCAAAATGCTAATCAATATTCATCATTGCAAATTAGAAAAATAAAACAACTTTTATTATGAGTTAGAAGAAGAAAAAATTAAGATTAAAGGGACCTTAAGCAATTTTTTAAAGGCTCCTTATTTCTCCTATCATGAAATTCTACAAATTAGAATGGAAGTGCAAAAGATGTCATTTAGTCAGATGTGAAGTTCACCTTTTACAAATATGGAAACGAAGATGTGTGTAATAAAGTTGAGAGAAATTTAACACTTCTGAAAATCTTACCGTGAAATACACTGAATGTTTGGTAGTTAGGCTAAGAGGGCATTGTCAGAGGTCACCTGAGTGTGATTAACCATAAATATATTTATTTTTGTCTCACAGTATAGTACCTAGGTGAGTGTTTCTTGATGGTGGGCCACCACTGCCCCAGGCTGACTCTTAAGGACCGAGACCTTTTCCACTTTGTTATCATTTGGTGCTCAAAACTTTCTAACCTGGTGCACAAAACTTTCTTACATCTGTTGAATAACAGCTCATCAGGTCACCACAGAGTTTTTTATTCTGTAGTAACCATTGATATAAGTGCGCTGTCTGCCTGGTAGAATTCACCTACACCATTCAGTGTCATCTTGTCCATTCTTCTGCAAATGGTTTCTTTATCCAAATCCTAAATTATTCTCTCCTCATATTTTCTCTATCCTTCTTGTATTGTTCAAACTACCATATAATTTTCTCCTTAGCAGCGTATTTCAAATAGTTAAAAGACATAAATACATTTTACACATGAAAATCATCCTAACTTTGTTTGATTTCAATTTCTGAAATCAGAAATCCCAGGCAACTTTATAATTCTTTTCCAAAAATAGATGAAAAAACAGGCCAAGGAGTAATTGTCCTTTTTAAAAGAATAAACATTTTAAACACAATCTTTATACATATATATTTCCCCCCTCTGATTTTTCAGAATCTCCTAAACTATATCTGCCCCAACATCATTGTCCCAGTGCTCTATTGAATAATTTCCACAAATCCTTTTGCCAACGTTTTACAGCTGTTTGCATTACAGTTTACATTAAGAAGCAGCAAGAGCAGTATCTCACCAGCAGCTAAAATTCAATGTAAAAGGGAGAGGAAAAATGACTAGTGATCTCAGACTGTAATACTAATTGAGACGTAGGGAGACTAAATCCAGATGGGGACAAAACAGAATGGCACAGGCAGAAGAAGGCTGGCTGGAATCCCAGACAGTAACAGAGATCATTAGTGCTCACCACATGCATGTAATCTCCTCTTTCTGGGCACACTGCTGGACCCATGCTCCTCAAAGTGTGGTGCCTTGACAAGGTGTTACTCTATAAACTGTTATTAATCTGTGATGTTGTAAGGAGCTAAGACTAGTATATAAAGCAACTGTATCAGTAAGCACACAATTAAGTTCAGCTAATATTCTTTCCCTAGAAAAACTTTCTCAATGAAGGAATCAATGTGTTGGTTTATATTCTTATTTAAATATCAAGGATTTAACAGAACAGTTACTTTGAGCAGCACTGCAGGAGAAAACATTCTCCAAATTCTCAGATCTTGTTGAGGACAACTGACTGGTTTTCACTAATGTAATATGAGCAGAAATAACATGAGTCAACTCCCAAACAGGATATTTGTAGTGGCCACTTGGTTGTGCCACCCGGATCTCCTTTTTCAGGATTGAAATACTCATCCTCCAGCCACTGTCGGTGCTGACAGCTCACAGTCCACTCCCAATGATTGCTTTTGCCTAAAGAGAGCTGATTTCCCTGCTCCTCCCCACCCACAGGGTGACATTGACTTCTTGGGTTACATTTATATTCAATGACTTATCAATTTATGCATATAAAGTCCTGGACTCTATTTGGACAACTCTGAGAGGCCATCCCAGCTCCAGAGCTCCCTGTGGGTCAGCTGAGGCCTTTGTTTTGACTACATCACAGCTCAGCTTCTCTCTCTGCCCAAGCAGGCTTCTTTCATTCTTTCACAGGTTTGATTCTAAGAGCACTCCCCCAAAATCTTCCTGAACACAAATCTTCATCCCAGAGAGTGTTTCCCAAGGAACCCACCCTGCCATAATGATGAAAAGCAGATCTGACCTCTTCTAACTATTTCTCTTCTCTGGGCTGACAGTCTTCTGAAGAAGATTTCACTGGAGACCTTAGAAGGTGGAGGAGTCATATGATGAGTCCTTGGTCCCTAAAGGATCCCCTAGAGCCTGAGCCTACTCATCAACAAATATCGGACCAGGATATGACAAAATTTGCCATTTATTTGTTAAGGACCTGAGATTCATTATTATGTGTTAAAACAGTTAATCCACACAGACTAATATAAAACATAGATTATTGACTCATTTGTAACTAAATATTAAGTAGATTTTTTATCTTAGCCCCAAACTAGCATGTTTTCCCTCCATTTTTTTTTTTTTTTTGCCAGTCAATTGGGACTACTGACAAAAAGAGTATTTATTTAATTTTGTCAAGTGATCTTTCCTTTTCATCTTTACATTTAACTTTTCAGTTGCATAATGGTAATTCTTGAAGATATTATCCAAATTTGTTTAAAGAAATATGAGGAGGCAACAAATCAAAACTTTCTTTTGGAAATTTGAAAGGATTATGTAATTTTCTAATGGAACACCTCATACACAAATCATATGCAAAAGTAGTACACTTGAGTATATGGTCTCAACTTTAGACTTAAAAGCAATTATAAACCTATTACAGTCTAGATAGGTAAGACAAGTTGACATACAATTAAACTGTGCTAATATCCCAAGCTAATGTTTTTCTGATGAAATGGTGACTTGGATAAATTATTCTCTACCACTAAGAAAGGACCAAAGACATAGTTCAGTGAAAAATCACACATGGCAAATAAGAGTAGACTACGATTTAAAAAAAGGAAGCTGTATGCTTTAGCCAAAGAGTACAGAGCTATACACTATGGGTATGTGCTTTTTGTTGACTCATTAAAAGAAGGTACTAATATACACTCTAAGGAGTAATTAAACTTTATAAAGAACTGTGAATGGTCTGAGAGTTACAATTTTATGGATATTGATAGAAGACATGAGTTTCCTGGGTCAGAAAAAAAAGAACAGTTTATTACTCATAGTTATAATAGAAGCCAAATTATCAGCATTTTTTGCACTGATTTCTTGAGTCTAATTGTCACATAGCAAAATGAATAATGCCAGATGGCACCTGCACACACAATAGATTACATTATGTAAGAGAAACCCAGAGCTTAGGGAACCCAAATTGTTTAAAGTGGACAGTAAGCATGCCTGCCCTTTGCTCCAGAGAGAGATATACTCTCTACTTTCCAAGGCTGTGATCAAACCTTGTCTTGGTTCCAGAGGAGAAACTATCTCTATCCTCCAAGGCAGTTCACTATACAAACATCCTTGAAAGATAGTCTAGAACAAAGGGCAGTCACGGCAATTGCTCAAAAGCTACACAGAAACTCAAGGGACCTGTGGAGATTGTCTCTCAAAAACCCTAAGAGAAATCCTTTTCTATGCTTGCACATAAAAGTACAAAACTAGTGTTTTCTGTATCAGTGTTTTACATGCTTATATAAAAAGTACAGGGCTTCCCTGGTGGTGCAGTGGTTGAGAGTCCGCCTGCCGATGCAGGGAACATGGGTTCGTGCCCCAGTCTGGGAAGATCCCACATGCCGTCGAGCAGCTGGGCCTGTAAGCCATGGCCGCTGAGCCTGCACGTCTGGAGCCTGTGCTCCGCAATGGGAGAGGCCACAACAGTGAGAGGCCCGCGTACCGCAAAAAAAAAAAAAAAAAAAAAAAAAAAATACAGAAAAGTATAAAGAAGAAAATATCAATGCTTTGCTTTTCATATTGTGTTTAACATTTGCTAAAATCATCCTTTGATTTTATATCTTGATCCTTTAGAGTACAGAATATATTCCTTGAGAGCTATGAAGATTTGCAAGGTTTTCCAAATGTTCTAAATTTTTCTTTAATTTCTTTTATGCCAATCCAGTCTCCTTTGGGATTTTCCTCTCAGATTCTACCCTTGTGTAGAGCATTTTACCCGTCTGTTTTCCATCCCTCTGTTACTGACTGATTCAACCATATCTGTGTTTTGTGCCTGGAGGAGGATTTCATCTGTCATGATGAGTACCCAATTAGGCCATGTTTATTGTCTTGCTGCTGTTACTTTTCCCCCTGATGCAAGTCACAGTGATTGTTTAATGGACCAGAAAACATCTGATGATAACACAGGACCTCTGGGCTCCTGGATTCCTGTGAATGTCTCTGAGGTTCTTTCATTTGGTTTCTGCTGTGGAGCTGACACTGTGAAATTAATGGGCTGACCTAACTGAGGCCACTAATGATTAGCTGTTCTTCTCTCATGAAAGAACGTTTTGTCCAATATCTACACATACAGAGTGCAGCATCAGAGAGGTTCATTTTTCTAGCTTCTTTGCTTTATGATAGCATGGAGTGTCCTGAGAATTATTAAAAGCTTCATCATAGGTACACAGGCATGTCATCTGCCTGGCTTCTGTGAGCATTTGAATTTGAGACTATTTAAAAGATAGTAATGAGAAAGAGATGGGAAATTGCTAACCTGTACTTTTTGACCTATCAATCACAGTAGTTATGGAACCAAACCCTAGCTAACAGCAGATATTCTTCTCTTAGGAAGAGTTGGGGTAGAAGTGATCAATTTAATGGATGCAAAGATTATGGGGCATGAGAATATATATTTTACTCAATAAGTCAATAAATATAATTGACTGGTACCTGATATATTAAGAGTTGGGAGAAATACAAAGTAGAATGATTCTTTCATTTTAATAGTGTATAACCTATGAGGAGAAAAGGGATATAGAGGTGTGAAAAGTTATGCAGAAAATAGGACAAAATAAAATAGATAGTAATGGAAGAAACTATATGTCATAGGGAATAGCAGAAAGTGATCAGTTACCAACTGGTAAGGATTTAAGTGTTTCAGTGTTCATGAGAGAGAGAGCTTCAGGCTGGGGGTGATCAGAGAAAGTATCTCATTTATGCATGGCAGCTGGTTGTCTGTCAATGTTGAGAATGTGTCCCAAGTGAAAAGACATTGAAAAGAAGAAAAACTACAGTAATTGTCTTTCCTTAGTCTTTTCCCTGGATATGTAGAATTAAACAGGAGTCTAAGTACATTTGAGAGTCATTGCCAATTTTAGCCCAGAAAGAAAGTAATTATATGAAAGCTATTATTCAAATAATCCAGAAAATATTAGAATGCCCATCAGATACATAAGTGGAAACTCATTCACATAGAAAAGAATAGTTTTAGAAATCCAATATTCAGTGTTGTAATCAGTATATGATATATTAGACACAGCATTGGAGAAATGGGATCTCAGAGATGATTAAGAGTAATAATGTTAGAGTTGAAACATGTGTGATTTAGAGTAATTTTGATGCAAAAGCTATGTTACTGGGACCATCAGTGAGACTCTACAATAGTGGTTTTCAAGCTTTTTTTGCCAAAGATGTTTTTGATATTCTAAAGAAAGCTTTGTTCCCTCTCTCTCTTTCCATATCTCCAAGTTCATGCACACAACATTTTCATTCAATTTGGGGTATCCATTTGCCCCTGAAACTCAAGCACATACTCAGAATTAAGGAACCCTGTTATAAAGATCTGTTAAGCTACCATCTATCACCACATATCCACACTGACTATCATATGTCAGCAGTCCTGCTTCACAAAACGAAAGGGGAGGTGGGACAGGTCCTGAACACCTTGGTGTCAGATTCTATTTATGAAAGGCTTTATTGTTAAGCTACTTACAGACTTATTCTATCTTCTAAAAGAAAGAGGAGAAATACTTCTCAGGCAGCACCATTAAAAATGCTCAGGTGAAGTGAGAAGAGTAACATTGACATATATACACTACCAAATGTAAAATGGACGGCTAGTGGGAAGCTGTTGCATAGCACAGGGAGATCAGCTCAATACTTTGTGACGACCTAGAGGGGTGGGCTAGGGAGGGTGGGAGGGAGGCTCAAGAGGGAAGGGATATGGGGATATATATATACATGTAGCTGATTCACTTTGTTGTACAGCAGAAACTAACACGATATTGTAAAGCAATTATACTCCAGTAAAGATATTTTTTTTAAATGCTCAGCTCTGCCACCCTTGAGCTACACTTTCATATCTGATGCCCAAACTTGCCCATTGTATTTTTCACTAATTGCTGCAATTACTTAAAACTTCAGTAACCATCAGAGAGGATACCTTGAGATGAGTAATATTGGACCTTCATATTTTTACTATTTATATGAGTACAATGCTCAGATCAAGATATTCTGTTTGAATAATTTCGATTTCAGTGTAGACCAAACCCAAACTGAGTCTTTAAACTGTTAATAACAACTCTACTTGGCATGTGTTCTGGAATGGGTAGGGTCTCTACATCCTATTTATCTTTCTCTTTGTACTTTCTTTTCTATGTTCTGGTCACTTGGCTTTCAGACCTCAACAATGTGAAAAACTTGCAATGTACTTGCCCATGAAAGATCTTGCATCTAGGTTTCTATGACTTATTAAACCTTTTCTTCAGTCTAGGAATTCTGTGTGATTTTTTTTTTTAATATAGAGCATGAATTGATGGCATTGTGACTTTGCTGAGCCTACCCATCCCATTTTTGACATCCTCCTCCCTTTAGGGGCCTTCTTTATTTTCAGAGGTCCTGGGATCTCATGCTGCAATATAGTACCCATAATGAAGAAGAACAATGGGATAAACCCAACCCATTGTAGAATAAGAAATTTAACTTTTTATACCAGCTTAAATACTTACTAGCTGTTCACCCATAAGAATCTGTCTTAAACTCACTATACCTCATCTGCAATATAGGGATTATAATAACTACTCTGGGAAATTTACTGCTGGACTTCTTGTTCTTTGTTCCCTATATAAGGAGGTTGGAAGTCACCAGTCTATCCTAACAAGTAAAAAGCTAAACAGACTGAAAAATCCACAACTCTTCTTTGATCCATAAGAAAGGGAAGGACACAGGGCAAACCACTGCCCCCAAACTGGAGAGACAGACAGATGAATACAGCAAGTCACAGCTTACTGGAGCAGAAACTTACTGCTGGAAACTGCCACAGAAACCAGTACCGGAGGAGAAAAACCTGACCCAGACATGGCAAATTGCTGGAGGCTTCGTGTTGACAATTCTGAGAGTTAAAAACCCTAGGGGGAACCAGTCTTAGATAGGGGCCCCATAAGACTGTGAGACTTACCTCCAAAAGCTCAATCGGATTCCCACAATAAATACTGGAGAAAAATCCCCTTGGGCTTCCTCCAATAAGGAACTTAGGAACAACTTTGAAGTACCCCAGAGGATTCTGTTCTTCTCAACGGGGCCCGCCCTCAGGGGAAACTGCTTAACCAGAGCCTCTCCTGTGGGGGGGAAATCATCAGAGCCTAATTGACCTGGGGGAAGAGAAATACTCAACTCCAGCTGGATCTACCCATCATTTCCCACCAAAGAGGGAGAGAAAAAAGCTGAGAAACACTTGTGAACACAGTCCAGAGGCATAGGCTCACCAAAAGATTGAGACCTAATCATAGGACCTTAGAACACTTTCTCTCCCCCAACACCTCACTAAAGGCCTATTTATAGCAGTTACTTTTACCCAGTGTATCATGTCTCGCTATCAAGAAAAAATTAAAAGGCATACCAAAAAGCAAAAAACACAATCTTAAGAGACAAAGCAAGCATTAGAACCAGATATGGCAGGGATGTAGGAATTATCAGACCAGGAATTTAAAACAACTATGATTATTATGCTAAGAGCTCTAATAGACAAAGTAGACAGCTTGCAAGAACAGATGGGCAATGTAAGCAAAGAGATGGAAATCCTAAAAAAGAACCAAAAAAGAATGCTAGAGATTTTTTAAAAAACCCTGTAACAGAAATGAAGAATGCCTTTGATGGGCTAATTGTAGACTGGACATGGCTGAGGAAAGAACCTCTGAGCTTGAGGATTTCTCAATAGAATCCTTGAAAACCAAAGAGCAAAGAGAACAAAGATTGGGGAAAAAAAAAAAAAGAAATGAATATTCAAGGGCTGTGGGACAACTACAAAAGGTGTAACATACATAGAATGAGAATACTTGAAAAAGAAGAAAGAGAAAAAGGAACAGAAGAAATATTTAAAACAATAATGACTGAGAATTTCCCCAAATTAATGTCAGACACCAAACCACAGATCCAGGAAGCTCAGAGAACACTGAGCAGGAGAAATGCCAAAAAACTACACAACATGTCATTTTTAAAGTACAGAAAACCAAAGATAAGAAACTTATTGTTGAGTAAAAAGATAATGGTAGTAAAAGTTCTTTGAAAAAAAATACTGTGAAATTTAAGGGCTTCCTATTGTTATTTATAACAACAACAATAATAATAAAATCTTTGATACTAGAATATTTGGTCCATAAATTATGGAACAAGATCAATCGGGCCTCTTTCTCTGATTTTGATTATGATAGTGATGATAATTAAAATAACTTTGTCTTTTAAAGATTATTTATTTTTGCATTTATATATTTATTCAACATACATATGTGTCAGACACTGGGCTAAGTGTCAGACACTGGGCTAAACATTCATAATACAGAGATGAATAGCCAGATTTCCTACTTTGAAGATATTCTTGGCCTAGTGAAGAAGACACATGGGTTAGCAGATTTAATACCGTGGGGTAGAAATATATGCAGATATCATAGATGCACAGAGGGTTGCAAAAAGGCTCCAGCCTAGAGTTCACTGCACCAATCACAGCAACTCTTTCTCTACCTTTCCTTAAGGCTGGAGCTGGTTGCTATGACATCAATTGTCCAACTTGGAGACACTGTGTGCTCCCAGTTTGGAGTAAAATTTTATTCATCAAGGAAGAAGGCATAGTTTAAGGTAGTAGACTGGGAGTTTTTAAAGACATCCATTAGTTTTGCCAGTCCCACATTCCTTTCCCATTCTTTTGGTAACAGATTCCCTCTTTCATGAGAGCATTTTAGGCAGTCAGAGTGGTCTGACTGTGTCCTCCACCATAGAGTGGGCACATGATTCAATCCACACCAAACAGAATCTTATTTTGTGTTTTCCACCAGAGCTGTCAGAGTAGAAGCTCTTTCTTCCCTGAAGTTACTAAATGGCTAATATATGAGTCTGGAGCTCTGAGGGTCTCCTCAGTCACCAGGGGAGTACCTGTCAGAAAAAGACATCAACACAGACAGAGCAGATGAAGACATATAGACTTGATGACATTGTTTGAACCCTAAGATCCAGCCATACCTGAATTGGTGCATCCTTTGGGATTTCTACTTGTATGAGTTAATATATTTCTTTCTTTGCTTAATCTGATTTAAATTAGGTTTTGATCACTTGCAAATGAGAGTTATTAATGAAATCCAAAAGGTAGCTATGAGTCTTCCATTATTTCTTCCTTCCAGAAAGTTAGAGGGCAGAGAAAGCTGAAATGGTCCTGCTCTGCAATGTGTCTATGATAAATCAGAAATTACCAATCCAGTGGAAAAGTCATTACTAGTTTTATGCTATGACTTTCTTAATACAGTCATTTTCTTCTTCATTTTGTCTATCTACTACATGTACCCTATAGCAAATTGAGCTTGTTATTGATTCTGTAGGCAGAAAGTAGAAAATCCTATTCTAGTCAATGTTGACAAGACTGACTCTCCTTCCAGCACACAGGCCACCTGTTCAATATGATGCCTTACTTCCCATCTTTGACTTGGCTGGGCAGCAAGAGGGGTGGGGAATCATGATTTTATACTGTTGGATACACAGACACAGATTTAGAAAGTTGAAGATAGAAATGGAGAGAATTTGGTTTCCATGGAGTTAAGCAGAATTATTCTGTTGTAAGTGACATGGCCTCCTTTGCATCCAAAGTGCATCATACTGATGGATACTTTTAAATGCAAATAGTTTCTGTGCTAGGGGAAAGCAAACATATTGACACAAATATCTTCATGTGTTTTAATAATGAAATGTGAAAAAGGAAATCCCCAATGTCTCTAGAAATAGTCTTGAAAGGAGGTTTGAGTGGCAGCAATGGCCAAGTGGTTAAGATATTGAACTTGAAAAGAGGTTTGACAATTCTGCCTTGAGCACTCAATTAAGTGTGAGCTATAAAATAGAAGTTTGTTAAACATTAAATACAATGAATTATCAATATACAAAAATTATTATCCAAGGCCATAAGCCAAAGTTATTCAACTCTTTATTGACAAAGCAAAAAATATCTGAGTGTAATGGCAAATAAAGATGGATCAAAGAGATTAAAAGGAAAAAACATTCTTGTTATTGTCCTGCTATCCCAGAGATTTTGAAAAGTGGAGTAAAGTGAAATAAGAATAAATTCTTAGTTTGGACAGAACCATTCTTGTTGTCTGGAGGTAGATTATTATAATTTTCTTCATGATAAATAAATATGAAGAAATGAGACAGAAAGTGGTAAGAGTCATGCATAAAATCCTAGGCAGATATGGAAATGTCTATTACCAGTCTATTCACAGTGGGAGACAGGAGTCAAATACTACCAGGTGTGCAGGTGCAGAATTGAAAAACTGTGTATTTTATTGTATTTTAAATTAACAAAAATTTAAGTTAATAAACATCAGAGCTCTGTGAATTGAAGACTTGAATACATAGTTTCACAGAAAAAAATGAAATGAATTGTTTATTAATTAAGTTTCAATATGCTGAAGAGCTGACTGGCTAATGAAAGGGAAAATATAGGTGAATAAAAGCACAGACATCTAACAGCATATCATGAAGGGGCACACAGTACTCTTAGGAATCTTATGAAAGTATGAAAAAGACACATTGTAAGGGTATTGATCATCCTTTGGCACTATTTCAACTATTTCATCCATTAATAGTTACCTCACAAGCTCCATTCTGATTTTCTTTTCATAAAAGTTAAGCAGTCCTTGTTGACTGCCCATCTATTTCTTCTAGGGAAGCTATGTTCCGTTGACCATCTCCACATTTCTCTGAAGGTCAAGCCTCCTTAGATACTGACCTGGCTGGTCACTACAATGATTGAAACACCTTGGATTGAAACACCTTGGACTGGGGCAGTTAAGAGCCACTAACTGGGCTCTCTTGGTTTGAGCCCCCATGATACCCATTGCCATTAGCAAACCAACCTCTGAGAATCCTCTTATACCATCAGTACTGGCCTGAAGAGCCACCACTGATGATGCTGGTGCTTCTCTTACCAGTGCCTTCTTTTTGTTTTTTTAGTGTATGTATTACTTTGTTCATTTTTTTTTATGAGCAATATATTGTGAACATCTTTCTTCAATAGCATCTTTCTATCATGTAAAGGCAACCAGTGCCTTCTTGATGGCCTTGGTGAATGGCATGTCTCCTGGGACTTCCTGTGGAATGTAATACTTGAGCGTGTCCTTTGTTTTCACATAACACATCCACTTCAGCATGCTCACTCCCCTTACCCTTTTATTCCCTCCATCACTTTCTCCTACAGCAATTTAAGTATTGCAACATCTCTCTGTATAAACCCTCACTTTCCCTTAGCTTCCAGGATCCACCCTAGCAACAAGCTGGAATCATCTACTGGGGTGTTTACTAAGTGTTCAATACTATATCCAGAGAAAGTACTCTCAAACCCATAAACTCCCTTTTTCAGGCTTATCAGGTCCCCCCTTAATGTATCAACAAAAATGTCCAGTCCCACAGCTACTCTCTTAGCTTGTGTCAGTGCATGCTGGCTAACATTTGCAGCTCATTGTATTATGGCTCCTCTCTTCCCTTATCAGGCTTATCTAGGTAGGGACATATCCTGAAGGGGCCTCCTGATGCTTTGCAAAGGAAAGGGCATAAGAGGGGAATGCTGTCTTAAAGGTCAACCACATCAGTAGTCCCTGATACTAAATCTTATAGAAAATTACCAGTATAAAGAAAGATGAGCAAGTGTCACTTCAGATCCTGCAAATATTTAAAGGATAGTAAAGAATGTTATAAACAATTTGATGCCAATATATTTAATACTAGAATAAATGGACAAAGTCCCTGATAAACACAATTTACTAAAAAGAGGAACTAAAAAATCTAAATGGCTCTTTATCTTTAGGAAGTTGAATTCATAATTAAAACCTTCACACAAAGAGAACTCCAAACCCAGATAGTGTCACTGGTGAATTCTATCAAATAATTAAGAAAGAAATAAGACCAATTCTACACAAATATTCCTTCAGTATAATCTAACAGAATAAATGAGGCCAGTATAATCTAGATTAGATTCAATTTCATGAATCTAATAGTCCTCAATCAAATATTAGCAAATTAAATATAGCAATATATGGAAAGCATAATAAATCATAACCAAGTGGGGTTTATCTCTGCAATGCAACATTAGTTTAACATTTCCCCCAAAAAATCAATGGAATTCATCATGATTTTAAAAAAAAAAAGAGAAAAGTCATGTGATTATCTCCAAAAATGTGGAAAAGTCATCTGAAACAATTCAACTTAATCATGAAAAAAACTCTTGGCAAACTAAGAATAAGAAGAATATCCTCATTCTGATAAGAATCATCTACAAAAACCTGTCACCAACATCATACTTAATGGTGAATTAATGAATGCTTTCCCTCTAAGATAGGGTACAAGACAAGATTATTCTCTCTTTTCACCTCTGTGCAAAATTTTAATATCCAATGAAACATGGTATACAAAAAAAGAAAGAACAAAAAGCATAACATTTAGAAAAGAAACAACAAAACAGTCTCTATCTGCAGATGTCATGGTTGAACACATAAAAATCCTAGGAAATCTGCTAAAACCAAAAGTGACTTAACAAAGTTTGCAGGATAGAAGACTAATATACAAAAAGTGATCTTTTTCACTAGCAAGCAAAAATATAAAGTACTTAGGAATAAATATAAAGAAAATATGAAAGATTACCGTATTGAAAACTGTATAAAATATTGCTGAAAGAAATTACAGATCTAATTAAATGGAGAGCTATACTATCTACATACATGAGAAGATTTGATTTTAAGATAACCACATGCAATGCCTTCCCAAAGAAAATCTCAACCGATTTTTTGGTAGAAGTTGTAAAGCTGATTATAAAATTTCTATTCAAATTAAAATGACCTAGACTAGCCAAAACAATCTTTAAAAGGGAGAACAAAGTGGGAATACTTATACTATTGACTCTTAAACTTAGCAGAAAGTTAAGTCAGTGAGGTATTGGTGTAAAGATGGACAAATAGATCAATAGAACCAATAGACATACCATATTCGATCAATATATTTTTAATACTGAAAAATATATTTTCAACAATGTTACCATGCAATTCAATGAGCAAAGAAAAAGAAAGGGCATTTCAACAAATGGTGCTGGGATGACTTTATATCCCCATTTTAAAAAGAAAAAAACTGAATCCTATTTCACATGAAACACAAGAATTTATCTGAGATGGGTCAGAGACCAAAACATAAGTCAAATCTATAAAGTTTATAGAAGAAACATGGGAGAGTATCTTTGTATCATTGGTGTAGGCAAACATTTCTTAGGACACAAAAATATAGCCATAAAAGAAAACTTGATAAAGTAGACTTCATCAAAATTAAGAATATTAACAACTCTATTTATAAAATGGGTAAAAATGTTAAAGAGCTATTTCACAAAAGAAGATAATCAGATTGGCTGTTTAGCACATAAAGAGTCGCTCAATAGAATTAGTCATTAACAAAATGCAAATTAAAACCACAATGAGATAACACTATGCACCCACTAGAGTTATTGATATTAAGATTGAAAATACCAAAATAGTGAGGCTACAGAGCAAA
Source organism: Tursiops truncatus (assembly GCF_011762595.2). NCBI lineage: Eukaryota > Metazoa > Chordata > Mammalia > Artiodactyla > Delphinidae > Tursiops > Tursiops truncatus. Next base: position 27,602,261 of record NC_047040.1, read on the forward strand.
GGGACCTCGTATATCATTTCTAAAATTAAAAATGATAAACCCCTTTGAAAATTACTTGGTAATTTCTTGTAAAATTAAATATATATCTATCCTCAAAATGAATTATACAATGATATTAACAGCCACTAGTTGAGAGTTTAACTAAACCACTTTAAAATGTTGCTCCCTCAGCATATATTTTGGGTGGACAAGCAGCCTGCGGGGACCTTGAACTGACACCAGCCGCTCCTGAAGGCACATGCCCTACATAACAGCTTTCAGGGTCATAAGTAAATGTGAGTTCCTGGTATGACTCCCCCCAGTGACTCTTGTGATAAGCACAAGCCTTCTTTTTGTATGCTCTTTATTTATTTATTTATTTTTTTAGAGCGTTAGTATTTATTAAACTGAATTGAGTTGAGAGATTACAAGTATTTTTCCCTTCTATTCCATTTACTTGTTTATTCCCTTTTATTCTTGTAGCCAACCCATCCCCCCCATCAAACATTCTAGTGTGTTTTACAAATACCTTGAAATGTGGAAATTATGCTTATGTCTTTGCTGATGTGAAACAGTCAAAACAACATGTAATCATTAAGTGGTTGATGTAATGCAAATTTTAAAATTAATTAGTTCAAGAATTTTTTTGAGAGAAAATATATATTTCTATGCTCTTTAGATAAGACATCCTCTCTCCCTCCCTCCCTCCCTCCCCACCTACCCCAGGAAGTTTACCAAAATCCCAATCTTTTTTGGTTTGAATTGGCCAATCCAGCCTTAGCCTGGGAATCCCAAAACACTCCACCCTAATAAAGGCATGTGAGTATGTGCCCCAGATCCTGTCACACTCTCTCTACCTGCACCTGCACTTGACATCTCCACGTGGCCCCTCAAGGCACCTGTGAATAATAAACTTCTCTATTTCACTTTCCCTCTCAGTTTTTTGTTGAACCCTGGCTCACCATCTGATACCCTGGGTCTCTACTTAATAAATGTTAATTTAAGAGTCACAATACCACCGTATCCACAGTGTCTGAAAACTGAAACAACCTAAAATGTCCAACAACAGGAAAATAAGTAAGCAAACTGTGGTATATTCATATATACCACATATATTGCTAGAATACTTCTTGGCAATAAAAAGGAATGAATCACTGAAATACACAGCATGGTTGAATCTCTAAATATTATGTTAAGCAAAAGAAGCCAGATCCCCCCAAAATGCATGATGTATGATTTCATTTATATGACATTTTAGAATAAGAAAAATTGATCTATGGTGATAGAAATTAGAAAAACGATTCCTGAGGGCAGGAGTGGGGGAGAAGATTGGAAAAATGGCCCAGGAAACTTTCTCTGGTGGCGCAGATGTTCTATATGCTGATTGTTGTTGCTTGAAATGAGTGTATACATTTACCAAAATCCATAAAATAGTACATTTATATTTTCTGCATTTCAAAGTGTATAAATTAAATGTCAATAACATTAAGAAAAATATATTCTTTTTCTCTATGCTGGATCCAGGTCAGAATCTCTAATCTCCTTATGTTTACCTAAAATATAAATCTGAAGTAAGACAGTGAGAGTGAGTATGTAATTTCAACCATAATTCTTGTGTTTATATATAGTTTTACAATAGTCAAAGGGTCTTTAAAATGTCATATTCTTTAAGAATTTACTATAAAAAACTCACAAGATGCATCCGGAGTCACCTTGGTTTTGCCATCACTCTTGGGATCCCACTCAGCATTAAATGTGACAGCTTCCATTTCATAACTATCTTCTCCCCAACAAATAGATTTTTCTTGAGTATTTGACATTTGTACTTTTTAATTATAAATTTTTTTTTTTTTTTTTTGCGGTACGCGGGCCTCTCACTGCTGTGGCCTCTCCCGTTGCGGAGCACAGGCTCCGGACGCGCAGGCTCAGCAGCCATGGCTCACGGGCCCAGCCGCTCCGCGGCATGTGGGATCTTCCCGGACTGGGGCACGAACCCGTGTCCCCTGCATCGGCAGGCGGACTCTCAACCACTGCGCCACCAGGGAATCCCTAATTATAAATTTAATGATAGTTGCTGCATTAATGGAACCCACTCCCTGCTTACCAAATCTCTCTTTCACACACTCATAGCTAGCAAATATGTCTTCTTTATTGCATCACTACTTGCCATATTAATAGGTGATATAACTTTTAAGTTAAAATGAAAATGTTACTTTTAGCCGAGGATGTAGGTTCTGTTCCCCAAATGAAAAAAGACAATGTAGTTTCCTCTGGTGACTCAAAAATGTTTGTGTTGGCAAGTATAAACAGTGACGTATTGAAACCAGATGTATTTTCAAACCCTCACATCAAATAGTATAAAGCCTTATATTGGGCCATACAGTGCCCTCTATGGGGGTCTCTGGCCAATTCTTCCAGAATCATTCTTGCTGCCTGGAGTCCTGTGCCCATCACCATATCTGTTTTGTAGTTTGCAAGGTCTGTGCCTTCTCCTTCCCACTGGGAGATACTTGCAAGCAGTGGATACAACTAGTAATTCCATTTGGACTTCTTTTTTTCTAATGCCCTGGGCTCTAGTGATCCACAACTGGTCATTCAAAATGCATCATATGAGATATATAAAAACCTACATTAAAACTTCCTCGTGGGCTTCCCTGGTGGGGCAGTGGTTGAGAATCCGCCTGCCGATGCAGGGGACGCGGGTTCGTGCCCCAGTCCGGGAAGATCCCACACGCCGCGGAGCGGCTAGGCCTGTGGGCCATGGCCGCTGAGCCTCACGTCTGGAGCCTGTGCTTCGCAACGGGAGAGGCCACAACAGTGAGAGGCCCGCGTACCACCAAAAAAAAAAAAAAAAAGTATGTGTAAACAATTTATAAACAAATAAACATATTTGGGGATATTTGTCCAAAAATATTAAAAAAAAAACTTCCTCGCATTTGTCTAGTTTCCTTCACAATACATGTATATATTAAAATAAAGAGTTTTTAAAAATAAATTTTACACAACAAATAAAGAACAGGATTTCACTTAATTTCCAATTGAAAGGCTGAGTCCTGAAATCCTGAGATCGTTGTTAAGAGATGTCATGCACATTCCTGGACTTTTAAATGTAATTTAAAGGAAATCAGAATTTTACATTTCATTAGAGCAGAACTCTACACAGCTTGTGGGAGTGATCTATCAACAGGCGTATATGTCAGCCAGCTTAAGAAAGATACACAGAAAAAAAAAAAAGTATTATCCTCATGGATCAGTTGAAACTCAGCTACCCTGATTTTTTCTGAAAATAGAGTTTTTCAGTTCTTTTAAAAGAATGACTCATTCTATGTAGGTTTGTGTGACTGAATTTATTATTTCTGTACTTGAGAGAATTCAAATCAAATGTCTCTGAGACTTCTCTGTGATTAGGGGAGCTTCATGATGGCCTTTGGAGATAGTTTGTTTACTGCTGACATTCATTTAATTAAATCCTAACAGCACAGCTAGCAAAACAAACAAAATAACATGTTTTGGCTTTAATATAAAAATATTTTAAAATATTAAAATATATTTAATATCTTTAATATGAAAAAGTAATAGAGATATATGAAGGAATAACTTATTAATAAAGAATCAATTACTTTAAATTATAAATGTATATTTTCTAATTTGCCTTTATTTTATATGAGAAGAGAGTAATGTCAGACCACTGTAATTATTTTTAAAGAAAAATATTAATTAGTATTTTGGCATAAACCTCATCTTTCAAGATTATGTTTTCAAATACTACATTACATCTCTTTAAACAAATCTTGTCTTCAGAATAATTTAGTCATTCAGGTGTGTACTAATTGATATGAAATACCTCAGAAGACAAATAAGCTGACATTCTAAGGGAGTTTTCCTAATGAGCTTGTTAACACATAGGCATTTTTGTCATAGAATTTTTTAACTTTTCTTAATTGTGAAACATATCCAGAAGGAAACCAGATAGATAGATAGATAGATAGATGAAATGACAATCATTAATGGAATTCCTTGCCATCACTACCTATGTTAAAAGACAAAACGCCGATGTTGTAAATGTTACCCCCACTTCCTACCTTTCCTAGATCACACCCCGTTTTCCATCCTGTAGTAGTAATTGCTATACTGAGTTTTATTATAATAAATTCCTTGCTTTTCTTAATAGTTTTATCACCACTACACGCATCACTAAGCAATATAGTTGAATTTTGTCTGATTTTGAAACTTGGTTACAAATGAATTCTGACTACATGTTTTCCTTTGTACTTTTAGCCAACTTTACGTTTCTGAAATTAATCTATGTTCATGTGCAACTATAGTTTTATTTCCATTGTCATGTAGTATTTTATTGTATGGATGTACCATAAACTATTTTCCTGGTGTACCATCAATAGATAAATGGCTTGTCTTCAGTTTAGGACTATTATAAACATTATTTTCTTTTTCTTGGTGCACATGTACAAGACTCTCTCTAGGACTGGAAATGCTGGGTCATATAATATGGATATTTTCAACTTATCTAGAGAAGGTAAACTTTTGTACTGTAGTTGTACCAAGTACACTTGAACCAGCACTATGAGAGGTCCCTTCGCTGCACATCTTCACATAAATGGTGCTATCAGAATTTTAAATTTCTGTATACTGATAGGTGATTTTAATTTGCATTTCTGTAATCATTAATAAAGTTGAGCAATCTTTCCATATGTTCATTAGCCATTTGGATTTCCTCTTTTGTGAAAGATTTGTTCAGCCCATTTTTTATTGTCACATTGTATTGATTTTATTCTGTATATTATTGACTTGGCACATCTATTCTTATATTTATTCTGAATTACATCAAATGTTATCTTTTTAAATGTATTTAATTTTTAAAATTAATACTTCATTGCTAGCTTGTAGAAATATGTCATGTGCAACAAATTTTCATAAATGGATTTGTATCCAACTGCTTTGCAAAATTCTCTTACTGATCCCAATATTCTATCTTCAGGTTCTTTTGGATTTTTAATCTACAAAATCATGTTATCTTGGACTTATGATAGCTTTGTACCTTCCTTTTTAATCCTTATACTTTCTATTTCTTTTTTTAACCTTAATGTACGGCTGAGAGTATCAGCCATAGATACTAGGTGAATAGACGTCGAGGTAGAGTGGAGGTATCAGACTTCCTTGTCCTGTTCTGACCTGAAAGGAAAAGCTTTCAAAGTTTCACCATTGAATTTTGCTTTTTTTTTTTTTTTTGTAGATTGTCTTCATCATATTAATGAATTTCCTTTCTACCTCTAGTTTCCTAAGAGTTTTCATCATGGATGGATGTTAGTTTTGTTAAATACTTTTTGCATCCAGCAAAATGATCATGTGGTTTACTCCATTTATCTTTTCCTATGAAAACTGCATTAATTGTTTATACAATATTAAATCCACTTTGCATGCCTGGAATTAACCCCACTTCATGATGGTGTATGATCATATTTTGTTTTTAATTCAGTGCTGGATCCAGTTCTTCATTGTTTGTTTAGGGTCTTTGTATCCTTATTCTTACATGATATTAAATTTTAGCATTTCTTTCTCAATCTTACTTGTCAAGTTTTGGTGTCATGTTCTTGCAGGCTAATAAATAAGTTAGAGAATATTTCTTCTTTTTCTGTTCTCTGGAAGAGATCATGTAAGAGTAAAATAACTTCTTCCTTGACTGTTCCGTAGTATTCTTGACCTTAATCGGGGTGGGGTAAAACTACTGCAAGTATGAGAGATTCATTTAGGATTCACCAGATTTCCTGCAAGCTCATCAATTCATTTAAAATGGCATTTTAAAAAGAATTTCCATTGAGCACTTTTTGCTGTTATGTAGTAGGAACTTTTCATAATATTATATTTAGCGTGCCATATTGCCAACAACAAAAGTCTCTAAATTTAACTTAAAATATGTTTCAGATAATTGTAAGACCTCTAACTGGAGCATAAATAGGTAGTTGGAGGCTGTTGGATAACATAGAATAGGTCCTTGTTGATTTACAAGTCTTTCTTGGAAGGAAATATTTAAAATCATAGAGTAACCAGGTTTTTCTTGTACACATACGCAAAGAAGAGCAGAAGACAGTGATTAGCTTTCTTCATAGATGAAGAATTAGCTGAGGATCTAATGAAGACTTTGGAGAAGGATTGATAAGAGGTGTTCAAAGACAGCCATAGCGATGACACATGACATTACCTTCACTCTGTATCAAAAGGAAATAATAGTATTCACAGATACTTATACAGTGCTTATTATTATATAGAAAGTGTTCTAAATGCTTTACGTATGTCATTTCATTTAATGCTCACAACCCTATAAGGCAGAGTTAGTAAAGCAAGTAAGATAGAATAACAAAATAGTCACACTGGGATTTGCAACTGGCAAACTGGCTCTAAAAGTCAAACGATTAACCCCTGTTCTACACTGCCTCTAAATGCTTTAGTGAACAAACTTTTATAAGAATTATGTTTAGAGGTCTATAACTGACACTCTTACTGAATGAACTTTTGATTTTATGTCACCATGAAGCACACATTTGCTGTTTTGATAAAAGAACATCCATCAGCAGGGTGCAAGATGAAGCTGACACACCTGAAGCAAATTCATTCCATCCCTAATGGGGGTCAAAAGTAACCCTACACTGGACTGAGACCATGGCTCCCCTAGGCCTTCTACCTTCATCAGTGGAAGAGGAGAGGAGGCCCGCGTACTTGGAGTTTCAACTCCATCAGCAGAATTCAATTCAGAACCAGGACCCTTGGTATAAGCTCAACCTTCCCCAGGAAGTAAATACAACCGTCTTTTTGTTCTACTTTCAAAGCATGTTTAAAATGTGGCCATTTCTCACTAGTTCTATGCTACCATGTTGGTGTGAGCCACCATCATCATGTCACTGGATTCCTGCAGTTGCCTTCTAACTGGTCTCCCTCATTCTGCCCTTGCCTCCTCATTCTATTATCAACACAGCCGAGTGATCTGATACTTTAAAAATGAAAGTCAGATATTATCATTTCTCTGCTCAAAATTTTCTAAAGGCTCTACATTTTACTCGAACAAAAGCCAAGGACTTTACAATGACTTTCAAAGCCTCCTGCTCCCCTATTATCCATCTCACTCTTACTCTGACCACTCCCCACCTCACTCACCAGCCCCAATGTTCCCCTTTGCTCCAAGAAACCAGGCACACTTTATTTTAGAGCCTTTGCAAAGATTGCTCTCCCCACTGTGAATGCCCCTCCCCTGAAAGGCCCTCATGACTAACTCTCTAGCCTCGTAAGTGTTTGTTCAGATGTCTCCTCAATGAATTCTTCTTCCCTGAGCATCCATTTAAGTCTGCAATTGACTCTCTTCACCCTGCCCCTCAGCGCTCCTGATCACCCTTTCCTGCTTTGGACCATCGTTTTTCTACAGCACTGATCACCTTTAACATACTACATAACATACACATTTATTCTGTTTGGTTGTTAATTGCCTGTTTCCTTCTGTTACAAAGTAATAATCTTCTGAAGCACAAGAAATTTCTTACATTGGTCAGTGCCCTTCCCATGGAAGACACTCAATAGATATTTGTTGACAAACCAACTGAATTACTGAATAAAGTAGCTATTATAGAATTTTATTTCCCATCACATTTGCATGCTTTATGGAGATGTCACTCTTCTTTCTGAATTTTAATAACAAGCAAAATGTTTTAACTCCTCTTTTGACTTTCACTATTAAAGAACTTGTAATCATGGTGATTTAACTCTGATAAAGAAAAATGAGTTACATATTTTCAGGTGGAAACTATTTAAGATAAATAGCAAGGCGACATTCAAGAAGAATTCTGAACATTAGAGGTTAACTATGGTGGAATTTGGAAGGGAAGTATTCATAAGAGTAAAATATTTTGAGACCCATTAAAACAATGCAAGGCTTTAAAACACATTTTTCTAAGGAATAATATTTTTCTGTTAATGTGATCTTCATCAGAGTGACCTGTTAATGTGTCTGTTAAAATAAGAGGTAATCTGGAGAACATGAGTAAGGCTAATGTATTTGGTTTTTAACCCGATCCCATGCAAGAAGACAGCTCAATACAACTACTCCAGGTGTATATCCATACTGATGCCTGATTTTAAATCTTCCCCCATGATGAAATAAAATGACAGTTCAAGGATGTCCCCTGAATTTAAATAGCTCAAACACTTCAGTTTATAGAGAGGGAAACCAGAGTGATTATGTGAGCTACCTAGGGTCATTCGCCTAATTAACAGCCTAACTCTGACTCATTTTAAATATTCTCTGCCACAATATCCTTAGAAAAATAATACTAATTATTTTCTCACTTTTTATATGATAAATTTTCTTGTATTTTCTTTGAACGCTAAGTTAACTTTAAGCTAAATTCAGTATTTTTATTTCCCTTCTTCAAAAAACAGGCTTCTATTTTTGAGGAGTTTGGTTTAAATAATTACCTATTTAATTTACCATGTGAGAGAGTAACAGATAAAAACAGGTTAATTAATTGGCACACATTTTCCCCAGGTTTCAAAAATACTTTGATGTTCTTGCTAATGTATATGTCATGAGGATGATTCTTCTAAAGACTTGAATGCTGGTAATTCAAAGAAATGCAGTGCCAGATAAGAACTTGACTTCTACTGAAACTCTCATTTGCCTACATTTTTATTTCTCTTGGGCTTGATTAACTTCTTCAAGTACCAAGTCTAGTAGAATGAGTATGTTCATAGCAGAAAAAAATTATTGTATTTTAGTCCTTGGTTAAAATAGTTCAGCAATTATAAAATAGAATGAAAATTCATATACTTTAATTTTTCCTCTTTTTATTAAAATCCTTCCCCTCACCCCCATCTGTCTTAATGTTAGAATTTCTTTTTGATGAATATATTTTCATCAGATATGCAATTGTATTTTCAAAGACTAGAGATCCATATGATCCGATGCCCTCATTCTAACATGTTTCCCAATGCTTTGCGAGTAGATACTGTATTTCCAAAGAACATGATGTTTTACACATTTTTGGATACTATATACTTCATAATGTTTATAACAAACAAACTCAAGCAAGAGTTTGATGGCTAACCCATAAATACTTCAGAGATGTCCAAGGAGAGTGTGGGATAAGTGATGAAGATTGGAGAGGGGTGTGGCTTACAAAACAGGTGAGAGAGGTTCTTGGTGATCTAATGAAAATAAATTGATGAAGAAATTAAAAGGCAAATCAGTTGAAAATAAACATGGAGAAGAAGCTATACCATCCAATAATCATTAAAAGTTTCAATTGCATAATGAGTCAAGAAATCAATCGCAAATGCTAGAAAAGCTCAATGTCACTTTCACGTGTCATCTTCTTGCTAGCTGCTCATTGTACTCATTCACCTATCAAAACAAGTCAGAAAATGTAGAGTACAATTAAAGACTCCCTGGAACTGTTATAATTTTCGGCGTGTGAGACCAGAAGAATAACTTTACAAACTGAGGACACAAAATGCTTCTTGCTCTATTGATTGGTCTAGCACATCTATAAGCCTTTACCCAGTCCTCAGAATAAATTCCATTCCAAATATGGGATGACAACAGAACCCTGCTCCTCAACACCCAATAAAAAGGAACTCAACTCCCCTTAAAGATATGGCACTTCTGATATTTTCCAGCAACTGGTGTGGTTGGAGATATTTGTCAAAGAGCTGATTGAGAGAAGCTTTTTGTAAAACTTGAAATATGAGAATCAGGGCTATTCTGAGAAATTTATGGACAGCTTGTTAACATGTTCACGAAAGAACCTGAACTTTTGGATTCATGGGGTCTCAAACAGTAGAAGTTTATTCATGCTTTAAACAAAGTGCTGATATAGCAAAGGCAAAAAAAAAAAAAAATGTCAAAAAGGGAAACTGTTTTTTACCTCAGCTGCTGGTTTCTAAAACTCAGTTCAAGTAGTTTATTTAACAAGATGCAGGCTGTAGAAAGTTTGAGAATGTTTACTCTGAACATGCAATTATTTTCTCCCTGTGCCTCTAGAGAGATGCTGCCAGGCTTGCCTACTGATGGAATTCTCCCTTAGCCAAGAAAACTCGAATATTGATGAATATTTTTTGACTGCTGCTAAACTGTTTACAGCACTTCAGATGTAAATAGCTTACCTCTTGGAAACATAGCATTACCCTCTGACAAAAAGTAGGTAGTAGGGTTCATTTTCTGTTTCATTTTATTTCTTGGTTTTGTGTTTATGGGTCATGAAAAAAGGAATCAGGTCCATTTTTTTCCTTTTTATTATGAAAATTTTGATACATGTATGAAAGTAGAGAAGAAAACATAATGTACTAAGATCTGGCTTCAACAATTTTCAACTCCTAGGCACTTTTGTTCCACATATACTCCTGCTCAATATGCCATTGTGTGGGTGCACCATACTTTACTGAACCAATCGACTGTTGATGGACTGCTGTACTGTTTTCCATCTTTTGCTAGGAGATCATAAATAGTGCTCCAATGAATAGTTTTATACATATGACTTTTTCATGTTTTCTGTGGGGAGATGCCTAGACTTGGGATTTCTTTGTGACAGGGTCAAAGCAATTCTTATTTTACTAGATGTGGTAAATTATTTGCAAATATGACCCCAACTATTCTCCTGCCTAAATTTACACACACTTGCCTTGAGACAGTGTGACTCCTCCCATCAACAAATACAGTCTATTTCCGCACTTACTGAATCAGCTGGCCTTGAGACTTGTTTTGGTAAATAGAATGTGGTGAAAGTGATCCTGTGCAATTCCGATCCCAGGTCTCGAAAGGCCTTGCAATACTTCTGCTCCCTCTCTCGGGATCATTGCCTCTAAGAGATAAACAAGTTCAGTCAAGCCTATTGAATGATAAAACACCACTTAGGGAAGAGCCAAGTCAACCTGATTTTCTCAGCCAATGCCCCCCAGATATGTGAGATGGCCTAGCCATGGTCAGCCAACCTGATCCTCAACAGACAACAGACATATGAGAACTAAGCAAAGATTTGAAGAACTGCTCAGCTGAGGGCAGCCTAAATTTCCAACCCACAGAACTGTACACTGAATAAATGGCTATTGTTTTAAGCTACTAAATATAGTGTATAAATTAATTATTGCCAGTGTAGTTTGTTACCCAGCAAATTAATTTATATACTACATAACTGCCAGATTTTCCTCTGTTGGTATTTTACCATTTTGTAATCTCAACAATAATATGTGAGAGTATTTAATTCCTGCTTGCCATAGAGTATGTTGTTGAAATTTTGGATTTTTCCCATCTAAAGGGTAAAATACAACATATCAGTGTTGCCTTATTTGCATCACTCATTATAAATGAGGTTGAATGTCTTTTCAGATGATTAAGCATCACCCAGTTTGTGATTTCATCAAAAACTTTGCTTTCTTGTACACCATTAGCATGTTTATCAGAGCACTTAGGCATATCCAACAAAGGAACAGAAATTAATTTAAAATCATGATTTAAGGTAAGCTTCCCAAAATTTTGACCTATTTATTAAATTTCTTATATCTTCACCCTAATGAATTGCTTTTGCAAGAGCTAATGGACTCTATTAATTTCATGAAAACTCTTTGCTCTAATTTAAGACCTGAATAGCCTATTTATTGAACAATAGGAATGAGATAAATCAATATGGTTGATTCTCCACTCAAAAATAGTACTCTGAAAAGCCCCTTTTTAGGACCAAATCAGAAATCTCCAGTTCAAATTTAATGTAATATGCATACCACAGGTATGGTGTGTACTTAATGGTTTTGTTCATCCCAAAGTAACGTTAGAAATCCATCTCACTCTAATGGTCAAAGTAAATCAAATGAAAAATGAGTCTTCCTCCTACCAAGTTAACTTACCAAGTTATGCAGGAAAGACACAAGCATGCAAATAATGTATGCAAGGAAGTAGAGTTTATCATGCTCCTGTCCTCCTTTTCTAAGAACAAATGACCACAGAAAGGATGGACCATGAGCAAATCTATGAACAGGGAATCTTGGTCATTTGCTCCCGGGAAGTCTACCACCTGTACATGTCCACATTTCTGTGCCCTCCTCTGTCTTATCTCTTATCCCAGAAAGTGGGAACCATCTGTTTATTCAACTGTTGCTTTAGGACAACTGGACAGGCACAGTTTTGTTCAGCTAAACATCCCCAGCCATTAGTCCAGTACCTGAAACATGACAGATGTCCAAAAAATATTTGTTAAGCTGAAATAAACTGTAATTATTAGCATAATTTGTTATCCAACTTAATAGGAGTTATCAATATAGAAATATGTCACATAGCTTTCATATCTTGCTATAAAAACTAGGCTCCCAATTCAAACATACTTATGGGTTTTAAAGACATTCACACTATATATAAAATAGACAACAAATAAGGGCCTACTGTATAGCACAGGAAACTCTACACAATACTCTGTTATGGGCAGTATGGGAAAAGAATCTAAAGAAGAGTGGACATATGTATATGTATAACTGATTCACTTTGCTGTACACCTGAAACTGACACAACATTGTAGATCAACTATACTCCAATACAAAATTTTAAAAAATAAAGACATTCACAATTAAGTGTCATTTACATAGTAACTCCAAGGAAGGAAGGATGGCTTAATTCATTGTAAAGAAGACAGCAATTAATTTTTTATAATTGCAATTTCACAGTAAAAATGCCCTGATATTGACATCATGTAAGAGAGGGAGAAGGAATATGCAGGGAGGAAAATGGATTCTCTCAGAAGGATTAACACTTTACTTAACTATACTGGTTTTATGAACACAAGGGTGTGGAGCATTTTCTAAACCACTTTCTCAGCCCATTCACAAGGGGAGAGAGGACACAATATGTTTCCCAGTCTATGAATTTATGTATGTCTGTTCCATGTCCTTGTCATTAATTGCTCTTAGGTGCTTTGCTGATTTACAAAATGAAATTCAAGTTTACTAATAACTTAGTCCCAATAACAATGGTACATTGAAGCCTTGTAAACGTTCATCCAAAGTGATGCAGATTTTGCCCAGTGGAGGGAGGTGGGGTCAGAAGTATCTGATTCTAATTCTTTGTTCCTCTATGCACACTATGTGATCTTGGGCTTACTACATTTCTCAAATTCTTAGTTCCCTCATCTACAAAAATGGGAAATTTAAGATGTCATAAATGAAACTGCCCAGCAGGTGCCAGGTGAAAACTGGGTGTTCAGTAACTGTGGATGACTTTCCCACCTCCCTGAAAATGATCATCCTATTAATGTGGGGATTCATGAGGAATCACATTTAAGGCACTGGAAAATTCAACTCATCAAGCTGTAGGAGACTGACCCTGGTTTGAACTTGGGCAGGTTGCTTCACCTCTTGGAGCCTCTGTTTCCTCATCAGTAAAATGGGGATATTGAGAGAAGTAAAAGCACCTGGCACAGAGTAACAACCAAACGAATGTTAATTTCTTTTATTCATTTAGAATTAGTGTACTTGAAATTTGTAACTGACTACAGTAGTTTGCTAGGACACATGAAAACGAAAAATTATCCTACTGTAGCTGGTTTTCCCTGAACTGCCATCACTGACTAACAAAGTAAGAAAAAATTAGCTTAGAACAGAAATTCTTGGTTCCCTGAACCCTGACAATGCTTCATGACATACTGATAGGATTTCACCCAATGCATTTCTATTTTAAGTTTGTCGGGAAGTTGTTTCACAGCCCAGGAAATGTTCTCACAGTACAATAACCTCAGGATTTAGCATCTACTTTTAAAATATCACTTGTGCTAACCCTTTTCTTTTTCTTTGTTTTCTTTTTTTTTTAACCAGAAACATGATGGGGAAGAAAGGGAAAGAAATAAGCCCTCCCTGAGGGATTCTGCAGGGAGAGGACAGACAGTGAACATTTGAACTGAAACCTGGTCTGATCTGAGAAACAAAATTCTGGTTTATTTTGTCTTTTAGCCATAGCCACTCTTGCCAGTCAGTATGATACAACATGAAACAAGTGCTGGAATGAAATGGAATTTCCCCTTTGGGAGATCAGGGAATAAACACTAAAGCAATACTGTGCATTCAGCTGAAAGAAATGATCTGTTTCAGGACAAGAAGTGTGACTCAACACAAGAGCGAGTGATTCACTTAAGGGTTCACTGTAAAAAAATTACTTCTTTTCATCAGGGACTGTCAAATTTTGTTCCAGTGACCCCTGTTAGGAATCACCAAGACCAAAGTGAAGAAGTGGCAAGTTAGTGATGGAAGGGCACAAAAAGCACGCTTTTTGTCTGATAAGTTTGTGCTCACTCCATCAAACGTTCCAAGACTAAAAAGATGATCAGGGCTTCCCTGGTGGCGCAGTGGTTGAGGGTCCGCCTGCCGATGCAGGGGACACGGGCTCGTGCCCCAGTCCGGGAAGATTCCACAGGCCGCGGAGCGGCTGGGCCCGTGAGCCATGGCTGCTGAGCCTGCGCGTCCGGAGCCTGTGCTCCGCGATGGGAGAGGCCGCAGCAGTTAGAGGCCCGCGTACCGCAAAAAAAAAAAAAAAAGATGATCAACTCTGAGAAAATGATTTAGCCATCATAAGATCAGGTAATAATAACAATAAATACAATAACTTTAAAGATATAACCTACACTGTTTATTATGTGTGTAGCTTATTAGTTATTAGTCATTAGTTCAAATCCTAGTTACACTTTCCCTCTTCTTTCCCTCACAAATGATGTGTCAAATTCAGTCTTTGCATGTCCTAAGACTCAAATCAAAACTAGATGAGCCAGTGGTTCCCTGTATAGCTCACTTGAAATTGAAATCTGTGGAGGTTTTCAGGAGTGACTAGTCTTGAGTTATCAAAATTTAGTAAACTTTTATGCATACTCTTAAACAAATCTGATGTGACAAACCTATATTGTTGTAGGATTATTTGTTGTCAGTCTTCTCCATAGCCATTCTACCTTCCTCTGAATTTCCTGACTGTGGAGCTCCTGTCAGTGTAAATATTATTGTTGACAACCCCACATCCATTTACTCCTTTTGCTTCTCACAGAATTCAAATTCTGTTCTAACATTTAATCTTCCCCCATTTGGTCTTTATTAGTCATTCTCCAGAGAAACAGAACCAATAGGATATATAGAGAAAGAGAGATTTATTTTAAGGAATTGGTTCATGCCATTGTGAGGAGGGTTGGCAAATTTGAAATGGTAGGAGAAGCAAGCAGGCTAGAAATTCAGATAAGAGTTGACATAGTCTTCAGTATGAAATATGAGAGGCAGGCCAGCAACTGGAAATTCAGGCAAGATTTCTATGTTGTAGTCTTGAGGCAGAATTCCTTCTTTAGGAAATCTCAGTCTTTGATCTTAAGGCCTTTAACTGTTTGGATGAGGCCCATCCACATTATAGACAATAATCTGCTTTAGTCAGTCTACTGATTGTAAATGCTATTGTCACAGCAGCATCTAGACTGATGTTTGACCAAACAACTGGGCACCATAGCCTAGCCAAGTTGACACATAAAATTAATCATCACACTGCCCATATGGCTTAAGGCACCTAATCTAATCATGGCTAGTGGCATTTTCTCTTTCCCATGTTTGTTATAAAAAAGGAGGTATTTTGTCTCAGTTGTTGCTGTTAGACATCTTGAAACCTCATAGGAAGTCAGCCTGATAGTAAAGCTAACCTTTGAAGAATTGTAAAAAGATGGAGCCAATATCTTATTTGAACCATACCTGGAACCCACTTTCTCTCTGACTTTCTGTTATATGTGATTATAGATGTCTTCATTGTTTAATCTAATTCCAGTTGGTGTTTTTCTCACATGCAGTCAAAAGCAACCTAACAGATATAGGATAGGACTAATATTTCTTTCAGTTCCTTGGGAGGGCCTCTTGGGCTTAAGCCAATATCGTATCTAAACCCCAGTCACAGTGAATAAGTCAGGATTGAGGACATGGCCAGGTTCAGCCAATCATAATTAAAGAGATTTGAATCTGAATCTTGAAACTTTGGGCACGTGACTTTCTTTTTATTTCGAAGTGAATGTAAATAAGGATACACATCATCCTAGGCTCTACTGACAGCTATCTTGGCACTGTGATGGGACAACTTGCCTGTGGCATCCATGAGAACGTGCCTACAGATCTTCTGCTACAGGAACGTGAGTGACAGAGCACCTCAAGCGCTGCACTTTAAAATTCATTACCAGACTGGTGCCAAGGTCTTGCCTACCAAGTGCAGCTCCTTACCAAGTTAAGAGTTCTAAAATGAACTCCTAAGAGACACAGAATTTCTTTGCTTTTTGACTTCAGCTCAAGGACTCCCAGAAAGCTCACTGAGCTTTCCTTACACTGAACAGATGTCTATGACACTTCTACCTATTCTCTGTCTCTGTTTTTCTCTTTCTCTCTCTCTCTCTTTCTCTCTCTCCTTCACTGCACTGAGGTCTGATGGCTCTCCAGACACTCCCAGCTTCCTCCCTATTTCCATTCACATAATCACTTCCCCTAATAATATTCTTGCACATTTAATCATGTCTCAGAGTCAGCTTCTAAAAAATCTTGGCTCTGTCTGAACAGAACAGGCTCTATCTGTTCACAATGAGCCAAGAAATTGAGAGAAAAAAGAAGCTGGAACTGGTTATATTGATTAAATCCTGGATAAATACTCCCCTACAGTTATAGCTACCCTTGGACTGTTGAGTTACATAAGCCAGTAAATTCCAAACTTTTTTCTTAAACTAAGTTAGATTGAGTTTTCTGTAAGTTGCAGATGAAAGCTTCCTAAATGATACAATTCTATCTCTAAACATGTATTTCCATGAGTTTTCATTGTGTGTGTGATCAACATCCTGATAGCAACTAGGTTTTTGTTTTTGTTTTCGTTTTTGTTTTGTGGTACGTGGGCCTCTCACTGTTGTGGCCTCTCCCGTTGCGGAGCACAGGCTCCGGATGCGCAGGCTCAGCAGCCATGGCTCACGGGCCCAGCCACTCCGCGGCATGTGGGATCCTCCCGGACCAGGGCACAAACCCATGTCCCCTGCATTGGCAGGCGGACTCTCAACCACTGCGCCACCAGGGAAGCCCAGCAACTAGGTTTTGAATAGCAACCAGTCTTTACAGGTCCTGAAAGATCAGAAACAATCACATTTTTATTACTTATTTTTTAAAATGTATTTATTTACTTATTTATTTTATTTTTGGCTGTGTTGGGTCTTCGCTGCTGTGCGCGGGCTTTCTCTAGTTGTGGCGAGCAGGGGCTACTCTGTTGCGGTGTGCGGGTTTCTCACTGCAGTGGCTTCTCTTGTTGTGGAGCATGGGCTCTAGGCTTGCGGGCTTCAGTAGTTGCAGCACGCAGGCTCAGTAGTTGTGGCTCGCGGGCTCTAGAGCGCAGGCTCAGTAGTTGTGGTGCATGGGCTTAGTTGCTCCGTGGCATGTGGGATCTTCCCAGACCAGGGCTTGAACCCATGTCCCCTGCCTTGGCAAGCGGATTCTTAACCACTGCGCCACCAGGGAAGTCCTACAATCACATTTTTAAAAGAAATCTTTACACAGAAAAATAAAAGTGGCTTTACCTAAAACAATGCAAGAAAATGGACAAAACCCCTCTTCCTTTTAACAATTTAAGTCAGAGTCCAGAAGAGTCTGGGATCTCATCCTTGCACAACTCACACAAGTAGAGGGCAGGACTGGTCAGAGACAGGTAGGGAGCTCCTCACTGAATTTTCCTAAGGTCACGAGTCAAACTGCAGGAGGTAAGAGATTTTCAGCATGCTTTTTTGTTTATTATATGATCAGGCATCAGGAGTTCATGAACTACGTTAGAAAAATGACAAAACCTCATATCACTGAATTCCTTAACTTAACATTGTCTATGTCTCAATGTTTAAGTAAGTTAATTAAAAATATGTGTACTGGCTTTTCAAAGTAGTCTTGCTAGGCGGCTAAATAATGTTTCCAATAAGGCTGCCATTTGTCAGAAGGGCTTTCGTGTTTACAAACTAAAGAACGTGGAGCTTTGTTATGACTAGCCCGGAGTACGTGGAATCTGGAAACTAGATGGATGCCTTCCTTAGTCAAATAAAGAAAATTCTGTGCAATGACTCAGAGTCCCAAAACAGTATCTTGATAAAATCAAAGAATGCTTCTGAGTATTTTTATTACATTTCTAAGGTCAAAAAGAGTTTATTCTAGATAAATTTATTATAGGTAATTTATTTACTCTAGATAATCACTTTCTTTTGTAAAAAATTAATAAACAGAAGCCTCAATTAAATAGAGTTGGGAGACCAGAAAGGGCAGCTCTCACACCCTGAGATGATAGCAGAGCCCAACAGGAAGAAGAAAGACTCCTCTTCTTTCCTGGCAAGGACTCAGCCAATGAAAAGCCCTGGACTCTTTGTTCACTCTAGCCCTCCCAACTTCCTCTTCCCCTCTATAAAAGCGTTCTCTTTCCCTTGCTGTGTGGAGACTTGCACGTGGCTCACCATGGTCACAGACCCTGAATTGCAATTCTCTGCTAATCTTGAGTAAACTCATCTTTGCTGGAGAAATAGCTGGCTATCTTTGCTTTTTCTTTTTTCTTTTCAGGTAAACAGTTTCACTTCCTACTCTCCAAGTTGATTCTTAAACTTAATCCTTTAGCCTTTGGATAATGCCAAGGTCTACTTTCTAAATAAATAGAGGACAGAATATATATGTGGCTTACACAAGGTCTTACTTGATTTGTAATAGATGTGAGACCAGAGTACAGACTTTCTGATTTCTATCCTAGAATTTGGTGTCTGGCAATACTCTCCTTTAGGATGCTATTGCAGAAAATCAAGGCCCCTATCAAAAATGGAATTACCTCTACAGAAACAGTCCTCTCTATGAAATTAATATTTCTCAGTTGGTGAATTCACTAGGTGGCCCTTTCAGATGTGTGAGATAATAGAAAATGTAAATTGGGCTTGGCCCCCCACTTCCTGGCACAGAGTTCCAAAAACCCTTGGGGTTTCCTAAATGATGAGAACAATAAAAAGTATGTTTTGTTACATTAATTAGGTAAGTTTTGAATCTCAGAATGGGAGCTGGTTGCTGGGAAACCAACCCCGTGATTACAGGGTTGGAACTTTCAGTCCTACTCAGACCTTGGGGAGGGGAGAGAGGCTGGAGGTTGAATCAGTTGCCAAAGGCCAATGATTTAATCAATCGTGATCATGTAATGACGCCTCTATAAAAAACAAAAAGACAGGGTTTAGAGAGCTTCCAGACTGGTGAACATATGGAGGTGATGGGAGAGTGGGAGCCTGGAGAGGACACGGAAGCTCAGCATCTATGAGCCACTCTAGTAAATTAACCAAACCTGAAGCAGAGTCATTGGAACCTTCCATCTATGATTGACTGATCAGAAGCCCAGGTGACAACCTGGGTTTGCAACTGAAATCTGAATTGTGTGAGGGGTGGGGGATGGACAGTCTTGAGGGACTGAGCCATTAATCTGTAGAACCTGATGCTATCTCCAGGTAGACAGTGTCAGAATTGAGTTGAATTCTCAGATACCAGCAGGGTGTCCAAGAATTTCTTGTTGATGTGGGCAAAACCTCCACACATTTGGTGACCAGAAGTGTCAGAAGTGAAATTTTCTGTGTAAAAGTAAAGAAGACGCACAGGAAAGAAACACACAGGAGATAGACTGAACTGAGGTCTTTCCCTCCAATAGGAAGGAAAGACTGGGTTTTTTCCTTTTTACGATGAGAAATTCAGAGGACAAAGACTGGCTTGTGACATTCCTCTAGGTGGAAACAAGTTTTACCAATGACTTTTCTCCACCTCACTCTGTGGTAGGCAGAATTCTAAAATGACCCCCAAATGACACTTGTCCTTGAATGACTTTCTCTCCTTGAGTGTAGGCAGAACATGTGACTATATTATGTGGCACAGTTGACCTTAAGATAGGGGAGATTACCTCAGTGGGCCTAACCAAACCACATGAGCCCCTAGAAGCAGAGTGCTTTCTCTGGCTGGTTGCAGAAGAAGTCAGAAAGATTTGGAGGACAAGAAGGATGTGGCGCAACTTTGCTGGCTTTAAAGATGGAGGGGGCTACCTCAAAAGGACCTAAGATCAGACTCTAGGAGCTGAGAGCAAACCCTGTCTGATAGTCCATTAAAAAAAAAAAAAGAGGGCTTCCCTGGTGGCACAGTGGTTGAGAGTCTGCCTGCCAATGCAGAGGACACGTGTTCGTGCCCCGGTCCGGGAAGATCCTACATGCCGCAGAGCGGCTGGGCCCGTGAGCCATGGCTGCTGAGCCTGCGCGTCCGGAGCCTGTGCTCCGCGACGGGAGAGGCCACAACAGTGAGAGGCCCGCGTACCGCAAAAAAAAAAAAAAAAAAAAAAAAAAGAAAGAAAGAAAGGGAAAAAAACAGAAATCTCAGTTAAAGGCACAAAAAAGTTAAATTCTGCCAACAACCCGAATTAGTTCAGAAGTTAATCCTTCTTCAGATTCTCTAGATGAGAATGCAGTTTGGCCAACACCTTGATTTCAGCTTTACATGACACTAAGGAGAGAACCCAGTCAACCCAGTCAAGCCCACCTGAATGCTGACCTACAGAACTTAAGATATTTTAACATTCTGTGAAGTCAACAAAAATGCATTGTTTTAAGCCAGTAGTTTGCAGCAATATTTCATGTAGCAGTAGAAAATTAATACACCCATTGTATCAGAGACACTGAATTTTAGAATCAAAAAAAAAAGTATTCTGTGATGGAACACAAATAATTAATAGAGAATTTGAAGTTTAGAGAGGAAAAGTAGCTAATTAGAAGAAAGTTCAGACCCTACAGATCTGGAGAGTTTGCACCTTACCAAGTATTGCATTTTAATATTTGACAAAAATGTTAATATATATATGGAATGTTTATCTCTAAGAAAGTGCTTGAAGCACATTGCTAACATTCTCTAACATCTTCCACACAAGTATTCAATAAGTATTTTGTAGCCTTTGAATTCTTTTCTTTGGTTCTGATCCTACCTATTTCATAGGAGCCTCCATTGATACAAAGAAATACCCAGATACCCTTATTAAGTCATAGTAATTCAGATTAACTTACAAGAGGCAAGCTCTTAAATCTTGTCATTATAAGCCAAAATTATCTCTGTTGGACAGCCACTAATGAAAATAGAGTCCTATGAATTGAATTCCTTATTTTTGAAGTCTAGCTGTCATTTTCACTGGTTTATGGGAAAAAAAATTCATTCAAAAAGGTAAAACTGTATCTTCATCCATTCATTCATCTAGATAATTCATTCAAGGGTTCATTTAATCCACAAGTATAGTATTAACTTAAGCTCCCACTATATGCCTGCCAGACTCCTTCTGATACCCCTCAGAACTAGAGGAGGCAACCCACATCTTTGCTTCTATAATCCTACAGCAGCTCTCCTTTACTTCTCAACCCATATCCTAAATATCTGTTTACGACTTATCTCACCTGTTGGGAGTTCCTTGAGCATCTTGTTCATTGTGTATTTTATGGACCTAGCCCAGCTACAGGCACATTGTATTTATTTACTCAATAAATATTTGTTGAAAAAATAAATAGCAATTGCTGTGCTAGGTACAGGGAATATAAAAGAGTATTTCATTGCCTTTAAATAGTTCAGTCTCCAAGTACACATATTGACAAGAAGAACACTATTACAAGGTATGATAGTGTCTATGCAAGAACTAAGAACAGGGTATTTTGGGGGCATCTAAACAGTCTGAGAAATAATGATAAATTATGAGTAAAGGCTGGATAGGAAAAGGAAAAGGAAATAGGCAGGAACAAATGTGGGCAAGAAGGACACAGCTGAGGCAATCTCAGAAATACGGGTGGTTCACTATGTCAGGATGGTAGAATGAGGGGGTCACAGTGAGGGGTGGAGCTGGATAGATATGTAGAAGACAAGTCATAAAGGTTATAGTAAGCAATGCTGAGGAGCTTGGACTTTGCTCTTCGGGTAATAGGAAGCCAATGAGGAATTCTAAACTGGATGCTCACGTCAGAATACAGTCTGGTGCACAGAGTGATAGACTGATCAAGCCACTGATGTTTGTGAATTCTGGCAAGAAAGAAGAAGGGCTATCCTGGCGGACAGACAATGATTACCAGGAGTCAGGGCCCAGGAAATATGCAGAGATCCAGGCCACCTGGGAGGTGAGACATGGGCTTGGATTGGCTCTACCCTCCTCTTGGACTAAGCTTCAAAGTCAAGACTCCTGCTTGGGAACATGAAAAGAAATATCCCAGTTTGTCAGAATGGGGCAAGAATTCAGACTCAAAAGAAGAAGCAATTACTCCTGATACCAAACCAGATGTTCAGAGGAAAATTTGTTTAGCTGCCCATAGATGAAGAGCAGAGAGTCAGACAGTCTAGTCCAAATAAGCCTTGTCCACATCGTGAGCTGACCTAACAGAGATGCAACAACTGAAGGACATTCAGAGTTGTATCTAGCCCTAAAAATAATCTTCCTTGGCATGTTTGAGAAGATTTAAGGGCTATAAATAAAGCTATATCTACAAGAAAAACATTTTTCATTTATCATAAGAGAAACACTTTTTATTGTCACCTCAAAAAGAACCTGGAAGGAATGTGATAACAGAAAGAGAAAGTTTTAAAGTAGGGGAAGAAGATTAGGGATGTAGGGAAATGTTATTCTAGTGCATTGAACCTTAAAGAGTAGTCCATCAGCATAGAAGCATCACAATACTTGGAAGTATATTAGAAATGCAGAAACTCAGGCCCACCCTAGACTCCCTGAATCAAAATCTCCATGTTAACCTGATAAGAAGGTAATTCATTTATACATTAAAGTTTGAAAAGCACAGATTTATGGGATAGCTGACTAGATATGTTAGTATCCACAGTATACCAAAAGGGCTCCAAGCCATGGCCACTGAGCCTGCGCGTCTGGAGCCTGTGCTCCGCAACGGGAGAAGCCACAACAGCGAGAGGCCCGCGTACAGCAAAGAAAAAAAAAAGGGCTCCAAGACTCTGTGTGTGTGTGTGTGTGTGTGTGTGTGTGTGTGTGTGTGTGTGTGTGTGTGAAAGAGAGAGACAAAGATGGACATGTTGGTTATAAAGCTACCAGGAGGAAAGTCAGCGAGATGCTGAGGCCAATGCTAAGCGCCCATTTCATAGTTTTCCCATTTCATAGTTTTACTTATCAATTTGCACTGGCTCTTGATCATACCAAATCTTAGTCACATATTGATTCAAACACTTGATAGAGTAATAAGGGCACTATTTTTACAATCAGAAAACCTTGTTCCAAAGTTCATCCGTACAACTAACTAACTAGGTTAACTTTACCTTCAAGGTCTTCATTTAAACATTGGGTCTGTGTCCATCAGAGTTCACTGCAAAGAAACAGAACACCTCTATGTTTTCAAGTACGACTAGGCTTGTAGAAGACAGAATGAATGGCTCCAATTCTCCACACCTTAGTCATGACCTCATCATTAGCAGAGCGTATGCACTGCAAGTTTGTGCTTTTCTCCAAGGACTCCAGGAGTCAGGGTACAGACCCTTAAGCAAACCTGAATAGAATACACAAACAAGTGATTAGCCCTGTCCTGAGCTAAAATTCAAAACATACCAAAGGGAAGCCTGTATGAACTTGTCACTATGTTTTATAGAAAATATGCATATCAGTGGTTTATACCTGGTATTGGTTACGTTACCTGAGTTTCTCTTATTGAGCTTGCTCATGCAGCTTTGTTTTAGCTATATGACCAATGACGTGTAAAAGACCTTTCCTGCTCAGATGAGACTGGCTTCTTTGAAATCAAGGTATCTCACACATCTCTTGGTGGTTTATCATCCAAAGACCAAGCTTATCCTGGGTAACTTGATCCTCTCTACTCTACATTCTTTCTCCTGCTTCACCATACCCTTCACCATTATTAAAGCCTTGCATGAATATATTCTGCAGAGTCTCGTAAGTGTTTTCAATAACTTAACCCCTGTGATTAACACCATTGGTATAATTTCTCCGCAAGTATGCTCCACCAGTTTTTGGCTTTGAGCTTGGCCATGTAAGTTGCATTAGCCAGTGGTTTATAGACAAAAGTAACAAGGTACCAGTTCTGAGCCAAGGATCTAAGTGCCCTTTCATGTTTCTGTTTGCCCCCTTGTACTTCTGCTACTGCCATAGGAAGACTTCCCCTCCAGCTGGGTAGTTGCTGCCTCTTCCACATAGACCCAAGATTTAACAGATGTGCAGTGAAGTTGCCCAAGCTAAGCCCAGCTGGACAGACAGCTTGAAGCAGAACCACACTGCTTAGTCACACACAGATTAGGTCAGCCAACCATAAAAAGTGGCAGATTCATGAGAACACGGGATTGTTGTTTTAAGCCCCTGGACTTGGGGGTGGCCACATTAAGCAGTATTTGTGAAGAAATAGTTAACTGGTACAGGTCTGAATGTAGAAATTAAATGCTTACAAATATTTTGGAAGAACTGGGAAATCACTAAACCTTTAAGAAATGCTCAGAGAAGATGCAATCCAAACACTAGGAAACTGGTACAAATATCCAGATAACAGAAAACTTCAGGAAACCACTTCTCCACAGTGCCCCAACCAGGGAAATGGGGAGTTGTGTTGCTACATAAACTCCATGTCTGCTAAAACTTACTAGCGTCAGAGGAAAAATGACTGCTACCTCCCTTCTGCTTTCCATATCTTCTACTTTCAACTGGCACAACCCTTCTGACAAAGGAGTCAAGAAAACATAGTTATTGGATTTTAGTCTTTACACCATAGCCACTAGAAGAGACTGGGGATAAATGTGGACAGCCTGTGTACATTTTCCAATAGAAGTGTTATAATTATCTTGTCTACAGTGTTCTTGTAAAAACTTAGTAAACAGTATATACAAAGTGATTTTAATTTACAGTGATGTAACTATGATAGGAGGTTCAAAAGAAAATAGCACCATTAAAAATGGAACCTACCTTCAAACTGATTTCCTCATTTCAACAAATAATGCTTCTAGTTTGGAAAGACCTACTTAAGGGCATTCTGTTTGAGAGTGAAATCCTGGACAACTGTGGACTAAGCAATGAAGTGACAAAAGGGAGTTAAATTGCTTATTTGGATAAAAAAAAAACAGATTTGCAATTTGCTTCATGGGGGCTCAAGAAGGAAGTCTTGGTTGCTTGGGGATTTGGAGAAAAAAATGTGTGAGAAAAGTTGAGAGTGAGAAAAAAGACTGAAACTGAGTAAAGGAGTCCCAGTAATGGGGTAGCAGCCAGTGCTCAAAAAAGAAAACTGATTTTCTGGGAAGGAACTGAATAGCAAAATTCAGGATATTTGATATTGTTTTCATTTGTTTGTTTTTTTAATATTTTTATTTTTTTTGCTTAAGTCCTTGCATTGTGTACAAACTCTCAGCAAAAGATTCTTACACAATAGCCCTGTGTCAGTGGTACTATAAGTCATGAAGGTAAAGAGGCCACTTGAAGAACAAGGCAAAGTGGGACAGCAACCTAGAAAGGTGTCCATCATGACAGACAGGAATCAATAACTGAGTTAGGAAGAGAAAATTCAAGACAAGAAGTGATGGAAAACCACCAGGAAAAGATAAGTGTCATCTTTAGAATCTTGAAAAAAAAATAGACAAGGGGTTTGTGCTTTCCATTTTTATATGACATGAAGTGTGAGTTATGTCATTTAGACATTGAAAGACAGAGAGACATCAGAATACTGGAAGACTTAGGGACTATTGGACTACATAAACTAGTACTCCATAAAGAGTATAGCAGAGCAGTCCCACCCCCTGCACCCAAAATGGAGCCCGTGTTTCTGCAGAGCTGGAGTTCCTGGCTCGGGGTCTCTTCCCTCCGCCGTCACTGAACTAGCCCGGAGCCCGATGGGAGGGGGGCCTTACTGAGGCTGCCAGCTCTGGAGGTGACCCAGTAGCCAAAGCCGCGACAGTCCTGGGGACCACGGACCAGTAAGTCCCCTACATATGAACAAGTTCTGTTCCAAGTGTGCATTTGTCACAGTAAGTTAAGCAAAATGAGAAGACAGAAAAACACACAGCAGATGAAGGAGCAAGGCAAAAACCCACCAGACCTAACAAATGAAGAGGAAATAGGCAGTCTACCTGAAAAAGAATTCAGAATAATGATAGTAAAGACGATCCAAAATCTTGGAAGTAGAATAGAGAAAATACAAGAAACGTTTAACAAGGAACTCGAAGAACTAAAGAGCAAACAAACAGTGATGAACAACACAATAAATGAAATTTAAAATTCTCTAGAAGCGATCCATAGCAGAATAACTGAGGCAGAAGAACGGATAAGTGACCTGGAAGATAAAATAGTGGAAATAACTACTGCAGAGCAGAAAAAAGAAAAAAGAGTGAAAAGAATTGAGGACAGTCTCAGAGACCTCTAGGACAACATTAAACACACCAACATTTGGATAATAGGGGTCCCAGAAGAAGAGAAAAAGAAAGGGACTGAGAAAATATTAGAAGAGATTATAGTTGAAAATTTCCCTAATATGGGAAAGGAAATAGTTAATCAAGTCCAGGAGGCACAGAGAGTCCAATACAGGATGAATGCAAGGAGAAACACGCCAAGACACATATTAATCAAACTATCAAAAATTAAATAAAAAGAACAAATATTAAAAGCAACAGGGGAAAAACAACAAATAACACACAAGGGAACCCCATAAGGTTAACAGCTGATCTTTCAGCAGAAATTCTGCAAGTCAGAAGGGAGTGGCAAGAAAGTGATGAAGGAGAAAAACCTACAACCAAGATGACTCTACCCAGCAAGGATCTCATTCAGATTTGACAGAGAAATTAAAACCTTTACAGACAAGCAAAGGCTAAGAGAATTCAGCACCACCAAACCAGCTTTACAACAAATGCTAAAGGAACTTCTCTAGGCAGGAAACACAAGAGAAGGAAAACACCTACAATAACAAACCCAAAACAATTAAGAAAATGGTAATAGGAACATACATATCGATAATTATTTTAAATGTAAATGGATTAAATGCTCCAACAAAAAGACATAGATTGGCTGAATGGATACAAACACAAGACCCGTATATATGCTGTCTACAGGAGACCCACTTCAGACCTAGGGACACATACAGACTGAAAGTGAGGGGATGGAAAAAGATATACCATGCAAATGGAAATCAAAAGAAAGCTGGAGTAGCAATTCTCATAGCAGACAAAATAGACTTTAAAATAAAGACTATAGGGCTTCCCTGGTGGCGCAGTGGTTGAGAGTTTGCCTGCCAATGCAGGGGACATGGGTTCGTGCCCCGGTCCGGGAAGATCCCACATGCCGGGGAGCGGCTTGGCCCGTGAGCCATGGCCGCTGAGCCTGCGCGTCCGGAGCCCGTGCTCCGCAATGGGAGAGGCCACAACAGTGAGAGGCCCGCGTACCGCAAAAAAATAAAAAATAAAAAAATAAAGACTATAACAAGAGACAAAGAAAGACACTAAATAATGATCAAGGGATCGATCAAAGAAGAAGATATAACAATTGTAAATATTTATGCACCCAACATAGGAGCACCACAATACATAAGACAAACGCTAACAGCCATAAAAGGGGACAGTGACAGTAGCACAATAATACTAGGGGACTTTAACACCCCACTTTCATCAATGTACAGATCATCCAAAATGAAAATAAATAATGAAACACAAGCTTTAAATGATACATTAAACAACATGGACTTAATTGATATTTATAGGACATTCCATCCAAAAACAACAAAATACACATTCTTCTCAAGGGCTCATGGAACGTTCTCCAGGATAGATCATATCTTGGGTCACAAATCAAGCCTTGGTAAATTTAAGAAAATTGAAATCGTATCAAGTATCTTTTCTGACCATAACACTATGAGACTAGATATCAATTACAGGAAAAAATTTATAAAAAATACAAACACATGGAGGCTAAACAGTACATTACTTAATAACCAAGAGATCACTGAAGAAATCAATGAGGAAATCAAAAAATACCTAGAAACAAATGACAATGAAAACACGAGGACCCAAAACCTTTGGGATGCAGCAAAAGCAGTTCTAAGAGGGAAGTTTACAACAATACAGTCCTACCTTAAGAAACAAGAAACATCTCAAATAAACAACCTAACCTTATACCTACAGCAATTAGAGAAAGAAGAACAAAAAAAACCCAAAGTTAGCAGAACAAAAGAAAACGTAAAGATCAGATCAGAAATAAATGAAAAAGAAATGAAGGAAATGATATCAAAGATCAATAAAACTAAAAGCTGGTTCTTTGAGAAGATAAACAAACTTGATAAACCATTAGGCAGACTCCTCAAGAGAAAAAGGGAGAAGACTCAAATCAACAGAATTAGAAATGAAAAAGGAGAAGTAACAAATGACATTGTAGAAATACAAAGGATCATGAGAGATTACTAAAAGCAGCTCTATGCCAATAAAATGCACAACCTGGAAGAAATGGATGAATTCTTACAAATGCACAACCTTCAAAGACTGAACCAGGAAGAAATAGAAAATATGAATAGACCAATCACAAGCACTGAAATTGAAACTGTTATTAAAAATCTTCCAACAAACAAAAGCCCAGGACCAGATGGATTCACAGGTGAATTCTATCAAACATTTAGAGAAGAGCTAACACGTATCCTTCTCAAACTCTTCCAAAATATAGCAGAGGGAGGAACACTCCCAAACTCATTCTACGAGGCCACCATCACCCTGATACCAAAACCAAAGATGTCACAAAGAAAGAAAACTACAGGCCAATATTGCCGATGAACATAGGTGCAAAAAGCCTCAACAAAATACTAGCAAACAGAATCCAACAGCACATTAAAAGGATCATACACCATGATCAAGTGGGGTTTATCCCAGAAATGCAAGGATTCTTCAATATACTCAAATCAGTCAATGTGATACACCATATTAACAAATTGAAGGAGAAAAACCATATGATCATCTCAATAGATTCTGAGAAAGCTTTCGACAAAACTCAACACCCATTTATGATAAAAACCCTCCAGAAAGTGGGCACTGTGGGAACTTTCCTCAATATAATAAAGGCCATATATGACAAAGCCACAGCCATCATTGTCCTCAATGGTGAAAAACTGAAACCATTTCCACTAAGATCAGGAACAAGACAAGGTTGCCCACTCTCACTACTATTATTCAACATAGTTTTGGAAGTTTTAGCCACAGCAATCAGAGAAGAAAAAGAAATAAAAGGAATCCAAATTGAAAAAGAAGAAGTAAAGTTGTCACTGTTTGGAGATGACATGATACTATACATAGAGAATGCTAAAGATGCTACCAAAAAACTACTAGAGCTAATCAATGAATTTGGTGAAGTAGCAGGATACAAAATTAATGCACAAAAATCTCTAGCATTCCTATACACTAATGATGAAAAATCTGAGAATGAAATTAAGGAAACGCTCCCATTTACCACTGCAACAAAAAGACTAAAATATCTAGGAATAAACCTACCTAAGGAGACAAAAGACCTGTATGCAGAAAATTATAAGACACTGATGAAACAAATTAAAGATGATACAAAGAGAGGGAGAGATATACCATGCTCTTGGATTGGAAGAATCAACATTGTGAAAATGACTCTACTACCCAAAGCAATCTACAGATTCAATGCAATCCCTATCAAACTACCACTGGCATTTTTCACAGAACTAGAACAAAAAATTTCACAATTTGTATGGAAACACAAAAGACCCTGAATATCCAAAGCAATCTTGAGAAAGAAAAATGGAGCTGGAGGAATCAGGCTCCTTGACTTCAGACTATACTACAAAGCTACAGTAATCAAGACAGTATGGTGCTGGCAGAAAAACAGAAATATAGATCAGCAGAACAGGATAGAAAGCCCAGAGTTAAACCCACAAACATATGGTCACCTTTTCTTTGATAAAGAAGGCAAGAATATACAGTGGAGAAAAGACAGCCTCTTCAATAAGTGGTGCTGGGAAAACTGGACAGGTACATGTAAAAGTATGAGACTAGAACACTCCCTAACACCATACACAAAAATAAACTCAAAATGAATTAAAGACCTAAATGTAAGGCCAGACACTATCAAACTCTTAGAGGAAAACACAGGCAGAACACTCTATGACATAATCACAGCAAGATCCTTTTTGATCCACCTCCTAGAGAAATGGAAATAAAAACAAAAATAAACAAATGGGACCTAATGAAATTTAAAAGCTTTTGCACAGCAAAGGAAACCATAAACAAGACGAAAAGACAACCCTCAGAACGGGAGAAAATATTTGCAAATGAAGCAACTGACAAAGGATTAATCTCCAAAATTTAGAAGCAGCTCATGCAGCTCAACATCAAAAAAACAAAGAACCCAATCCAAAAATGGGCAGAAAACCTAAATAGACATTTCTCCAAAGAAGATATACAGATTGCCAACAAACACATGAAAGAATGCTCAACATCATTAATCATTAGAGAAATGCAAATCTAAACTACAATGAGATATCATCTCACACCAGTTGGAATGGCCATCATCACAAAATCTACAAACAATAAATGCTGGAGAGGGTGTGGAGAAAAAGGAACCCTCTTGCACTGTTGGTGGGAATGTAAATTGATACAGCCACTATAGAGAACAGTATGGAGGTTCCTTAAAAAACTAAAAATAGGTCATAACCATATGACCCGGCAATCCCACTACTGGGCATATACCCTGAGAAAACCATAATTCAAAAAGAGTCATGTACCGAAATGTTCATTGCAGCACTATTTACAATAGCCAGAACATGGAAGCAACGTTAGTGTCCATCAACAGAGGAATGGATAAAGAAGACGTGGCACATATATACAATGGAAGTTTACTCATCCATAAAAAGAAAGGAAATTGAATTATTTGTACTGAGGTGGATGGACCTAGAGTCTGTCATACAGAGTGAAGTAAGTCAGAAAGAGACAAACAAATACCATATGCTAACACATATATATGGAATCTAAGAATAACAACAAAAAAAAAGGTCATGAAGAACCAGGGACAAGACGGGAATAAAGACACAGACCTACTAGAGAATGGACTTGAGGATATGGGGAGGGGGAAGGGTAAGCTGTGACAATGTGAGAGAGTGGCATGGACATATATACACTACCAAAAGTAAAATAGATAGCTAGTGGGAAGCAGCCGCATAGCACAGGGAGATCAGCTCGGTGCTTTGTGACCACCTAGAGGGGTGGGATAGGGAGGGTGGGAGGGAGGGAGATGCAAGAGGGATGAGATTTGGGAACATATGTATATGTATAACTGATTCACTCTGTTGTGGGGCAGAAACTAACACACCATTGTAAAGCAAATGTACTCCAGTAAGGAAGTTATAACCCATAGACTAAAAAATATATATTAAAAAAATTTAAAAATAAAAAGAGTATAAGTAATAAAAAAGGATAGATTCCAATAGGTCAGAAGTGCTGGAGTATGAGGCACAGACTATTTCTTATTTTTTGTTTCCTATTATTAAATTATATAAAAGGGAAATGGGCACATAATTAATATGCAAGTAATATTTATTTTATTGATGATTTAGGCATGAAAAGTACCAGAGATATCAGATGATATTTTAAATTTGTCCCATGAGGCATCCTGGACTAATCTAAGAAGTAACATTACAGATCCCCTCTCTTTTAGATTACTGCCATAATTTTATCTCATTTGATATATTATTTTTTAAGTCCTAATTGCATTAAATAAGGCTTACACTGGAAAGATAGATCTTAAGAGGTTTCAGGTCTTGAACAACTAAACAAATGTGTCTTTGTATATGGAACAAGGGGAAGACGGAAGGGTATTTTTAGCCTTCATTAAAAAGCTAGGAAATATAGTCAGAGGGATGTGCTATTAAGAATACAGTATGTGAATTATGACCCCATATCTTTAGATAACACACTATAAAAGTCACAGCTCATTCAACCCAAAGTGAAAAGAATAATTCTTCATCCGAGTTTTTAATTTAAAAATGTCTTGTTTGCTCTTTCCTGAAAGAATGACTTCTTGGAAGTAGATAAAGCAGTTGGGTGACAGCTAATTCTTCTCTGGCTTCCACTCATTGGTATTAAAATTATATTTGGGTGTTGAGTGTACTTTGGGGTTCAAGAAATACTGGTAATAAATAAAAGGACAAAAAGCCAGTGTGCTCTCAAAACAGACAATAGGAGCTCAAAGGAGAAGGGACCTTTCTGGAGAGATCCTTGTCCCATTCATAGTCATTTCAATCATTCCTTGCACCTCAGTTCCAAATAAGTGTTTTAATGTCATCTTTTTTCTGCAGAGGAGATGAAACTTTTCTTTGGTTAAACAAAGAAAAGGAAAGGAAAATGCTGTTTAGTCTTCATCTAACAGTTACCACACACTGATTTCTCATCTTAGACATCCTCATTGTCTTCTACTTATATTTCTGTTATTATCACCCCTTAAAGGCACAGATTTTTATTTTAAATCTTTTACCTCTTTGTCAGTGTTCTCTATACAGTAGGAACTCCAAAAATTTCTGTTGTTCAAGATGATGATCTTTGTTCTATTGTGTCATGGCTTCTTGCTGTCTTTTCCTACTCTCACCCTACTAGCCAAGAAAAATCTCAAAATTTTCCATGTCTGACATCTTGAACTCCTCCGTTTCTCTTTTTTTTTTTAATCTTTATTGGAGTATAATTGCTTTACAATGGTGTGTTAGTTTCTGCTTTATAACAAAGTGAATCAGTTATACATATACATATGTTCTCATATCTCTTCCCTCTTGCGTCTCCCTCCCTCCCACCCTCCCTATCCCACCCCTCTAGGTTGTCACAAAGCACCGAGCTGATCTCCCTGTGCTATGCGGCTGCTTCCCACCTTCGTTTCTCTTAATAGATCTTTATACATCTGTATTTTAAAAAGACACAATTCTATTTCAGTTCCATAGTTTCGTTTTATCAAAATATTCTAAAAAGTAAGTATATGATATAGTTTTCTTTGTAGTTGAAATCACATGTATTCATGGCAGAAGGAGTAAAAAATCAGTTCATTAACAGAGGGGTAGAAAAAAATGCTGAATGTATTCTTGTATTTTTTTCAAAGACTTTTTTTTTTTCGGCGGTCTGCTATGTACTTATCTCAAGCAATTTGGAAGGTAGTAATACCAAGTTCTTTACTGTAAATATCAGTGGCCTCTGGTGATATGAAGAAAGAGGAATCTGTGCATCTCCTTCCCCAATAATCTTTCTGCTGTATTATAGTGAAAGTAAGTGTCAGAGCAAAGTCTGACAAACTTATAAACATTTACTAGCAAGAAGACCCAAAACAGTCATACAACTTATCATTTCATGCTCAGATGCTAAGTAATGTCTATGCATATACACTCCAACAAGCCTACCACAGGAGATCCTTATTCTAAGGCACATAGAATAATACCTAACCATATCATCCAAATTCTTTTGGGACAAGAAACAAACAAAATGCAGTATACACACTACCGAATGAATCTCTGAGATCTACAACACTGCACACCATAAGTGCTAGGCATCTAGGCTTAATGGACTCTTACATCTGGATCATGAAATGTGATGGCACCTACATCAGTGTTTTATAGGCAATCACGTATCTTGAACTTCACTCATTTCACCAAAGGAAACTTTTTTCTAACATTGCTGATGCTAATTAGTGAATCCTTTGGAGTAGACTACTATACTATTTAAAGAACATATGCAAACACAATTGGAGTAAGAATTTCTAATCAAGGTCTTCCAAATGGTACTATCATACTATAGTTTATACAACAGAGAAAAGGTTACACATTAAAGTTAAAATACCCACTTACATCACACAATTCAAATGAAGTATTTTGAGGTAAATTACCACATAAACAATGTAATAGTCTAGAACCCCAATTTGATGTTGATCATCTTGAAGATAATAAGCATGTTTTCTATTTGTTCTGTATTCTGAGTTCAGCACCACGTTAATATATGAATGACAAACTATTACTGACTTAACATTTACTTAGGAATAGAATAACAATAAGGAAGAAGGAAGTGAAGAACAAGGATGTAAAACTTGGGCTGGGGAAAGATCTAGAGCCTCTCAAGGGGCCACAACAAAGCTTCTCATCGCAGCAATGTTTGTTCAAAAAAAGTTTCTCTTGGTAGTAAATATGGTCAAATGCCTCTCCTCTGGATTCTCTCTTATATCACTTCATGCTTTTTTTTTTTTTTTTTTAGATGTTGGGGGTAGGAGTTTATTTATTTATTTTTGGCTGTGTTGGGTCTTCGTTTCTGTGCGAGGGCTTTCTCTAGTTGTGGCAAGCGGGAGCCGCTCTTCATCGCGGTGCGTGGGCCTCTCACTATCGCGGCCTCTCCTGTTGCGGAGCACAGGCTCCAGATGCACAGGCTCAGTAGTTGTGGCTCACGGGCCCAGCCACTCCACGGCATGTGGGATCTTCCCAGACCAGGGCTCGAACCCGTGTCCCCTGCATTAGCAGGCAGATTCTCAACTACTGCGCCACCAGGGAACCCCTATGCTTATTTTTATGTTGCTTCATAATATCTGTGCTTTTTCAGCATTCACTGTTTTAAATAATTTTTGGAAATAAGGAATAAATGAATTTTAAAACTGATTTTGTGTGAGGTATACTACAGTCAGAAACTGTACCTCTGGTTCCTCTAATCAAATCTTTGAGCTAGTTCACCTGCTGTTCTTCCTATGTAGAATGTCCTTCTTTTATGTTGGCAAACTGTGTACTTTTCTTCTTTCAGTTTCCATCCTCCATGAACATTTTACAAATTAACACTTCTCAAATATTTTGATTTTCTACTCTTGAATCCCAAAACCATACTGCTATCTTCTATCTTCATTTAGCTGTCTTCTTCAGTAAATGATAAACTCCTCAAGGATGGTGCAAATTTGTTACTTTGGTTTTAAATTTCATCATAGCAACAATACATACTTGCAAAAAGTGGTATTGAACGGCATTATCTAAAAGCAAGTTATTTGATTTTCTGGCTTTTTCACCAAAATATCTGAAAATCATCTTCACATATATTAAGGGTTAACACTATGCATACTGATTGAGTGATATAATAATGGCTCACATAATTTTATATTTTACCATAAAAATAAAAGCAATAGTTTGACTTATTATCTTTGGATAAGCTAAAGCTTTTAAAGGTTAGATAATTTCCCTAAATCACAAAGATAGTCAGTGATGGGGCCTTGATGTTAACTCAGGTCAGTTTCACTGCAAGTTTATATTTTTAACAAACACTGGACACTACATCCCTAAGGAAACAGAAGGTTGCATCCTTGGAAAAGTATAATTTGTTTCTTAAATGAGAGAAATCCAAAAGCACCAACTGTAGTTAAGAGAATACTTAGAAAGAACAAAATTAAATGCACTTGAGAGAAAGACGTCAGACATAAACAAATTTAATGAAATTGGAGGTCAGAAGCCTATGACCAGCTAAACAATTATGTAACCATGGAAAAGTTGCTTAGTCTTTGAGTTTCAATAATTTTATCTGGTAAACGAGGTAGCTTAACTAGATGAACTCTAAAACTTTCTATAACTGAAAGTCTATAGACTTTCTAAAGACCCAGCTCAGATATAGGAAGTAAAGATGTTTCCTCAGTGACTATTGTCAATTACTATATATATTCAGCAAAACTATAAATCAGACTATCTCAGGAATTCTGTATATCTTTGTGTGATGTCAAAACTTGATGTTACTTTCCAACAGAGATTTTTATAGCTTAGTTCCTTACGTTGATCTCCTGCATCATTGAAACAATCATTTCTTTCTTCTTGCTTGCATTTTAGCTGAGAGACAAGCAAAATAAAGCTGAAGTTTAAAACACATAAATATTTGTTTTTTGGTAACATTGACTTTTGAAAATAAGATGGTGTTCTTTGGAATTTCTCTGATGATAAGTTATTAAAAATATGATTTCCCCTAAGAATGTTTTATCACACTGATGTAGGTGTTGACAGCTGAAGATGAATTTAAATATACATATATATTGTATCAGAAAGGATAAAAACAACACCATATCCGCATTCTGAAAAGAGACATTTTATTCAGACATGGTTAAAGGACTAATATACATTGTAAAGTTTTGAACTACAGTAACAAATGAAACAATAACCCTATTCTTTCTATCTGAAATGATTATAACTATGATCGCAGTAAGTTATCTTCATAAAAAAAAGTAATCTAAGTTTTAATCAGTAGCATGTACTGAAAATTCTCTTTTAAGTGGATTACTATCTAAACCTTTAACTCTGACGTTCCTTGTTGAAGAATTTTTTTCTCAGTGACCATGGAAGTATCAATAATATTTTGAAAATAATGCTGACTTTCTTCTTGAATTTAATTCCAGATTTATGTAACAAATCAGCGATCACTTGCACTCTCAACATCCAGCTCACCAACCAGAAATACCCACTATTGACATTTTAACATATAGTCCAACCTCTCTCTTTGTGTTTCTCTGTGTAAAACAATATTTTATCCTGTGTGTTAAACTTAACGTGAGAGCATTTAAACTAATAAAGATAGGCTAGATTGTGCTGTGGAAACAACCTCCAAATCCCAGTGAGTTATGACAACCAATCTTTATTTCTCCATCA
The DNA here is from genome assembly GCF_011762595.2 of Tursiops truncatus. NCBI lineage: Eukaryota > Metazoa > Chordata > Mammalia > Artiodactyla > Delphinidae > Tursiops > Tursiops truncatus. Next base: position 27,638,935 of record NC_047040.1, read on the forward strand.
TGCTAGATCCACCATACTGGTCAACAGGGGCTCTTCTCCCAAGGCATCTCCAGGACACGGGCTGAAGGAAGCTTTCATCATCTTTAGCTGTGCCATCTGGAGCATGTGGCCACAGCAGTTGTCATCACAAGGGAGAAAGGAATTGCCATCATTCAGAGGCTTTCCACTTCCCCAATCCAGAAGTGACCACATCATTTCTGCTCACATGTAAATGGCACGGAATAGTCACATGGCCCCTGGCAGGGGGTGAGAAATCTGGAGAAACACAGCTGATGTTTGGTGAGTAGCACTAGTTTTTGCCACAGGCATTTTCTTAGGTCAGTGAACGAATCCTGACCTTTAGTGCTCAAGAATTGTTTGTGTAAAATTAAGTTTAAATTTACAACGTAACACCTACCATTCCTATCTACATGGGAAAACAAAACAAAGTACCACCAGGAAGCACTCCATGCCTCTAGTGAAGGACAAATACAGGGCTATCTACTGAAGTAAGGTCAAGTATTTCATGGTAATACAAGGATTTGGGCGGAGGGAGGGTAAGTTTTCTATTGATGTGTAACAAATTACTGCAAATGTAATGGCTTAAAACAACACACATTTATTATCTCATAGGTTTCCTTGAGTCAGGAGTCTGAGTACCCTTAGCTGGATTCTCTGCTCAGCGTCTCACTACCTGAAGTCAAGGTGTGAGCTAGGGTTGCATTCTCATCTGGGGCACTGCTGGAAAAGAGCTACCTCCAGGCTTCCTCAGATGGTTAGCAGAATTCACCTCCTTGCAGCTTTAGGACTGAGACCCCTGCATTTTTTTTTTTTTTTTTCTGTCTGTTTTCTAGGAGTCACTCTCGATTCTTTCCACAGGCCCTCAGAACATGGCAGCTTACTTACTCAGAGCCAGCAAGGGGAGTCTCTCTACCCAGTCCGCTAAGAGGAAGTCTTATATAATGTAACTCAATCCAGGGGATGACATCTAATCACCTTTGCCATATTCTATTGGTTAAAAGCAAGTCACAGGACTCACCCACACTTGAGTAGAGGAGATCATATGAGGCTATGACTCACTGGGAGAGTCAATTTAGGTGTGTCTGCCACAAGAAGAAATGGACACACTGATAGAACCAAAAGATGTGCATCGTGCTCCCATGGAAAGTGAATGGACATATAGGTATGGTGACTTCTTTCCCTTTTAGAGAACACCATCCAAGTCATGTTTCCTCTAATACTTTACCCATCTGAATGTCTCTGTGAACAGCTTCTGTCTTACTCTCTGTTCTCTAATTGCAGACAATGACTCAGAAGCTTAACTGTAAATTAATTGTGCCAGATGGCAGGTGCTCCCTACCAGCTGCTGTTGTATTGTTGTAGCAATACCAAATACCCAACTGCACTGTGAGAAACCATTTCTCTCTATGCTAGATAGACTTCATTTATAGTATGAAACATTTCCAAACCACACTAGCCACCCTTAGAAAAAAAATTTAAGTACAGCATATGTATAAATAGAAGTCTGAAATTTGTCATTTTAAGAGGATGAAATTTGTTACCTTACCTTGGGTGCCCACTACATATGATCAGCCTTTCTATCCAAATGTGTTATTGATTTCTGAAAAGAGGTTTAAATTCTCTTCATTAAGGCTGTGGCTGGGGAGATTACCTTGTGTTGAGAAATCATTTGGTTTCATCAGAAGATTCTCTGTTCTGTCACCAGTGTATCTTCAGTATCTAAAAGGTCAATAAACATTTCTGTGACCTATCAATGTGATGTAATGAAATCCTATTCAGGATTTTGAAGTGTACCTTCAATGCTATGTTTAAATGCAGTTGTGAATAATCAAAAGAGTTCATTCTTATCTTTGAGAACTTTAAAATAATTAAAAATCAGAAAAAAAAAAACCTCAGAGAAAGAATTTTTAAATGGCATAAGAAGGGAGAATTAACATTTGAATCTTACTGCCAAATCACTGGGCTATGATGGCTTGGTTATAGTACTGCCTAAGGCCATGAGGGTAACACACAACTTTTCAAGATTACCTCTAACCCACTCCCTCACAGAATTGGAATGGTTTAACTTGCAAATCAATGCGGAAACAAGTTTTCTCTGGTGGTTTGCGTCTATAGCATGACTTTATTTTTGCTTTTGTTTTTGTTTGAATGTTTTTAACTTTCACACCGAAAAAAAATTCAGACAGAAAAATGTTGAAAAAATAGTACAAAGAATTCCTGTATACCCTCCATCAAGATTATGCAAATATTAATATCTTATATAATCATAGGATAGTTATCAAAATGAGGAAATTAATATTGATTCAATAATATTAGCTGATCTAGAGACTTCATTCAAAGTTTTCCAACAGTTCCACTAATGTGCTATTTCTGGTCTAAGATCTAATCTAGGTCCACCATTGCATTTACGTGTCATGTCTCATTTGTCTCTTTTAATCTGGAACAATTCCTCATCCTTTCCTTGTCTTTCATGATATGTCTTTCATACTCATATATGAAGGATACTAGCCAGGTTTTTTAAAAATAGAATGTCCCTCAATATGAATTTATCTGCCACTTCATCGTTATAAAATTCAGGTTTTTCATTTTTGGCAAAATCTCACAAAAGTGATATTGTGTCTTTCTTGGTATATTCTATAAGGAGAGCATAATGTCCGTTTGTTCTGTTACTGGTCATGTTAACTATGATCACTTAGAGTTTTGTATTAGTTTGCTAGGGCTGCTGTGACAAAATATAGCAAATTGATTTGCTTAAACAACAGAAATTGATTGTCTCAGAATCCTGAAAGCTAGCAGTCTGAGCTCAAGCTGTTGGCAGAGTCAGTTTCTTTGAGGGCTGTGAGGAAGGACCTGTCCCATGCCTCTCCCCTAGCTTCCGGCAGTCTGCTGGCAATGTTTGGTGTTCCTTGGCAGGTAGAAGCATCACCTTGATTTTGGCATTCATCTTCATGTGGCATTCTCCCGGTACACATCTATGTTTGTCCAACTTTCTCCATTTTATAAGAACACCAGTTATATTGGATCATGTACTGCCATCCTGCTCCAATATGACCTCCTCTTAATTATATCTGTAACGACTCTATTTCCAAATAAGGTCACATTCTGAGGTTCTGAGACTTCAACTTACGAGTTTGCGGAGAGAGAACGCAATTCAACCCACAACAGGTGGTGTCTGTCTGATTTCTCCATCATAAAATTACTCCTTCCCTTTGTACTTACTATGTATCTTATGGGGAGATAAGTTAACACTACACAGTCTCAATATTTTCTTTTCTATCACACTTTCAGCGACTAATTTTATCATCCATTGATGATTCTTGCCTGAAGCAATTATTACTGTATTTGACAAATGGAATTTTCTATTTTCATCATTCTCTACATTTAATCTTTGGAATTCTACGATAAAAAAAAGAGGTTTCTTTCTCTCCCACTGATTTTTTTTTGATTTTTAAAAAATTATTTCTATCACTGTGGACTCATGGATTCATATTTTATTCAATGGATTATAAGCCATTATTATCATTATTAATTTTGTTACTGATATGGTTGTTGGGGGCGACTTCAAGTTATTGCCTATGTCCTTTAATATGTTCCCATCATTTCTGAGCACTTTCTAATTTTATGGCACCACAATATATTTCAGGCTAATCTTGTATTTTCCCTATTCCAGCCCTGAATTTAGCCATTTGTCCAAGGAGTTCTGGTTTCTTCTATTGGAGAGTTATTCATTTAAACTCTTTTCCATGTAGTGCCTTGAACTAGTAAAATAAATTAGTAACCTAGTTGGAGGAGTGAAATCTCATCATATTCACAGGTCCTGCCCACACTCAAGGGAAGGGAATTATACAGGGCAGTTACGCCAGGAGGCAGAAATCTTGCAGACCAACTTTCAATTCTGCCTACCCCAAGTGCTCCGACCTCACCCTATTCACAACTTCTGCAAACAGATCTATATACAACTGAGAACTAAGAGGGAGGGTAGGATAAACGAAAACATTTTCAGACCATAAAGTGAGTATTAAAAAAAAAACTGTATTGAATCTGTGCTATGGTGAATAACTACTTACTAGATCAATATATCTGCAGCTTTCGTGATTGGTTATTCTTCTTGGTACTCCTTTTCTAAGCTATCATTTTTTCCCAGAAGAGCAGCATGGTACTTTCTTTGCACAACACTGGAAGCCTCTCACTCTAAATTTTGATTCAGTAAACACCATCAAAACATGTGACATTAGGACAATGCCTCCCTCTTTAAAATAAGATCAATATTTACTTATTTGTTTGGCAAATATGCATATTGTAATCATGGGTCAAGTATGAAACAGTAAAAAGGATATTATTTTAATCTCTCTTCACCCCGTTTATGTAACTCTAGAATCATGTTTGGCTTCGTAAATGAAGTCTTAGGTACAATTCAAAAGGAGAAAATGTAATTTGACTGTCACAGCCACTAAAAGGCAAATGGATAATATCCTATCAACACGCAAGAACAAGATTAGCCACTCCATTTTTAGAAGCTCTTCATCTATCCATTACACTATATTCACCTTCAACTTCATTACATCCATAGCTAGTAAGCATCAGCATTAGATCTTAGTTGACAATCGGGACTTCTGGTCTGGTAGCCCTGTTAAATTTGAAATACTGATCCACTTTCCCAGACGTTTAGAAAGTATCATGTCTTGCTGCTTTCTAGTATACGCTGGCTGTAATGGCCTCTTTAATGGCTCTCCCAAGCTTTGATGAGCAGATTGCTTCTGCAAGAGCTCTACAGAGTTAAAGGCTAGAAGCTGGCTTGAGAACTTAAACTTCCACAACTTATGAGAAGTTTAATTTTTCCTCCATTAATCACAAGTGCTTTCTGATTCTGAATCTAAAGCAAGTCCATTTATTCTTTGGTTGCCGTGCAGAACTGTTGTACAAATTAGCCTGTACATCCTGCTCATGTGGTCTCAGTGAAGTCGTAATACTTACTGCAAAGTTCTTTTGCCAGAGAAACAGTGAGTTGCAGAGATAATAACTTCTTGCTAGTTGTAGACACTGATGAGTCTGACACACCACTTTCTCCTGCTCAGAAAGAAACTTCGCGCCATTTTCATTCTTCCTATCTTTCATGCTCACAGTGTGGTCCAGGAACTCTGCATTACTGGCATCAATTTGGGTCCCAGTGCAGATGTGCTGTGTCAGAATGTGCATGTGTAACTTGATCCCCAGGTGATTCTCATGCACATTAATGACTGAGAAGCAGCGCTTATAACTATTACTATTACGTTGGTTAACAATATGGCACTTTTTTCCTGAGAAAATCTAGATCCCTTAAGATAAGAAGAGCATACCAAGAAAATGGTTTCTTCAAAGGCTAAAACCTAAACTTATTCAAGGTCTATTCAGCTTTGTTCTTGCTTCCCAGGGTTAGGGATAAAGAGCAGCATCACCCAAGGCAGGTAAAGAAGGGGGTTTTCTATAAATCCTACTACAACCATCTCTCCCCATATAATATCTGACCTTGGTGTTGGCCCTACAGCATTTGAGGAATAGATTCCTACAATACCAAGATTTCACAGGCATTTGCAAAGACTGTTTGAGGAGGAAGAGGAGCCTTGAGCCCATCTGGCTAGGCTGGGGGGTCTAGAGGGTCTGGAGGATCTGGAAAAGATGGGGTGACTCACAGTTCTCCCTCCCTTAGAAAGGATGGATGTCACAGAGCTGGATGCCTGGATGCATATATGTCCACTAACATTTTTCCTTCCAGAACCGATAATCCCTCCACGTCTCATTTTCCATTTTAAACTCACTGTAATAGTCAAGTATTTCTTGGCTTGGCTGCTTTCTCTGAAAGTACATAAACCAAACTGGGGTATTTGCTTCCCTGAAAAGCCTACTCTTTGCCGTCTCATCAGGACTCCTCCCACTGCAAGATTATACCCCTCTTATCACTTCCCTCCATCCTCCATTAAGTCTAGTCTGAACTTCCATATTTCATTGATAAATACATGTCTGATAAGTATCAGTGCTTTCAGCAAATATCAAACTTTAGCATCAGAATCATCTGGAATGCTTGTTAAAACACAGCTTGCTGGACCCCATCCATAGAGCTTCTGATTCAGCAGGTGGGGAGTGGAGTGGGGCCCAAACTTTCGTATTTCTAAAAAGTTTCCAGTTGATGCCGATGCTTCTGGTCTGGCCACCACTTCTCTCAAATGGAATTCTGAGTATTGGTAGTGAGATGAGAAGCTTTGGAGGAGCTGGTGCCACACTAATGTCTCTTGTATGGACCAGGTTAACTTGGGTCCGCTGCTGTTTTCAAAACTTTCAAACACAGACAGTTGTAGGGTGGCTTCCTGAATTGGATATTTAATGGGGGAGGCTGGCATGCCAATTATGGAAAATAGAGTTGAAACAGCACCATTTGTATAGTGTCTACTTAGTCTCAGAGACCCATAAATTAATCAACTATCAAAGAAAATTCCGGGGATTTTTCCTTTCAAAAGTGATAAGAAAATCGTGTCTTTTCTTAGCAAAGAGAATAAAGAGGGTTGATCCATCGTGCCATCTGAAATGTGTACATTGAACTGTTCTGTATCCATTAAATATGTGTCATTTCTTTGCACTTCTATTTCCTTGTGGGTCTTCTCATACTTATAGATGAAACAGAGACCAAATCATGGTTAGAAATACTAGTTTAAATGTGAGGGAATGGGACTGGGGTGTAATCTCAGTTCTTATGCACCAGCATGAGGTGTGTGACAAAGAATGAAAGGTGCCTGCTCTGGACAGAGTTTCTGGAGAACAGGAAATTAAGAAAGTGTCTACTGAAAGAAAAAAAACTATAAAAATGCAAGAGCTTTGCCTTTAGACTTAATAATTTAGGGAAGTAACTTACATGTGTGGAGGGCAAAGTCCTAAATACTTTTTAGAAATTCTAAGTCAATTCAAGCTATTTGTGCTACAATCAGATATTTAGATTATGTTAACATTGGGTCTGCATAGCTGAGGTAGTTCATGTGAGTTTCTGGTCCAGTAGCATATTAATAACTGTTTTATCTGATCTTAGGCAATAAACAAATCATTTTAATTGTTTTTGTGAAATGCCATAAATTCCTGCCTCTATTAGTCACAAGACTATGCATGCTGCAATAAGAACTAAACCACAGGGAGGAGCTTCAAGATGGCAGAAGAGTAAGACGTGGATATCACCTTCCTCCCCATAAATACATCAGAAATACATCTACATGAGGAACAACTCCTACAGAACACCTTCTGAATGCTGGCAGAAGACCTCAGACCTCCCAAAAGGCAAGGAACTCCCTACGTACCTGGGTAGGGCAAAAGAAAAAAGGAAAAACAGAGACAAAAGAATAGGGATGGGACCAGCACCAGTGGGAGGGAGCCGTGAAGGAAGAAAGGTTTCCACACACTAGGAAGCCCCTCCGCGGCTCTGAAGCTCCCCCCTCCATCACCCGCAGCCAGAGACAGGCAAGAGACACAAAGGCTGCTGCTGCCACCACCAAGGAGCCTGTCTGCAAGCACAGGTCACTATCCACACCTCCACTCCCGGGAGCCTGTGCAGCCCGCCACTGCCGGGGTCCTGTGATCCAGGGACAACTTCCCCGGGAGAATGCACCGTGCCCCTCACGCTGGTGCAACGTCATGCCGGCCTCTGCTGCCGCAGCCTTGCCCCACATCCATAGCCCTCCCTCCCCACGGCCTGAGTGAGCCAGAGTCCCCGAATCAGCTGCTCCTTTAACCCCATCCTGTCTGAGCGAAGAACAGACGCCCTCAGGTGACTTACACGCAGAGGCGAGGCCAAATCCAAAGCTGAACCCCGGGAGCTGTGCAAACAAAGAAGAGAAAGAAAAATCTCTCCCAGCAGCCTCAGGAGCAGTGGATTAAATCTCCACAATCAACTTGATGTACCCTGCATCTGTGGAATACCTGAATAGACAACAAATCAACCCAAATTGAAGAGGTGGACTTTGGGAGCAATTTTATATATATATATATATTTCCCTTTTTCTCTTTTTGTGAGTGTGTATATGTATGCTTCTGTGTGCGATTTTGTCTGTATGGCTTTGCTTTTACCATATATCCTGGGTTCTGTCTGTCCGGTTTTTTTTCTTTTCTTTTCTTTTTTTAGTATAGTTTTTAGCACTTGTTATCATTGGTGGACTTGTTTTTGGTTTGGTTGCTCTCTTCTTTCTTTCTTTCCTTTTTTTTTAATTACCTTTAAAAAAATTTCTAATAATTTTTTTATTTTAATAACTTTATTTTATTTTATCTTCCTCTTTCTTTCTTTCTTTTTTTTCTCCCTTTTATTCTGAGCTGTGTGGATGACAGGCTCTTGGTGCTCCAGCCAGGCATCAGGGCTGTGCCTCTGAGGTGGGAGAGCCAAGTTCAAGACAACTGTCCACAAGAGGCTTCCCAACTCCATGTAATATCAAACAGCGAAAATCTCCCAGAGATCTCCATATCAACACCAAGACCCAGCTCCACTCAACGACCAGCAAGCTACAGTGCTAGACACCCTATGCCAAACAACTAACAAGACAGGAGCACAACCGCACCCATTAGCAGAGAGGCTGCCTAAAATCATAGTAAGGCCACAGACACCAAGAAACACACCACCAGACGTGGACCTGCCCACCAGGAAGACAAGATCCAGCCTCATCCACCAGAACACAGGCACTAGTCCCCTCCACCAGGAGGCCTACACAACCCACTGAACGAACCTTAGCCACTGGGGGCAGATACCAAAAACAACGGGAACTATGAACCTGCACCCTGCAAAAAGGAGACCCCAAACACAGTAAGTTAAGCAAATGAGAAGACAGAGAAACATACAGCAGATGAAGTAGCAAGGTAAAAACCCACCAGACCTAACAAATGAAGAGCAAATAGGCACTCTACCTGAAAAAGAATTCAGAATAATGAGAGTAAAGATGATCCAGAATCTTGGAAATAGAAAAGAGAAAATACAAGAAAAGTTTAACAAGGAACTAGAAAAAGGAAAGAGCAAACAAACAGTGATGACAACACAATAAATGAAATTAAAAATTCTCTAGAAGGAATCAATAGCAGAATAACTCAGGCAGAAGAACAGATAAGTGACCTGGAAGATAAAATAGTGGAAAAAACGACTGCAGAGCAGAATAAAGAAAAAAGAATGAAAAGAATTGAGGACAGTCTCAGAGACCTCTGGGACATTAAATACACCAACATTCAAATTATAGGGGTCCCAGAAAAAGAAGAGAAAAAGAAAGGGACGGTGAAAATATTTGAAGAGATTATCATTGAAAACTTCCCTAATATAGGAAAGGAAATAGTTAATCAGGTCCAGGAAGCACAGAGAGTCCCATACAGGAAAACTCCAAGGAGAAACATGGCAAGACACATATTAATCAAACTATCAAAAATTAAATACAAAGAAAACATATTAAAAGCTGCAAGGGAAAAACAACAAGTAACACAAAAGGGAATCCCCATAATGTTAACAGCTGATCTTTCAGCAGAAACTCTGCAAACCAGAAGGGACTTGCAGGACATATTTAAAGTGATGAAAGAGAAAAACCTACAACCAAGATTACTCTACCCAGCAAGGATCTCATTCAGATTCGATGAAGAAATTAAAACCTTTACAGACAAGCAAAAGCTAAGAGAATTCAGCACCACCAAACCAGCTTTACAACAAATGCTAAAGGAACTTCTCTAAGTGGGAAACACAACAGAAGGAAAAGACCTACAATATTAAACAATGAAGAAAATGGTAATAGGAATATACATATTGATAATTACCTTAAATGTAAATGGATTAAATGCTCCAACCAAAAGACATAGATTGGCTCAATGGATACAAACACAAGACCCATATATATGCTGTCTACAGGAGACCCACTTCAGACCTAGGGACACATACAGACTGAAAGTGAGGGGATGGAAAAAGATATTCCATGCAAATGGAAATAAAAAGAAAGCTGGAGTAGCAATTCTCATATCAGACAAAATAGACTTTCAAACAAAGACTATTAAAAGAGACAAAGAAGGACACTACATAATGATCAAGGGATCAATCCAAGAAGATATAACAATTGTAAATATTTATGCACCCAACATAGGAACACCACAATACATAAGGCAAATGCTAACAGCCATAAAAGGGGAAATCGACAGTAACACAATCAGAGTAGAGGACTTTAACACCCCACTTTCACCAATGGACAGATCATCCAAAATGAAAATAAATAAGGAAACACAAACTTTAAATAATACATTAAACAACATGGACTTAATTGATATTTATAGGACATTCCACCCAAAAACAACAGAATACACTTTCTTCTCAAGTACTCATGGAACATTCTCCAGGATAGATCATATCTTGGGTCACAAATCAAGCCTTGGTAAATTTAAGAAAATTGAAATTGTATCAAGTATCTTTTCTGACCATAACGCTATGAGACTAGATATCAATTACAGGAAAAAATTCTGTAAAAATACAAACACATGGAGGCTAAGCAATACACTACTTAATAACCAAGAGACCAATGAAGAAATCAAAGAGGGAATCAAAAAATACCCATAAACAAATGACAATGAAAACAAGATGACCCCAAACCTATGGGATGCAGCAAAAGCAGTTCTAAGAGGGAAATTTATAGCAATACAATCTTAACTGAAGAAACAAGAAACATCTCAAATAAACAACCTAACCTTAAACCTAAAGCAATTAGAGAAAGAAGAACAAGAAAACCCCAAAGTTAGCAGAAAGAAAGAAATCATAAAGATCAGATCAGAAATAAATGAAAACGATACGAAGGAAACGATAGCAAAGATCAATAAAGCTAAGGGCTGGTTCTTTGAGAAGATAAACAAATTTGATAAACCATCAGCCAGACTCATCAAGAAAAAAAGGGAGAAGACTCAAATCAATAGAATTAGAAATGAAACAGGAGATATAACAACCAACACTGCAGAAATACAAAGGATCATGAGATATTACTACAAGCAGCTATATGCCAATAAAATGGACAATCGGGAAGAAATGGACAAATTCTTAGAAATGCACAACCTTCTGAGACTGAACCAGGAATAAATAGAAAATATGAACAGACCAATCATAAACACTGAAATTAAAACTGTGATTAAAAATCTTCCAACAAAACAAAAGCCCAGGACCAGATGGCTTCACAGGCAAATTCTATCAAACATTTAGAGAAGAGCTAACACCTATCCTTCTCAAACTCTTCCAAAATATAGCAGAGGGAGGAACACTCCCAAACTCATTCTATGAGGCCACCATCACCCTGACACCAAAACCAGACAAAGATGTCACAAACAAAGAAAACTACAGGCCAATATCACTGATGAACATAGATGCAAAAATCCTCAACAAAATACTAGCAAAATGCAAGGATTCTTCAATATACTCAAACAAATCAATGCAATAAACTATATTAACAAATTGAAGGAGAAAAACCATATGATCATCTCAATAGATGCAGAAGAAGCTTTCGAGAAAATTCAGCACCGATTTATGATAAAAACTCTCCAAAATGTAGGCATAGAGGAAACTTACCTCAACATAATAAAGGCCATATATGGCACACCCACAGCCAACATCATTCTCAATGGTGAAAAAGTGAAACCATTTCCAATAAGATCAGGAACAAGACAAGGCTGCCCACTCTCACCACTATTATTCAACATAGTTTTGGAAGTTTTAGCCACAGCAATCAGAGAAGAAAAAGAAATAAAAGGAATCCAAATTGGAAGCGAAGAAGTAAAGCTGTCAGTCTTTGCAGATGCTAAAGTTGCTACCAGAAAACTACTAGAGCTAATCAATGAATTTGGTAAAGTAGCAGGATACAAAATTAATGCACAGAAATCTCTTGCATTCCTATAAACTAATGATGAAAAATCTGAAAGAGAAATTAAGGAAACACTCCTATTTACCATGGCAACAAAAAGAATAAATTACCTAGGAATAAACATACCTAAGGAGACAAAAGACCTGTATGTAGAAAACTATAAGACACTGATAAAAGGGATTAAAGATGATACAAACAGATGTAGAGATATACCATGTTCTTGGATTGGATGAATCAACATTGTGAAAATGACTCTACTACCCAAAGCAATCTACAGATTCAATGCAATTCCTATCAAATTACCAATGGCATTTTTCACAGAACTAGAACAAAAGATTCACAATTTGTATGGAAATACAAAAGACCCCGAATAGCCAAAGCAATCTTGAGAAAGAAAAACAGAGCTGGAGGAATTGGGGTCCCGGACTTCAGACTATACTACAAAGCTACAGTAATCAAGACAGTATGATACTGGCACAAAAACAGAAATATAGATCAATGGAACAGGATAGAACACCCAGAGATAAAACCATGCACATATGGTCACCTTTTCTTTGATAAAGGAGGCAAGTATATACAATGGAGAAAAGACAGCCTCTTCAATAAGTGCTGTTGGGAGAGTTGGACGTATAAATGTAAAAGTATGAGATTAGAACACTCCCTAACACCATACACAAAAATAAACTCAAAATGGATTAGACCTAAATGTAAGGCCAGACACTGTAAAACTCCTAAAGGAATACAAAGGCAGAACACTCTATGACATAAATCACAGCAAGATCCTTTTTGACCCACCTCCTAGAGTAAGGGAAATAAAAACAAAAATAAACAAGTGGGACCTAGTGAAACTTGAAAGCTTTTGCACAGCAAAGGAAACCATAAACAAGACGAAAAGACAACCCTCAGAATGGGAGAAAATATTTTCAAATGAAGCAACTGACAAATGATTCATCTCCAAAATTTACAAGCAGCTCATGCAGCTCAATATCAAAAAAACAAAGAACCCAATCAGAAATGGGCAGAAAACCTAAATAGACATTTCTCCAAAGAAGATATACAGATTGCCAACAAACACATGAAAAGATGCTCAACATCACTAATCATTAGAGAAATGCAAATCAAAAGTACAATGACGTATCTTCTCACACCAGTCAGAATGGCCATCATCAAAAAATCTACAAACAATAAATGCTGGAGAGGTTTTGGAGAAAAGGGAATCCTGTTACACTGTTGGTGGGAATGTAAATTGATACAGCCACTATGGAGAACAGTATGGAGGTTCCTCAATAAACTAAAAATAGAACTACCATATGACCCAGCAATCCCACTACTGGGCATATACTCTGAGAAATTCATCATTCTAAAAGAGTCATAAACATAAAAATAAGTAAACATAAAGAATTAGACTACTACTATGTGCCTGTGTTATAAGAAACTACCCATGGGGATGTACTACCATCTCTTTTGGAAATATTATTCATAGAAGAAGTCATAGAAATTCAAACAAATTTCTAAGAGCATTTTTTTTAATCTGATCTTTAGTAATACAGAAATTATTAATGTAGTTTAGACATTTGCTCTGGAGAAATAAGCAGTCCAAAGTGTTTTTCATCTGTAGAGGAAATCAGTTAACATACTAGAAAATGTCCCTCTGCTTCTTACATGAGGGGATTAAATCTATTTAGAATTTGTGTAGGGATAGGAGTTTGTTCTTTGGTCATAACAGCATTGCTTCAACTGCTTACACTTTCTTTGACATAGGGTCTTGATGAGTTTGACAAGAAATGATTCTTATGGGGAAGAATGAAATTTTTCTGTTGCTAAAGAGACAGCAACCAAATTTCAGATGGCAGAGAAGATTTAGAAACACACTCAATATTTCACAAACATAACCTTTGAAAATTTTTAGGATCACATCCTTCAGAGCAGGTTTCCAATGAAAGTTCTACTGTGGACCAGCAATATTTCTAAACCCTTTACATCAGACATCAAGTTAAAGATTCGAGGAAAATAAGAAAGGAGGCAAATGAGGAGAAGAGTCCTAACATCTGTTTCCAAGAGAAAATGGGACCCAAAATATGACTATCTCAGGCTTCAAGAAACTACAAGAAGACACCATTGAAAAGCAATTATACTCCAATAAAGATGCTAAAAAATAAAATAAAAATAAATTAGTTCCAGACAAAAAGAAACTACAAGACCTGAAAGAGAACCACAATGAGGTATCACTTTATGCCCATAAGAATGGCTGTAATCAAAAAGGTGAGAATTAACAAGTGTTGGCAAGGATGTGGAGAAAAGGAAACCTTCATACACTGTTGGTGGGAATGTAAATTGGTGCAGCTACCATGGAAGACAGTATGGAGATTCCTCAAAGAATTAAAATATTCTTGTATTAAACTTCTGGTATTTATCTGAAGAATTCAAAAACAGTCATTTGAAAAGATATATGCACCCTTATGTTCATTGCAGCATTATTTACAATAGCCAAGATATGGATACAACCTAAGTGCCCATCAACCGATAAATGGATAGAGAAGATGTAGTATCTATATACAATGATATACCACTCAGCTATTAAAAAAAAAAAGATAAAATCTTGCCATTTGCAGCAGTATGGATGGACCTTGAGAGTATTATGCTAAGTGAAATAATTCTGATGGAGAGAGACAAGTATCGTATGATTTCACTCATATGCAACAAACACACAAAACAAAATAAAGGAACAAGTCAAAACAAACAAAGACATAGATAGAGAGCAAGTAGTGGTTACCAGAGGAGATGAGGCAGAGGTGGGAATGCTAAATGGGTGATGGGAATCAACTGTCTGGTGACAGATGAAAACTAAATTTTTGGTGGTGAGCACGCTGTAGGGTACACGGAAGTAGAAATATGATGTTGTACACATGCAGTGTTAATTTCACTTATATAGAAGTTTAAGTTAGACAACTAGGATAAAAAGATATACTTTAGGTTCAAAATATTTTCATTTGTTGATTTTTAACAATGATATTCTCAGAACTTCATACCATTTAATGCCATGAAGATTACTTTAAAATATATGCTTGAGACAATAAACCCAGAATTGTATTTACATGGATTTTTATTTTAAAGAGAAAAATAATTTTTCCTTCTGCTTTAATTGATAGAAGACATGCTGTAAAGATTCAGACCTCAAACCTTTTGATCTTGGAACCCCTTTACACTATTAAAAGCTGAGAACACCAAAGAGCTTTTGTTTGTGTCAGTTATTATCCATCAATATTTACCATACTAGAAATTAATACTGTGGCATTTAAAAATATTTATTTAAACGCATTGAAAATAATGGTAGTATACATATTCTCTATAGTATGCATAATAGTAAACATTTTAATGAAAAATAACTATATTTTCCAAAACCAAAAAAAAAAAAGAGTGAGAGTAGCATTGTCTTACATTTTTGTAAAATGTATTCAATGTCTGGTTTAACAGAAGACAGCTGGATTTTCATATCTGCTTTTATATCCAATTTGTTGTGGTGTGCTATTTTTGATTGCGGTACACAAAGAAACTATGGCCTCACTTAGATACGTAATTGGAAAAAGAAGAACCTCGTGGGCCCTGAGAAAAGTCGTGGGGATGCTCTGGTGGTCCTGGAAACACACCTTGAGAAGAGTCATTCTAAAGCAGACCAAACAGCTGAAATGGAGGAGTTACCCCTGTGATACAAAAATAAAGAATGTTTTCCGTACCTGGAGTTCTGACTAACCATTTCAAATTCTCGTTTGAGTGGCAAATTGTGTTACTGACAGAAAAATTAGAAGGCCTGTATTTGCCCACATTGTAGTGGTAGGTGGGAGCAATGTTTGCATAATTCCTGCCCTTTTAGTAAAATGCCTGCTGAAAGAGGGGAGTAGCTGACTAAAACATATGCTTTTTCGTTTCATTAACTTTCACAGTAATGGGAAGCAATGTTGTTGCACCTATATGAAGAGAAATTGATGAAGAGAAAGTGCACCGAAACAAAACAAACCACAGACAGGTAAATATAATCTAAAAATTGAATTTTGGGGCAATTTTACTCGTTAGAGAAAGTGCATTTAGGAGCATGATAAAATATTGTAGTAGGTGTATGCTGAAACACAGATATTTCCAGCCCTCATACTATCACAACTTCACCTTTGTAACGCAGCTTCTGCTGAGAGGGTTATAATGAACTCTCCCTAAGAGTTCTTTAGCTGATTCATAGTAAGAAGAAAAATTAAAATATTGACAAATGCTTAGAAAAAGTGCACTAAAAGCCTGCATCCTAATTTCCTGAGGGACTTCCCATTTTCCCTCACACTTTAAAATCACATTCTTCCTTGATTTAACAAGCTTTTAAAACATGAGGCTTTTAAAAAATAGAGACTAGGGGCTTCCCTGGTGGCCCAGTGATTGAGAGTCTGCCTGTCGATGCAGGTGGCACGGGTTCGTGCCCCGGTCCGGGAAGATCTTACATGCCGCGGAGTGGCTGGGCCCGTGAGCCATGGCCGCTGAGCCTGCGCGTCCGGAGCCTGTGCTACGCAACGGGAGAGGCCACAACAAAAAAAAAGTGATATAAAAAAATAGAGACCACGTTTAGCTTTCCTTCATTTTTACAATAAAATATTACTGAGGAGAGCAACACCAAAAGACAAATGGCTTTATTTATGATAGAGGACACATATAATTATACACACCTATAACTTGGTCTTATTAATCCATTTACAAAACACTAAGCTTTTTTTTTTTTTCACCAAGGACCAAATAAAGAGCTAATCGAAGTTATTACTAAAATTTACAGCAAAGATAAGGGAAACCAACCATATCTTCACCCCCTTGAACCTAGTATTAAACATGACCACTTTGCTTCGAAATGGAATCTTGACATCCCCGTATTCTAGGAAGTGGTGTCAGAGGTTTTTTCAGTGAGTTTTCAAAAGGCAATCACTTTTTCGACATGTTAGTATCAAAAGAAGAGATTCACTGCTTCAATAGAAAATGTATCAATTCTATGCACTAATATCACATTCATACCTTAAACATTATCACTGATCTTTGTATCAAGAAATGTTCTCATTATATTTGCATTTTATTAATTTTTAAATTAAGGCAACCAACTATATCTGACAAAGAGTTTAATTATTACTTATATATGGAACACTGGGGTAATCTAAAAACTAGACTAATGACTACAGGGGAGCAAACCAAATGTTTCAAACCTCCCGGGCTATTGTGAGATTGCCACTGCCTGACAGAGTCAAAGTGCCCTTGGTTGCTGCCCAGGTGTGCAGCAGACTGTGCTACATGGGAATGCCTCCTCTGGAGGACTCTGATTTCACCCAGCAGTTCCCCACTGTGGTAACCAGTAGTGAAAAATCAGGGCGGGGAGTTGGACTAGTCTAACAGGGGTCATGACATAACACCATAACAGTGCTGACAAAAAAACACACTGCTCAATTTGGGATTTTCTCAAATTGTTTTCTAAATGGAAAGATTAAGTATTATCCAGATAGAATATTTTTAGACATGAAAGATTTCAGATGGAAAGTTGGAATATTGGCCCACCTGTTTTAAAACAGAATATCTTGCAATCTTATGGGGGCTGCAGGGCCAAATTGCTCCAGGGCTGAAATAGAACAAGTCCTGTGAATCCCAGCCCTGAATAACTTCCACTTAAATGAGGTTAGTTCTTTCTTTTCTGGTTGAATTCCCATTGAAAAAGGAATTAGCAATGACAGCAAATCAACGATCAATGTGAACGTTATTAATAACCTGTGGATAATGAACTTTAAATCCTGCCTGGTCACTCTGTGGGCACCAATTTCATTATGGTAAAGCAGGGCTGTGGTGAGGATTAACACGGGTAAAACACAAAGCACCTGGCACAAGGTAATTTCTCAATAAGTGGTATTATTTATTGTTTACAAAAGAAATATTTTCTTCAAGCTATAGATAAGATCCAGTGGTAACTCATGTAAACGATGTTAAAGAAGGCAATATTTCATGTCTCAGCAGCTGCTCCTTAAAGCCTTGAGCTTTTATGTCTAGTGTAGAACTCTGAACCCACTGAGGATCCAATAAGGACAGATTAAAGAAAGATGATAAAAATATTATTTTCCCTTTCCATATAGACATACTCTCTGATTTAGGGACTTTCTGCATGAGGCACTCATTGGTCATATCTCTTATATTTAAATATATTTTATATTTTATTCCCTATTCACGTTCAGGCACTTCATTTCACCAAGGTTTCATCGTTTTCTGGAATGAAAGGGCAACATGAAAAGAAGTAACTGACCAGCTCTTACTATATCCTCATTATTCTGAAATGTCTTGATTAAATCCCATTACTATTATTCAGGGATAATGACTCCATTTTTTTATAGATTCTTAACATCCCTGAGTATGAACATGAACATATATTCTTGTATTCTACTTTAATTTCCTTTTTATATTTTAATGGCATCTTTCAATAAGCCATTAACTCACCATCATGCACATTATTTGGTGAGGACATTTCATTTTCCAATCTACTATCATTGTAATATGTTCCAGGTGCTTCAGATGTTTAAATCTAAGCAGAAATTTTAAAACTAATCACCCTTACTATGGAAATATTCTCTCTGAATGTGACAGCTCATAAATTAATTCAAATATATTTTTGTGTTAATTGAGCTTTCTTTGGTTATTTTTCAATTTTCAACTTTTAATAAAATCACTATGTATTTACCATGTTTATCTAATTGATACCGAATTTAATAAATTATGTCAACGTTATTATCTGTACCCATATCTCTCCCACCACCTTTATTCAAAAGCATACAAATACAGACACACACTCTGATACCTACACACACACACACACACACACACACACACACAGTTAAAACGAGGAAGAGGGAAATGTTTTATGCCTGTTTCCTTAGTATCTGAGTTTAGTTTTTATTAATTTGGGGTCATGGCTTCTTTCCACTATTATAATGATTATGTGCTCTTTTTCTATTACTCACAACTAAGTGCATGGATTTTGAATATGCGACATCACTAGATATGGAGAATAAAGTGGTGCTCCTTGACATTTCCCAAAACCTCTTCATCACCCAAGTTCCTAGTTGATATTGAAATCACCATTCAGTTTTAATATATGATGTACCTACTCTAATATGAATTATACATCGTTTGTATGTGAATTATATATCCATGTTCATCTTCAAATTCTAAAGGCACCTGTACAAAGTTAAATTCTTCACTTTAATGTAGGTCAGGACACCTAACTTACTACTAATCAATCACCGTGACAGTATATTTGAAGAAAAAAATAAAACTTGCCTTATCTTGCTTATTATCTCTGAGTGAAGGTTGTGTGAGAGATTAGTACGAACCGTGGTATCATGTATTTTCTTGATTTGCAATTGCATGCCTCACTAACAATCAATTCCTCTCTTCAACTAGTTTTCATTTGAATGTTTAAAAGAGATATTTTACTGGTTACATTGTCATTTTTGCTACTTCCTTTTCAGGAAAATTATGCTTTTAAAAAGGTAACTATGGTTACACATGAGTCAGTAGCCAGCCTGTTTTTTTTTTTTAACTTGCTATAAACCAAATAGGACTGAAATTTACAAAGTTGATGGATCCTCACAATTTAGAATTTTTAGGCAACAACTCTTTCTTTACAAAATGGATATAACTGCTTGCTGTTTACTTAACTATTTCTATTCTACAATGCCTAAGTCCTACTCTCAGAAAGTTCTTCCCAACTACTAGAAACACAGTATGTCTTTCCCTGGAACCCTCTTTGGAATTTTTTCTGTCCATTATTTCTCAAAGGGTGTCACTTTCTCTTAAGAAGTGCCTGGTATGGTTGCTAATTATGCCAATTCCTAAGTTTCACCCTAGGCCTAATTAACTAGAACTTCTGCTGTGGAACATGGTAATCTAAATAAAATATTTAACAAATGTCCAGAAAATTAATATGCACACTAAGGGTTTTTTAAAAACAAATTTTTATGGATTTTTTAAGTAAAATTCCACATGTCATAAATCTCACAATATATTATTTTGTGCTTTAACCATCAAATAGGATTTAAAGAAATCTTATGTGTACAATTTCAACAAGTATATACACCTATGTAACCTATACCCTTATCATGCACTAAAACATTTCCATGACCCCCCAAAATTCCTTCATATCCACTTCCGGTCAGTCTCCCCTCCCCCAGAGCACTGCTCTGATTCTGTTGTTTTTTATATATTTTATGTGATTTATATTAATGCATTTGCCACCCGAGACTGTTTATCCTATTGATGCATAAGATAAAAGCCACTCTCACAAGTTCCAAGCATATGGTCCTGGCTTTTCCCTGACTGGTGGGAAAACCTGCTCCCATTCAAAATAAAAATTTAATTAAGAACTGAACCATTTTTAGCAGCTATGGAAGATTCAGGTGCAAACTGAGTGTGACTATACTGCTCTTCAAAAATTCTACCACACCTGCTTCCTTAATCATTTCCAGATGAATACCACGTGGATTATTAATTAAGGGATGGGTGTATTTTAACGTTAAAAAGTATTTTCCTGTGAGATCCTCAAAACTCCCGTCAACAGTGTTAATGTGTGCCTCAGTGACTAATATTACCATATTCTATGACTAATGATACAAATTTTGATATAACTCTATAATCCCTGTAATTGACTTTTTAGCAACAGACTATACATTCTTTTCAAGTGGATGTGGAGCATTAACAAATATAGGCCATTTAATGCTCCATAAAATAAGTCTCCATAACCTGTGGTGGTAGTACACAGGTATACGCTTTTATCAAAACTCACTGCACAGTCTACTTAAAATAGGTATTTAAAATAGGTACATTAATAGGTACATAAAATAGGCAAATGATAAGATTGATAAGGGATTAATATTCAACATATATAAACAGCTCATACAATTCAACATCAAAAAAGCAACCCTATTAAAAAATGGGCAGGGCTTCCCTGGTGGCGCAGTGGTTGAGAGTCCACCTGCCGATGCAGGGACACGGGTTCATGCCCCGGTCCGGGAAGATCCCACATGCCACGGAGCGGCTGGGCCCGTGAGCCATGGCCACTGAGCCTGCGCGTCCGGAGCCTGTGCTCTGCAACGGGAGAGGTCACAACAGTGAGAGGCCCGCGTACCACAAAAACAAACAAACAAACAAAAAAAATGGGCAGAAGAACTGAATATATATTTTTCCAAAGAGGAAATACAGATGGCCAACAGGCACATGAAAAGATGCTCAACATCGCTAATAATCAGGGAAATGCAAATCAAAACCACAATGAAGCATCACCTCACACCTATCAGAATGGCTCATTTGAAAGAACACAAATAACAAATGTTGGCAAGGATGTGGAGAAAAGGAAACCCTTGTATACTGTTGGTGGGAATGTAAATTGGTGCAGCCACTGTGGAAAACAGTATGGAAGTTTCTTTAAAAACTAAAAATAGAACTACCATATGACCCAGCCATTCCACTCTGCGGTAGAATACGTGGTGGGAATATATCCAAGAAAAGCAAAAACACTAATTCAAAAAGATACATGCACCCCAATGTTCATAGCAGCATTATTTACAATTGCCAAGATATGGAAGCAACCTAAGTGTCCATCAACAGATGAATGGATAAAGAAGATGTAGGGGACCTCCCTGGTGGTCCAGTGGTTAAGACTTCACCTTCCAATGCAGAGAGTATGGGTTTGATCCCTGGTCAAGGAGTTAAGACCCCACATGCCTCGGGGCCAAAAAACCAAAACATAAAACAGAAGCAGTATTGCAACAAATTCAATAAAGACTTTAAAAACGGTCCACATCAATAAATAAATAAATACAATCTTGTTTAAAAAAAAAAAGATGTGCTATATATATAGAATGGAATACTACTCAACCATAAAAAAGAATGAAATTTTGCCATTTGCAG
The DNA here is from genome assembly GCF_011762595.2 of Tursiops truncatus. Classification (NCBI taxonomy): domain Eukaryota; kingdom Metazoa; phylum Chordata; class Mammalia; order Artiodactyla; family Delphinidae; genus Tursiops; species Tursiops truncatus. The sequence continues at coordinate 27,660,762 of NC_047040.1, forward strand.
CAACATGGATGGACTTGGAGGGCATTATGCTAAGTGAAATAAGTCAGACAGAGAAAGACAAATACTGTATGATATTGCTTATATGTGGAATCTAAAAAGTATAGCAAACTAGTGAACATAACATAAAAGAAGAAGACTAACAGATATAGAGAACCAACTAGTGGTTAGCAGTGGGGGAAGGGGCAACATGGGGGGGTGTGGGAGCTATAAACTACTGGGCATAAGACAGGCTCAAGGATGTATTGTACAACATGGGGAATATAGCCCATATTTTGTAATAACTATAAATGGAAAGTAATGTTTAAAAATTGTATAAAAGTATTAAAAACTAATGTACCTTTAAAACAGGTACGTTTTATTTTAACACTTTATTGTCTTTTTTAAGGAAGTAGAGTCACTGGAAAATATAGCATGAAAAATGTGAATTTTCACTGTTACTTCTGTAATAATGTCTGCTTTTGTTTACAATAATACAGAGACAAATGCTTTTAAGTAAAATGATGTTTCAATCACAATGGTATCCTTTGGAGAGAATAACAATTTGATCATAAAGAAAATAGACTGTAGTATCTCATTAATAGTGGGGGGTTCAGATCACCAAGTTCTTCCCTCATCCTATTAGCATATGTCCCATCCCCAACCAAACAAGCAAGTCTATCATCCTAGAGGCACAGACCACATATCTGAAGCAGTATTGATAGGTCATGCTATGAGCTGGCATATTTTGATTTATCTTTCTTTTTTCTTTCTAACTCGACACACATTTTTAATGTACACACAAATTCAGTAGCTATCCAACTTTAGCTTATGTTTCATGATTTACATGATTCATTTTATATGCAGTATTTCATGCTTAATCACCTTTTGGAGAGTTACATGTTATTTCTTTCTTTTGAACATCACTATTTTTCATTGTGATGTGCCTGTTTGTGATATGCTTTTCATTTTCTCATGCTTTCTACAAGAAAAAAACAATAAAAGAGGTGGCACTTAAGTTAAATGTATCTATCTACACACATAAAATTCATAGTTATATATCTATATGCATACTACTACTTGATGACAGTTTCTTAGAAACCTAAGGAAAATTAAATAATAAAGGAGGGAAAGTAAGGTGAAGCTAATTAAATTATACTCATTTTCCCACTAGGACAGTGATTAGAGGTTGGTGTGAAATACCTGTCTTAGCATTCTGAATGACTGCCTGAAATAAAATTTGGTGTGTCTAAGCTTTCAAACTTTTCAATATTTGAAACTGTCTTATGATTCCTCATCATTTTGCCTTCAAATATTATTTTCATAGTTACAAAATTATGTCCATTGAATAGTCCAATGTCAATCTTGCTTCAGTGTTTTGTATAAAATAACTTGATAAATATTTGCCAATGAAAATTATCTTGTTTGCCTTTATCATTGCTTTTCTGGTATTCTCTTTGTTATTAATATATGAAGTATCTTCTGGATGATAAATATTTAAGCCTACTTCTCCTGAGTCTCCTAATTTAGAGGGCAGATTTTTGTGTGTGTGCAAACTTCTCTAGTTATTTTTCATCACCTATCTGCTAGTCTGGCTTTCCGTTTGAAAACCTCATAAACATATAGTCTTCATTAACATCATTAGAATAGTCTTAGATTCTGTACAGAATTCCTGAATTTATTATTGCAAATGAGGCTGTCTTAAAAGATATATTATAAAAATTTACATTAGCAAGCATGCATGTGGTAAGACCACAGCAACTACAACAAATTATATACCAAATTTGATGACATTTGTGCTATTTAATAGCACATACAGCTTTGCTTTAGAAAACTACTTACAGCCCAGAAAGTGGGGAGCTCAGAGGTAAGCAAAGACATTTAGGTCTGAGACAGTAACATGAAAGATAGGATGGGATACAGGGCAAGAAGACAATGCTTGGTTGAACTGGTGACGAATGTGAGGAGGTAGACTTCAAGCTCAGAACACTGCGATGTCAACACAGAACCAGGAAGGTGCATGAAATTCTAGAGGCTGTGAGTGAAAAGAACTCTCAAAGACTGTGAGATCCTCTGGAATAGGAATTCTGAGGTTTTCATCCCTTTATTTGCTGTATCTACCACAGAGCCTGGCACATAAAAGGCCTAAGTGTTAGTTGAATGAATAATATGTGAATGAAGTAGAAATCCATTTGGGTTAAAATAAGGGGTAGGATTTGTTTCTTGGGTGGGGGGGGGCACCAAGCTCACCTCTGTAGTCACATGTTTCTTTCTTACTCATTATCTTCAAATAATACTGATTTTCATTGCATTTTTAGAATACTCAAAGGTCTTCCTTGCTGAAGAATTTGCTCTTGCTGTGCCATCTTCCTCAAACATATTTCCGTAGCTGGCTTTTTGGTTTCAACTCAGAAGCCATATCCTCAGAAAAAGACCTTCCCTGACCTACTGTATCTTAAGCATCTTCCCCAGTATTACTCTCTGTCACATCACTCTATTAATTTTCTTTATAGCAGCTAACTTAATCTGAAATTACCTCATCTATGTAAGACCTCATTTGTTTACTGTCTATGCTCTTTTCCCAAAGAATATAATCACCTTGAGAATAAAGACCCCGTCAATCTTGTTCACTGCTTTAATCCCAACTCCTTGAACACATGGCACATGTGAAATATTTGTTGAACAAATAAACTTCTGAATAAAGTGTGACTTTTTATATCAATATACTTTGGGCTGAAAAGGCAGAAAAACCTCAAGTGGCAGAAAAATAAGGAATGCATTGGTTTCATCATTAAAGAGCTCATACATGAAGTGAAGGGATTCTTACCACAAAACAATGTCACCAGGACGCATGCGTCAGCTTTGCCTCTTTGGGGCCAGCTCCGTTGTCAAGCTCTGTATGATGGCGGCTTCAATAAGGGAGTGAGCTTCTTTTCCCCAAGAGCCCAACCTATTTCTTCTTCGTTACACCCTTGTCACCAACCCAATAACCGGCCAGAAGAAAGAGGTTGCTTAATTGAAACCTAACAGGTGGTTCTTGGAAGTCACAAGTGGCAGCAATCCCACCCAAATCACATGGCTGAGAATGGCGGAGGGGTGGTTTCCCAAAGGAAATTTGGAGTATTATTACCAGAATGAAAGAGAACAGATGCTGGGCAGCAAACACAAGATGCTCTGTACAGTACCTTTCTTTGAATCCTTTAATTGACATCAATGATAGCTAGATTCAAACCTAGCATTTTATTTGAATGTTATTCAGTTTTACACAGTGCTGCTATTTCTGATCAGAATAAGGAAAACAGAAAGGAGGGCAGAGGCTATGTTACTTAATATTCCTTTCATTGTTCATGAATATTTCTACAGCTCCTAACAGCAGGTTACCACTCTGCCCTAACACCTCCACAGGGAGGGAGATCACCATCCCCATAGAGGCTCATTCCATCCTTTATCAGCCTTAAATTATGGGACCATGACTCTTTTCTTTTAGCTGAAACCCGATATATAATACTTAGGAAAGTCTCAGTGGTACAGCCTGCAAAGCTCTGGTTGCTAGAGCCATGGCAGATAGTAATTCCTTTGCCTCAGAGGAAATTTCGTCTGCCTTTCTTTCTGCTCCCATCCTCAGGCTACCTCGATTTAAAGAGCTCTCAAATTCAGCATGTCTAACACTGGAACTACCAGCTTCTCTCAGTAGTACTTCTGCCTGCCTTCTACGTTCTAAATACAGGTTTTCCCCCCACTATACAAAAGTAGAGTGTTTTTATGAAACCTTTCATAAAATGGTAGAAAGCAAGGAAGCACGTACCTTAGGACACATCTTGCTAAGGGATGCACACAATGAAATGAGATAAAACACAGACGCTCAAACCCAGTTCAGAGCTCTGGTGACTTGATGCTGTGATGCTGAGTGTAGTTCCAGGTAAAGCAGCTTGGCGGTCCCACTTTCACTGCTCAGGGTGTGCGCTGCCTCTGGCTGGAAAACAAAGGTTGAACGCTAGTTTTGCTTTTCGCCTTTTTCCATAAAAGTGAAAATTCTGTTTAAATTTCTTTCAGTTAACGAAAACAGTACATGCCAATGTAGGTCTTTCCTAATAGCGAAATGGCCTATAGCGAACTTTCGAAGGGGGTGGGGGAATACCAGTACCTTCTCTCCATTTTCACTGCCCTTGTCATACTTTAGACTCATGTTGTATCTCATCTGTGTCATTGAGTCACCTCCTAACTGCTTTCTTTGCTCCTACTTAACCTTTTCTAGCTCATTCTCAGACAGTTTGAGAGTTATTTCAAAAATACACACCTGCTTCTTTCCTGCTTGTATCTGTTAGAGATGCCTTACTCCCTTTAGATTATAGTAAAGGATAAAAGCCCTTCCAAGTATCTGCCCTGTCTCTCTCTCCAGCCTCAACTCTTACAGCTACTCCTTCACAGCTCACACGTGATCATGAAACCCTGGAATCTCCCTGGAGGTACCGCATTCTCCCACACTTTTGTGGCTTTTCACCTGCGGTTTCAACTGCCTAGGACACCTTCCTTCCTTCTCTGACTGCTCACTTCTACTCTTCTTTAGAGATTCTACTTTACCTCCCAGGAAGCCTCCTTTTCACTCTGTGTCTGAACCAAGTGCCTCCTCTTTGTGGTCCCATAACTATCTTCTCTCATAACAGTCTTTACATTTGACTGTGAGCTTCCTGAGAGTAGGAATAGAACCTGTTATTTCTGTATCTTACACTTAGGGTTTCTAATCAGAGTTCAATAGATGTTGGTCAAACAAGAGTTGACAATCACTGTTGCTCAGTTGGAAATTTCCAAGATTGTAAGGGCACAGCCTAAAACTCGACAAAGATGAAATTCCACACATTACTTAACTCCAACTCTAGTCAATCAATGTATATATGTATAACAATTATGATGAAAGGAAAACATGGAATTATTGTGACTATTTCATTACAAAGGGAAATATGTAATCTAGATTGCATTATAGAAACTGATACTTTCATAAAAGGGAAATCGCCAAAAGGAAACATGCAGAAGAGCACATATTATGTGCTGGATGGTGTCACAGCTAATATAATAAAACTACCGGATTTGAGCTCCAAGTCTGACCTTTTAGCAACTCTCTTCAGTGTAACAGAAATTCAACTAGAATAAAAACAGCATTCAAAAGCTGGGAGGAGAGGCCTTACCAGAGAAGGAATGGTGACAAAATAACAACTCCAAAAGATAAGGCCTCCAGACCACACTTTTAGAATTTACTGTTTTTTTCCAAAGCTTTCAAAAACCTTAAGGTTCGATCGTAACTAGAAATTTTACATTGTAATAACTGAATGTGAAAGAGGTAAAAGGTTTGTGATGGGAACAGCTAAAAACAAACATTTAACATTTTAAGATAAAGGCATTCAGTAATTATTAATTATTCACAAAAGCGGGATTAATATTAGATATATATTTATAAGCCAAAGGATCCTAGTGTGTGATTTTTGTTATATGTCAACTTATATTAAAAATTCAAGGAGGAGCTTCAAGATGACGGAAGAGTAACAGGCGGAGATCACCTTCCTCCCCACAAATACATCAGAAATACATCTACACGTGGAACAACTCCTACAGAACACCTGCTGAACGCTGGCAGAAGACCTCAGACCTCCCAAAAGGCAAGAACCCCCCCCCCCCCCAACGAACCTGGGTAGGGCAAAAGAAAAAAGAAAAACCAGAGACAAAAGAATAGGGATGGGACCTGCACCAGTGGGAGGGAGCTGTGAAGGTGGAACGGTTTCCACACACTAGGAAGCCCCTTCGCTGGCAGAGACTGCGGGTGGCGGTGGGGGAAAGTTTCGGAGCTGCGGAGGTGTGCACAGCAACAGGGGTGCAGAGGGCAAAGCAGAGAAATTCCCGCACAGAGGATCAGGGCCGACCAGCACTCACCAGCCTGAGAGGCTTGTCCGCTCACCCGCCGGGACGGGCGGGGCTGGGAGCTGAGGCTTGGGCTTCGGTCGGAGCGCTGGGAGAGGACAGGGGTTGGCTGCGTGAACACAGCCTGAAGGGGTTAGTGCGCCACGGCTAGCCAGGAGGGAGTCCCGGAAAAAGACTGGCGCTGCCGAAGAGGCAAGAGACTTTTTCTTGCCTCTTTGTTTCCTGGTGCGTGAGGAGAGGGGATTAAGAGCGCTGCTTAAAGGAGCTCCAGAGACGGGCGCGAGCCGCGTCTAAAAGCGCGGACACCAGAGACGGGCATGAGGCTAAGGCTGGTGCTGCGCCACAAGAAAGCCTGTGTGGGAGCACAGGTCACTATCCACACCGCCCCTCCCGGGAGCCTGTGCAGCCCGCCACCGCCAGGGTCCCGTGATCCAGGGACAACTTCCCCGGGAGAACGCACGGCGCGCCTCAGGATGGTGCAACGTCATGCCGCAACGTCACGCCGGCGTCTGCCGCCGCAGGCTCCGCCCCGCATCCGTACCCATCCAACACCCCGGCCTGAGTGAACCAGAGCCTCCGAATCAGCGGCTCCTTTAACCCCGTCCTGTCTGAGCAAAGAACACACACTTTCAGGCGACCTATACGCAGAGGTGGATCAAAATCCAAATCTGAACCCCGGGAGCTGTGTGAACAAAGAAGAGAAAGGGAAATTTCTCCCAGCAGCCTCAGGAGCAGCGGATTAAACGTCCACAATCAACTTGATGTACCCTGCATCTGTGCAATACTTGAATAGACAGCGAATCATCCCAAATTGAGGAGGTGGACTTTGGGAGCAATGATATATATTTTTCCCCCCCATTCTCTTTTTCTGAGTGTATATGTGTATGCTTCTGTGTGAGATTTTGTCTGTATAGCTTTGCTTTTACCATTTCTCCTAGGGTTCTGTCTGTTTTTTGTTTTCTTTTTTTTACTTAAAAATTTTTTTCTTAATAATTTTTTTTATTTTAATAACTTTATTTTATTTTACTTTAATTTATTTTATCTCCTTCTTTCATTCTTTTTTTTCTCCCTTTTATTCTTAGCCAAGTGGAGGACAGGCTCTTGGTGCTCTAGCCAGACATCAGGGCTGTGCCTCTGAGGTAGGAGAGCCAAGTTTAGGACACTGGTCCACAAGAGACCTCCCAGCTCGATGTAATATCAAACGGTGAAAATCTCCCGGAAATCTCCATCTCAAAACCAAGACGCAGCTCCACTCAATGACCAGCAAGCTACAGTGCTAGACACCCTATGCCAAACAATTAGCAAGACAGGAACACAACCCCATCCATTAGCAGAGAGGCTGCCTAAAATCATAATAAGGCCACAGACACCCCAGAACGCACCACCAGACGTGGACCTGCCCACCAGAAAGACAGGATCCAGCCTCATCCACCAGAACACAGGCACTACTCCCCTCCACCAGGAGGCCTACACAATCCACTGAACCAACCTTAACCACTGGGGACAGACACCAAAACAACGGGAACTATGAGCGTGCACCCTGTGAAAAAGAGACCCCAAACACAATAAGTTAAGTAAAATGAGAAGACAGAGAAACACACAGTAGATGAAGGAGCAAGGCAAAACCCCACCAGACCTAACAAATGAAGAGGAAATAGGGAGTTTACCTGAAAAATTCAGAATAATGATAGTAAAGATGATCCAAAATCTTGGAAATAGAATGGAGAAAATACAAGAAACGTTTAACAAGGACCTAGAGGAACTAAAGAGCAAACAAACAGTGATGAACAACACAATAAATGAAATTAAAAATTCTCTAGAAGGGATCAATAGCAGAAAAATGGGGCAGAAGAACGGATAAGTGACCTGGAGGATAAAATAGTGGAAATAATTACTGCAGAGCAGAATAAAAAAAAGAATGAAAAGTATTGAGGACAGTCTCAGAGACCTCTGGAACAACATTAAACACAACAACATTCGAATTATAGGGGTCCCAGAAAAAAGAAGAGCGAAAGAAAGGGACGGTGAAAATATTTGAAGAGATTATAGTTGAAAACTTACCTAATTTGGGAGCGGATAGTTAATCAAGTCGAGAAAGCACAGAGAGTCCCATACAGGATAAATGCAAGGAGAAACACGCCAAGACACATGTTAATCAAACTATCAAAAATTAAATACAAAGAACAAATATTAAAAGCAGCGAGGGAAAAACAACAAGTAACACATAAGGGAATCCCCATAAGGTTAACAGCTGATCTTTCAGCAGAAACTCTGCAAGCCAGAAGGGAGTGGCAGGACATATTTAAAGTGATGAAGGAGAAAAACCTACAACCAAGATTACTCTACCCAGCAAGGATCTCATTCAGATTTGACAGAGAAATTAAAACCTTTACAGACAAGCAAAGGCTAAGAGAATTCAGCACCACCAAACCAGCTTTACAACAAATGCTAAAGGATCTTCTCTAGGCAGGAAACACAAGAGAAGGAAAAAACCTACAATAATAAACCCAAAACAATTAAGAAAATAGTAATAGGAACATACATATCGATAATTACCTTAAATGTAAATGGATTAAATGCTCCAACCAAAAGATACAGATTGGCTCAATGGATACAAACACAAGACCCGTATATATGCTGTCTACAGGAGACCCACTTCAGACCTAGGGACACATACAGACTGAAAGTGAGGGGATGGAAAACGATATACCATGCAAGTGGAAGTCAAAAGAAAGCTGCAGTAGCAATTTTCATATCAGACAAAATAGACTCTAAAACAAAGACTATTAAAAGAGACAAGGACACTACATAATGATCAAGGGATCAATCCAAGAAGAAGATATAACAACTGTAAATATTTATGCACCCAACGTATGAGCACCCCAATACATAAGGCAAATACTAACAACCAAAAAAGGGGAAATCGACAGTAACACAATCATAGTAGAAGACTTGAACACCCCACCTTCACCAATGGACACATCACCCAAAATGAAAATAAATAAAGAAACACAAGCTTTAAATGATACATTAAACAACATGGACTTAATTGATATTTATAGGACATTCCATCCAAAAACAACAGAATACACATTCTTCTCAAGTGCTCATGGAACATTCTCCAGGATACATCATATCTTGGATGACAAATCAAGCCATGGTAAATTTAAGAAAATTGAAATCGTATAAAGTATCTTTTCTGACCACAATGCTATGAGACTAGATATCAATTACAAGAAAAACTCTGTAAGAAATACAAACACATGGAGGCTAAAAAACACACTACTTAACAACCAAGAGACCACTGAAGAAATCAAAGAAGGAATAAAAAAATCCCCAGAAACAAATGACAATGAAAACACGACGACCCAAAACCTATGGGATGCAGCAAAAGCAGTTCTAAGAGGGAAGTTTATACAAATACAATCCTACCTTAAGAAACAAGAAACATCTCAAATAAACAACCTAACGTTACACCTAAAGCAATTAGAGAAAGAAGAACAAAAAAACCCCAAAGTTAGCAAAGAAAGAAATCATAAGGATCAGATCAGAAATAAATGAAAAAGAAATGAAGGAAATGATAGCAAAGATCAATAAAACTAAAAGCTGGTTCTTTGAGAAGATAAACAAAATCGATAAACCATTAGCCAGCCTTATCAAGAAAAAAAGGGAGAAGACTCAAATCAGAATTAGAAATGAAACAGGAGATATAACAACTGACACTGCAGAAATACAAAGGATCATGAGAGATTACTACAAGCAACTCTATGCCAATAAAATGGACTACCTGGAAGAAATGGACAAATTCTTTGAAATGCACAACGTTTTGAGACTGTACCAGGAAGAAATAGAAAATATGAACAGACCAATCACAAGCACTGAAATTGAAACTGTGATTAAAAATCTTCCAACAAAACAAAAGCCCAGGACCAGATGGCTTCAAAGGTGAATTCTATCAAACATTTAGAGAAGAGCTAGCACCTGTCCTTCTCCAACTCTTCCAAAATATAGCAGAGGGAGGAACACTCCCAAACTCATTCTACGAGGCCACCATCATTCTGATACCAAAACAAGAAAAAGATGTCACGAAGAAAGAAAACTACACGCCACCATCACTGATGAACATAGATGCAAAAATCCTCAACAAAATACTAGCAAACAGAATCCAACAACACGTTAAAAGGATCATACACCATGTTCAAGTGGGGTTTATCCCAGAAATGCAAGGATTCTTCAATATACACAAGTCAATCAACGTGATACACCATTTTAACAAATTGAAAGAGAAAAACCATATGATCATCTCAATAGAGTCAGAGAAAGCTTTTGACAGAATTCAACACCCATTTAAGATAAAAACCCTCCAGAAAGTAGGCATAGAGGGAAATTTCCTCAACATAATAAAGGCCATATATGACAAACCCACAGCCAACATCGTCCTCAATGGTGAAAAACTGAAACCATTACCACTAAGATCAGGAACAAGACAAGGTTGCTCACTCTCACCACTATTATTCAACATAATTTTGGAAGTTTTAGCCACAGCAATCAGAGAAGAAAATGAAATGAAAGGAATCCAAATTGGAAAAGAAGGAGTAAAGCTCTCACTGTTTGCAGATGACATGATACTATACATAGAGGATCCTAAAGATGCTACCAGAAAACTACTAGAGCTAATCAATGAATTTGGTAAAGTAGCAAGATATAAAATTAATGCACAGAAATCTCTTGCATTCCTATACACTAATGATGAAAAATCTGAAAGTGAAATTAAGAAAACATGCCCATTTACCATTGCAACAAAAAGAATAAAATATCTAGGAATAAACCTACCTACAGAGACAAAAGACCTGTATGCAGAAAATTATAAGACACTGATGAAAGAAATTAAAGATGATACAAATAGATGGAGAGATATACCATGTTCTTGGATTGGAAGAATCAACATTATGAAAATGACTCTACTACCCAAAGCAATCTACAGATTCAATGCAATCCCTATCAAACTACCACTGGCATTTTTCACAGAACTAGAACAAACAATTTCACAATTTGTATGGAAACACAAAAGACCCTGAATAGCCAAAGCAATCTTGAGAACGAAAAACGGAGCTGGAGGAAACAGGCTCCCTGACTTCAGACTATATTGCAAAGCCACAATAATCAAGACAGTATGGTACTGGCACAGAAACAGAAAGATAGATCAATGGAACAGGATAGAAAGCCCAGAGGTTAAACCCACGCACCTATGGTCACCTTATCATTGATAAAGGAGGCAAGAATATACAGTGGAGAAAAGACAGTCTCTTCAATAAGTGGTGCTGGGAAAACTGGACAGCTACATGTAAAAGAATGAAATTAGAACACTCCCTAACACCATACACAAAAAATAAACTCAAAATTAATTAAAGACCTAAATGTAAAGCCAGACACCATCAAACTCTTAGAGGAAAACATAGACAGAATGCTCTATGACATAAATCACAGAAAGATCCTTTTTGACCCACCTCCTAGAGAAATGGAAAAATAAACAAATAGGACCTAATGAAACTTGAAAGCTTTTGCACAGCAAAGGAAACCATAAATAAGACAAAAAGACAACCCTCAGAATGGGAGGTAATATTTTCAAATGAAGCAACTGACAAAGGATTAATCTCCAAAAATTACAAGCAGCTCATGCAGCTCAATATCAAAACAACAAACAACCCAATCCAGAAATGGGCCAAAGACCTAAATAGACATTTCTCCAAAGAAGATACACAGATTGCCTAAAGACACCTGAAAGAATGCTCAACATCATTAATCATTAGAGCAATGCAAATCAAAACTACAATGAGATATCATCTCACACCAGTCCGAATGGCCATCATCACAAAATCTACAAACAATAAATGCTGGAGAGAGTGTGGAGAAAAGGGAACCCTCTTGCACTGTTGGTGGGGATGTAAATTGATACAGCCACTATGGAGAACAGTATGGATGTTCCTTAAGAAACTAAAAATAGAACTACCGTATGACCCAGCAACCCCACTACTGGGCATGTACCCCGAGAAAGCCATAATTCAGAAAGAGTCATGTACCAAAATGTTCATTGCAGCTCTATTTACAATCGCTAGGACATGGAAGCAACCTAAGTGTCCATCAACAGATGAATGAATAAAGAAGATGTGACACACATATACAATGGAATATTACTCAGCCATAAAAGGAAATGAAATGGAGTTATTTGTAGTGAGGTGGATGGACCTAGAGTCTGTCATACAGTGAAGTAAGTCAGAAAGAGAAAAGCAAATACCGTATGCTAACCCATATATATGGAATCTAAGAAGAAAGGAGCAAAGGTCATGAAGAACCTAGGGGCAAGACGGGAATAAAGACGCAGACCTACTGGAGAATGGTCTTGAGGATACGGGGAGGGGGAAGGGTAAGCTGGGACAAAGTGAGAGAGTGGCCTGGACATATATACACTACCAAACGTAAAATAGATAGCTAGTGGGAAGCAGCCGCATAGCACAGGGAGATCAGCTTGGTGCTTTGTGACCACCTAGAGGGGTGGGATAGGGAGTGTTGGAGGGAGGGAGATGCAAGAGGGAAGAGATATGGGGACATATGTATATGTATAACTGATTCACTTTGTTATAAAGCAGAAACTAACACACCATTGTAAAGCAATTATATTCCAATAACGAGGTTCAAAAAAATTCAAGTGGAGTTAGACTATAGTACTTATACTGATTTCCTAAATTTATTTCTAACTTGCTAAAATGAGATTTTTTTAAGACTTTTTATTTTGGAATAGTGTTGTATTTACAGAAAAGTTGCAAAGATAATACAGAGAGTTCCAGTGCACCCCTCATCTCACTTTGGGTTTCCTCGTTTGTTAACATTTTATATTACCATTGTATACTTGTCAAACCTCAGAAACTAATACTGTCACATTTACTATTAACAAAATTTCAGACTTTATTTGGATTTGACCAGTTTTTGACCTTTGACTCTTCTTTCTGTTCCATGATCCCATTCAGGGTGATAATTGCATTTTTATTTTTTAAGTATCTTACTAGCTTTATTTAGATGTAGTTGACATATAACATTATATAAGTTTAAGGTGTACAATGTGTAGATTTAATACACTTCTACATTGCAAAATGATTACCACCATAGCATTAGCTAACACCTCCATCTCATCATGTAATTATCATGCCTTTTTTGTGGTGAGAACATTTATTTTATTCTTATTCAAATTATTTTCCCAATTAGGTTGTTATAGAATATTGAGCAGAGTTCCCTGTGCTATACAGTAGGTCCTTGTTGGTTATCCATTTTAAATATAGCAGTGTATACTGAGTGAAGTGAGTCAGACAGAGAAAGAGAAATATTATATGATATTGCTTATATGCAGAATCTAAAAAAAAATGATAGAAATGAACTTATTTACAAAACAGAATTCAGACTCACAGACTTAGAGAATGAACTTATGGTTACCAGGGGGGAAGGGTGGTGGCGAGGGATAGTTAGGGAGTTTGGGATTGACATGCACACATTGCATTGAGTTGTCCTGTCTCTCTGTCCCCTCTGATCATGACAGTTTCCTCAGTCTATTCTCTTTTCATGACTGACTGTCTTGAGAAATATTAGGCACGTACTCTGTAAAATGTTCCCCAATCTAGGTTCGTCTGTTTTCTAATGACTAAACTGAGACAAAATGAGATTTTTCAGGGAACTAGCACTTGCTTAAGTAGTCACTTTTAGAAGCCCTTTTCTTTGTGTGCCATAAAAGCCTGTGAAATCCTTCTTAGTTTATTCAGCCCCTAGTCAGACCCCAAAATAAGATCCAGCAAGATTAAATCACAATTGCCATTTTTTATTTTAAACAGTTGTTATGATTTATTCAGGCACTCTTTCCAAGTTACAGTAGCTTTGAAAATGTTAGATGTTCTGGTTGTCAATTGGAATGGAATTGGGAGTGCTGCCAGCGCCCCTCAATTAAGCTGAATTGGGGGTGCCCGCCTTTTGCCAGCTCAGGTTGGCATTTTTCTGAGGCACTGAACCCTATTGCCATGCTCTGGGGGGGTCAAGATCAGACTCTGGAAATGTCTTTGGTCATCAAGAATCTGCTGTATGTGCTAGAGTTGCAGGAAAAATGTTATACAAATTCAGAGCTTCATCTACTAAATTTGTTTTCCTATTTAGCCATTTAAATCATTAATCAAATGAGCCACGTAAGCCACCCAAATGAATGTGGTTTTGAAAGAGATTAAGGATCTAAGTAGGGGCTGAATTTAAATGCTAACAGCATTAAATTAAGAGTCGGTGAGAGATAAGGACATTTACCATTTTGCCTGGCTCTACACCATTTACAGATACTTCCATTGCTGTGAGTGATTTTTATAATAGTGAATAAATAGAAGCCCTACATAAAAGTTCTCTTTAAATGCCAGAGAGATGAGTAATCTAAAGGTAAAGTTGTTTAAAGTCATTTTTGCAACAATACGGGGACAAATTTTCCATGGCCTCATTAGGCAGCTTAAGAATAGGACTTAGATATTATCAAGATTCTTTAGCTATATACACAGGACAGAAACACTTATTTAATGGCTTGGTAATCTATGTGTCAAATATGAAAGTAAAAAGAATGTTCCTTATGTTTAAAAATATATTGTATGTTCAGAAAAGAAATACATCATGGGAAGCAGATCCTCCTCTTTACATATTTACTGAAACTACATTTCCTTTAATAACGAGTCATTGATGTTGCACCTAATTTTTTATAATAATAATACTTTATTTTTACCAGGATTGAAGAATCCAAAACAAAACATGATTTGTGGCCTTTCTCTGGGTAGAAAACTGGGATTTCATTTGTAAAATAAGTAACTAAGAACAGATCATGTGCAAAGATTGGAGTATTGCATGTTAACTGGTGAAGAATAACTGAATTCCTTAGGAGTCAGAGCTTTTAGAGACGCTCTTCTGCATTCTGTGCCTTTAATTATATGACCTTCTCTTTTTTTTTATCCCTCCTTACTGTTTATAATGTAAATATTAGCTCCTACATTAAGGTCAGTAAGTTTTTAGAAGGGACCAAAGAGAAAAAATTTTATACTTACACAATGTTGAATTTATCATTTAATAATTTGACTTTATTGTAATATTTATTACTACCTTCCCTAACAATATAGTTTAACAATATAAAATTGTCATTATTGTGAATCAAAGTGATTGAATATATTAATAACTTTTAACTATTAATTCCAAAGGAAGACTTTAGGAAAACAGGGATCAGCTATTTGGTTAGTAAATAAAATTGTCACTTTGAAATCCACTTTACTTTAAAATATATGCTGATACTTGTTATACAAATTGTTTCTGAAAAAGACCTTAATAAAATTCAGTTCTTATGTTTTCTTCTGTGGGGCATTAAGGGAAACTTACCTTGTTTACTGTACATCAAATTAAAAAGTTAACAAAATACTACTTTACATACCGACTGTCAATAAACACAGTATGCATATGTTCTTAAAAAATAGGATTTAGACCTTTATAAACTTAAGTTAGATATTTTGGGTGAAATTTTAAAAAGAGCTTAGAGTCAAAAGTTTGTTTTCTATTTTGATAGTCATGAAATACTGGGAGATAAAAATGCTTTTATTAAAAACCATAATCATGTTATTATTTCTTTTTTACATTCTTGTAACTATTGCTAATTCTACCATCAAAATAGTTGAAACTAAATCTTTTTTATTTCCTCATTGACTTGCCATACTATCAAGCTCTCGATAAAGAAAGTAAAAAAGGGCCACATGGGTGAGAGAACAATCAGGGGCCTTGGAGTCAAACTGAACTGGGTTCAAATCCTGACTCAGCTACTTTGATCTGGAGCAAATCATTTAACTTCTGATTATCATGACATTTTTGAAATGGTGATAACTGCATCATAGTGTGTGACGAAGATTATATGATAAAATATACTGAAAATACTGAGCTCAGTTCTTAAAACAACGCCAATGTATATTGATTGTTTATCTATGCGATTTCTAAACTGCCCATCTGTTCAGCATAGAACTTCTGGGAAGAGCAGGTTAGAGATTTACTGAGCAATTGCTTCCCTGTGTGTCTTAGGGAGAGGGTCCAAGAGTGGAGGACATAGGCAGAACAGGTCTGAAGAGAGAAAAAATGAACTAAAATATTTAATAACTCATTAGAAAAAATGAGACTGTCCTCCACAGATTTTTGAATAAACTCAACCATATAAATATTTACTTTTCTAAAATGAAATAATCGCTGGTAAGAAAGTGAGTTCTAATGTCCATACTACCCAAGACAATCTATGGATTCAATGCAATCCCTATCAAACTACCAATGGCATTTTTCACAGAACTAGAACAAAATAATTTAAAATTTATATGGAAACACAAAAGACCCCGAATAGCCAAAACAATCTTAAAATTAAGAAGAACAGAGCTGGAGGAATCACGGTCCCTGACTTCAGACTACACTACAAAGCTACAGTAATCAAAATAGTATGGTACTGGCACAAAAACAGACACAGAGATCAATGGAACAGGATAGAAAACCCAGAAATAAAACCACACACCTATGGTCACTTATGACAAACAAGGCAAGAATATACAATGGAGAAAAGACAGAATCTTCAATAAGTCGTGCTGGGAAAACTGGACAGCTACATGTAAAAGAATGAAACCAGAACATTCTCTAACACCATACACAAAACTAAACTCAAAATGGATTAAAGACCTAAATGTAAGACTGAATACTATAAAACTCCTAGAGGAAAACATAGGCAGGACACTCTTTGACATAAATCATAGCAATATATTTTGGATGTCTCCTAGAGCAATGAAAACAAAAATAAACAAATGGGACCTAATTAAACTTAAAAGCTTTTGCACAGCAAAGGACACTATAAAAAAAATTAAAAGACAACCTGTGGAATGGAAGAAAATATTTGCAAGTGATACAACCAACAAGGGACTAATTTCCAAAATATACAAACAGCTCATACAGCTCAATATCAAAAAGAAAAAAAACACCAATCAAAAAATGGGCAGAAGACCTAAATAGACAGTTCTCCAAAGAAGACATACAGGTGGCCAAAAGGCACAGGAAAAGATGCTCAGTGCCACTAATTATTACAGAAATGCAATCAAACTGCAATGCAGCATCACGTCACACCAGTCAGAATGGCCAACATTAAAAAGTCTACAAATAATAAATGCTGGAGAGGGTGTGGAGAAAAGGGAACCCTGCTACACTATTGGTGGGAATGTAAATTGGTGCAGCCACTATGGAAAACAGTATGGAGTTTCCTTAAAAAACTAAAAATAGAGTTACCATATGATCCAGCAATCCCACTCCTGGACATATATCTGGAGAAAACTCTTAACTCGAAAAGATACATGCACCCCAATGTTCATTGCAGCACTATTTACAATAGCAAAGACATGGAAGCAACTTAAATGTCCATCAACAGATGAATGGATAAAGAAAATGTCATATATATATATATATGTGTGTGTGTGTGTACACACACACACACACACACATACACACACAATGGAACATTACTCAGCCATAAAAAATGAATGAAATAATGCCATTTGCAGCAACATAGATGGTCCTAGAGATTATCATACTAAGTGAAGTAAAAGTCAGAGAAAGACAAATATCTTATGGTATTGCTTATATGTGGAATCTAAAAAAAAATGAGACAAATGAACTTATTTACAAAACAGAAATAGACTCACAGACATAGAAAGCAAACTTATGGTTACCAAAGGGGAAAGTGGTGGAGGGATAAATTAGGAATTTGGGATTAACAGATACAGGCTACTACATATAAAATAGATAAACAACAAGGACCTACTGTATAACACAGGGAGCTATATTCAATATCTTGCAATGACCTATAATGGAAAAGAATCTGAAAATATATATACACATATATATGTATATGTATAACTGAATCACTTTGCTGCACACCTGAAACATTGTAAATCAACCACACTTTAATAAAAGAATAAAAATTACAAAAAAAGAGTACTAGTTTAATGGCAATCCTTGATAAGTGCTCAATATTTTACTTGATAAAATCAATGCACAGGTATAACTTACAGTCCTAGCTGTCTAATTGGATGCAAACATTATCAAAACCTAGAAGAAAAAATGTGTGTACACAGTTGAGATAAAGACTCCTAGCAACTGAGGGGTTGTTTGTTCCTTGAAGGAGTAGATTACGCCTTACTTTTTGTTATGTCCCTAGCACATAGCATAGTATCTGTCACATAATAGGCTCTAAGTAAATGTTCACTCAATTTGTGAATGACTAAACTTTGAGTCACTTGGTGACTCACTTAAACTTTGGTGAGTCTGAGGGCTTTATTCTTACTTGTTATTGTAAAGAAATAGTGGTCTAGCCTTGGAATTTGGGGGTGGCTTAGAATGTTCTCCATATTATCAAAATATATATATTCTTATAATTATTATGTTGCAATGACCAATGAGTCCTTTTATAATACAATGGGGCAAAATGGAATTTAAACAGTAAACAACCTAAACCAAGTATCAATATTTGTATGGAATTTTTATTTTACAAAGTGCTTTCAATATGTGATTTCTCTTATCACCTGAACATTTCTCTAAGGTAGTCAGATATCTTCATTTTAAAGATAGAGAACTTGAACTACAAAGAAAAGTAAGTGATTTATAAAGCCTTGCACAAAAGTAGCAATGGAACTGAACTTAATCTCTGGCTCAGCCCATGATGGTTCTCCTAACAGGGAGGTAGCATTAATATGTGACAATATACTAATGATCTATAATGGGAAAGAATCTGAAAATATATATACACATATATATGTATATGTATAACTGAATCACTTTGCTGCACACCTGAAACATTGTAAATCAACCACACTTTAATAAAAGAATAAAAATTACAAAAAAAAGAGTACTAGTTCAATGACAATCCTTGGTAAGTACTCGATATTTTACTTGATAAAATCAATGCACAGGTATAACTTACAGTCCTAGCTGTCTAATTGGATGCAAACATTATCAAAACCTGTGCATTCAATATAGCATTGAATCAAATGAATTAAGTATGCACCATGGCACCTTCGTAAACAGGATGGGAAGGAAATGACCTCTGTCTGTCACAGGGGAGGAAGGAAAGAATGAACATGGGAGAAAAGTGCAATAGTTTTCAAGAGGGCATGTAGACATCAGAGTACCTTTTTCATCATAACACTATTTGTATATTTAAACCATTCAGCAAAGTAAGATGGACCAGCTTGACCTGTGTCATTTCACCTAAAAACACATTACTCTGTGATGTTTTCATTTCCTATGTGTATTTGGCTCTCCCATTAGAGTGGAAACTTCATGAGGGTCAGAGGCTAGACCATACCACAATAAGAGTTCCTAAAGCATTCTCTACCCAGAAGGAATTCATTTATTTTTTTGTGAATGGGCAATATATACATTGGCAACAGTATGCATATGGCTAAGAACATGGGACTTAAAGTCAGATCTGTGTCTGAAACCGTGTTCTCTCAATCACTAGCTGTGTGACTTTGGGCAAGTCATTCCACCTCTGTGAGTCACGCTGTTATCTGTAAAAAGGGGGACGGTGATAAGACTTACTCCATAACTTTGTGGTGAGGATTAAATAACTTAATGCTTGTAAAAACCTAGCAGGATGCTGGGTACCTAACATGCACTCAGTAAATGTTTCAATACTGCAATACACTGAAATTTCAAGCTCAGTGAAGTTCTGGGGCTACATGCTGATCTCTGTAGATGTGGAGAAGAGACATTTGGTTGATTCCCAAAAACAAAGGTAGGTGCTAAGAGAACATTTAAAAAAGTGACCCAAAATATATTTTTAAAACAAACTTTTAATTTATCCCACATGCCATCTGGAATAGAGTAACAGAACAAAGAAAAAAAACATAGAAGCAGTGTGACTATCACTATAAATGATTATAAACAAAATCAGCTTGCAGACACAAGCTCACTGACTAAGAAAACCTTGTGACATGTCAAGGTTTACAAAAGAGTGAAGACTTGAGATTTGGCTGGTCACAGAGGGGACATTCAAAAAGAGGAATATGTGCAGTATTCTTTTTTGAGTAATTTTCCTTATTCCTAGAAACAAGTTTCTCACACAGTTATTATTTTAACAAAGTCCAGCCAGCTTATTTTCCAGTGTGTACTTGTTCCGAGATCTTTCATCTTTCAACGTATTTTCAGATCCTAATTGCTCCGATGAACAGGCTAAATGAATGCAATGATAGAGGTCCCTTAAAGTGAGAAAGAGAATACTAATTTGTTAAAAAGAAAATGACACATACTAAATGATCTCTATCATATTTCGAGTGATATTTATGAGAGAAAACTAGAGTCGAGCAACTGAAATGGTTTGTTCTACCCAAAAGTAGCAGAAAAATGAACAATCACAGAGCAAGTACTACAGGTACTACACATCAATTCAGAAGAGAATGTGATGCCAAAATAAGGTAATTATTCCACTGACAGTTCTCCTTTTGTGGCTTTAGTATTTACAGGAGCCAATTCATACAGCCTAAAAAGGCTGTGAACACTTGAATCCTGACTGTTCAGCTCTGGGGCTCAAGCAGAGGGACGCTAGCCACGCTCCTCTGCCACAGCCAGATGGGTCAGCTCCTTCAAGACACAAATGTTGATTCACAGCGCATCCTCGGTTTCTCCTTTGCTTCCTTCAGGGTCTGGGTTAAATTCTAATGGCGTGGACGACTCCTCCATTGGAATCGCATCTCCCTGCCTCCTGTCACTTTCCTTGGTCTCTGCATGGATCAAGTGTGGCAAGCAGTCCTGCTCCGAGTTACTCCAGACGTAGCCGGGTAAAGTCACGTGGTTGTCGGGCTGCCGGCTGGCCGTCTCGGCCGCTTTGCGGGAGATGAGCACCATGCGTGTGCTGGCCGCCGTCTGCGACTGGCTGCTGGTGCTGGGCGTCACGGTAGTGAGCACGGAGCCGTATCTGTGGCCGCCGCATGGGGGCGTCCTTTTCCAGTCCACAGAGAGATTCCACCGACTCCACATCTTCTTCACCTCAGACTGAACCTAAACCGTAAGGACCATATTGTGCATCAGAAACCATCAGAGATCCTGGAACCTTGTTAGATGGATGTCTGCCTGATTTCAATGATAGTAATAATCACTAAGGTTCCACTGTGCGCCAGGGACTTTATATATACAGTTGACCCTTGAAGAACACAGGCCTGAAATCCCCTATGACTTCACAATTGGCCTTCTATATCTGGGGTTCTGCATTGGTGGATTCAACCAACCCCAGATGGTGCAGTACTGTAGTACATATTGAAATGCAGCCAATACATATATCGGACTCATGGGAGAGGAAAAGAGGACATGGGGTTGGAGGAGAAAATGGGATAAATAGTGCCAGCTAAGGCTGTGGAAGGGCATGGAAGGTACTCAGCTGGAAATGTAACTGTAACACCATTCCTTCTGCATGGGCATACTGAAGGAGGGAAATTGAGAAAAGGATTGGATGGTGAAAAGTGGGTGCTGCAAGGGCATTCGTTGTAGGGTAGGGCTCTTGTTTCCATTCTTGCTGCTGAAGATTCAATTTTGCTATTGCAACTTTCCAGAAGGGAGCTTTTTGAAAGTTCCATTGGAAGCAGTGGAAACCTGGTAAGCTGATGTCATCTAAAAGATCGGTACCATTCTTTCTCTCCAGCCAACTCCTAAATGAACTGAAATTGTCCCATCACCATCTTGTAGTTTAAAAAATGTCAAAATGTTCTAATGGATTATTCCCAGGGAAAGTTATATTTGAGTTTCTTATAGAACTTGAAATAAAATATAAGTTGAAGCATTGACTGGAATATGAAGTTCACGGTCCTTCCAAGTATCAATCTGCATTCCAGTTAAGCTGGGTTTTTGATATCAAGGGTTGCAACTGAATTGACATTGAAAAGTGCTGGAAGAGGAAGACCTTGGCTTATTTACATGAATTCTTCCTTTCTCAAAATAATTTATGATTAAAATATCTCCCTTCTCTGTGTCCACTTTGTCCTGTAACCCCTGAGGATTCTAAAGAGATTCCGGTCACATTGCGATGGCCATTTATGAGCTTATTCGGAGCTAGACCTGCAGGAGGTATGAGGTTCCTTCAAACTTACCTCTCCATTGCAGTAGCAGTAGATGATAGACACAAAGAAACCCTGGAGGAGAAAATAGAATGTTTTAATTAATTAATTTTAATTATAAAGATCACAGCACTAAAGTGTCTTGTGCCACAATGCGTAAGTTGAAAAACTGGGTTCTTTTTTAATGATTCCTCCAGAAAATTATGCAAATTATCTCTCCTAATATTTCGAAATCCTTAAATATACATGAAATTTGTCTGAGATCTTTCCTTGGTATGAACTGAACCAAATAACTAAATAAAACACGCCAAGATACATGAAGAACTGGTTTTTGTTACATTTGTTTCATGTGTTGCCACCCCAGGACCACAGAACATCCCCCAGTCAGTAAGTGAAATTTTTACACTGTGAATGCTGGAAACTACAGACATAGGGTCTTATCAGGTGAAAACACACAGAAACTTTTTTTTCACTTGTTCAAAAATATTTATTGAGTTTATACAGTGTGAAATGCTCAGCATGACAGGGATAAACAACTTAATCAAGACAGACAAAGTCCCTGTTCTCTTAGGGCTTACATCCTAGTAGGAAATACGGATGGATAAAATATAAACAAATAGGGGCTTCCCTGGTGGAGCAGTGGTTGGGAGTCTGCCTGCTAATGCAGGGGACACGGGTTTGAGCCCTGGTCTGGGAGGATCTCACATGCCGCGGAGCAACTAGGCCTGTGAGCCACAACTACTGAGCCTGCGCGTCTGGAGCCTGTGCTCGGCAACAAGAGAGGCCGTGATAGTGAGAGGCCCGCGCACCGCGATGAAGAGTGGCCCCTGCTTGCCACAACTAGAGAAAGCCCTCGCACAGAAACGAAGACCCAACACAGTAAAAATAAATGAATTAATTAAAATATAAACAAATAGCCACAGGAGAAAAATGTAAGATGATAAGATAAAGGCCATGCAGGCAAAACAAGTGGTATTGAAAAAGAAGATGGAGAAGATCTATCAAAGGGGGAACTCAATGAAGACCTCCCTGAGGGGGAGACATTTAAGCTGGTTTGAGTGAGAAGAAGAAGCCAGGCCATGTGAATATTAGAGGGAAGAGCATTCCAGGCAAAGGAAACAGCAAGTACAAACCCCTGAGGCAGAAATGAACTTGAGGTACAGAAATTGTGGAAGAGCTAGTGTGGCTCAAACTTAGTGGGCATCAGGGAGCATGGTGTGAGGTGAGGTCACAGCCGGGCAGGCTCCCCGCCAGGGAGGGCTGTGCACACCAGGAAGCTGCGTTTGGATTTTATTCTGACTGGAATGAGAAGCCTCTGGATATGTTCAGCAGTTCAGTGACATTATCAGATTTATTTTTTTATTTTTATTTTATTTTTTATTTTTTTGCGGTAGGCGGGCCTCTCACTGTTGTGGCCTCTCCCGTTGCGGAGCACAGGCTCCGGACGCGCAGGCCCAGCGGCCATGGCTCACGGGCCCAGCCGCTCCGCGGCATGTGGGATCTTCCCAGACCGGGGCACGAATCCGTGTCCGCTGCATCGGCAGGCGGACTCTCAACCACTGCGCCACCAGGGAAGCCCTATCAGATTTATTTTTAAGATTCTTCAGACTATTGTATGGAGACTAGTTGAAGGCAGGAGGTGGCAGCAAAGGAGTAGCAGGAGGAAGAGTTAGGAGCGCCTGTAGCCTCCACGTGAGGGAAATGGTATCATGCTTTCAAATGAGATCAAATATAAGGAAGCAACCTCTTCCTCTTACTTGTCTCCCTTTCTCTTTTTTCCTCTCCCCTGCCTATCCCTTCTTTTGCTTTCATTGACTTTCCATACACACACACACACACACACACACACACACACGCACACGCGCGCACACACACACACACACACACACACACACACACAGATTCCTGCTTTGTAGGTGTCACGTATTTTACAACAATGTGCTTTCTTGTCTCATAGCCCAAGCTTGTCTGTGAGAAACAGCTCCTGCTGTGGTCGGAGGTTAACCTGACTGACCGCTGCAGGACAGAAATGCGCAGGTGCCAGAAAATAGCCCCTTTCCTGGCCCTTGGGAGACAGGTGCGTGAAAGCCAGAGGGAGGGGCAGAGGAAGGAAAAAAGCAAAATACAGGAATCAAATTACTAGTAGCACTCTCTACCTGAAAGGAGTTGAATAAGAGCTCACAGTGCATCCGGATCTCCCACCCAAGCCCAGCAAAGGAGTGGGGCAGGCACACGAACACGATGTAATGCACTCCAAAGACCAGCACCAGCACCAGCGTTGATTTGGCGAGTTTCCTGGAAGAGAATGGCAAGCCTTTTAATTAGTCAATGTAGAGTGCCTTTCCATAGAGACAGCTTGCTGGAAAACATAAAGCTTATTTAGCAGAGCTACCAGGGTCTGACGTTCCCCCATCTCTTTGGATCCACTGCTTCTGCTAGTTTTTTTTTCCTCTCCCTCTTCTTCCTGTCACTTCTATACTAAATCAGGTAGTTTATTCTCACTTCCCATGATTACTATCCCCTAAGTCTCTTTAATCTCATTTCCACTCTTCTTGCTTAAAGGATACTATTTTCATAAAATTGTAAAATGCCTTTTTTTTTTCTCTGTCCTAAGTCTTCTTTAACTTCTATGTTTGAGACTTAAAGAGGTACCACCTCCATCCTCAATAACTGTCTTTACTTTCACAGGCAGCATTTTGGCTTGTTCTGTTCATTTTAGAACCAACTACTTCCTGGTCTCTTCTTACACTTGGATCTTCATTTATCATTTCATATTTTCTTATGAGCTACATGTGGTCAATACCTCTTGCCTTCCCTAAATATTCTCTGTCAAATATTCTGTCTCAAATTATCTATAGTTGTAGGTTTGTTTGTTTGTTTACAAACTAAGCAATGTGACCTTTATTTCCTTTAACTGCTTCTTCATACACATTTTCTTGTGTATTTAGAGGAATCCCAGTTTCCAATATAATGGATTGACTTTAACATGGCCCCTAATGATTCCCAACCTTCTGGTATTTACATCCTTGTTAATCCTCTCTGCTTGAGTGTGGGCAGGACTTGGGACTTACTTCTAACCAATCAGTTATGGCCAAGATGGTGGGATGCCGCTTCTGTGACTATGTTGTCCGAGAGTGTAACATACATTTTAGTAGCAGACTCTCTCCCTTGTTTGATTCAGTGAAGCAAGTTGTGAGCTGCTCTACTGAGAGGCCCATGTGGCAAGGAGAGGTGGCATCTGACCAACCCAGCAAGAACATAAATCCTGTCAACAATCACGTGAGCTTAAGAGTGGATTTTTCCCCAGTCCAACCAACTGACATCCCAATTATATCCTTGTAAAGAGACCCAGAAGCTGAGGACCCAGCTAAGCCACGCCCAGATTTCTGACAAACCAACCATGAAATAGCCAGTGTGTTGTTTTAAAGCCACTAAGTTTGTGGTAATTCATTTTGCAGCAATAAAGAGCTAGTCTATGACGCAAGCACATCATTTTCTAGTTAGGTTTTGGTTTTTTTGCATTTTTTATCCAAGAAACAGCCAAATCAGGCTTCTTCTTTATTTCTCAAATATCCCTCTTTTTCTAAGAATCATTAATGCCCCAGTAATCTCAAATGATTATAATCTTCTTCCTTTCCTCACTAGTCTTTCTTTCAGTTTCTTTCTTCCTTTCCCCCTCCCTCCCTCTCTCCCTCTTTCCCTTTTTCTTTCTTTCTTTCTCTTTCTTTCTTTCTTTTTCTTTCTTTCTTTCTTTCTTTCTTTTCTTTCTTTCTTTCTTTCTTTCTTTTTCTTTCCTTCTCTCTCTCTCTCTCTTTCTTTCTTTCTTTCTTTCTTTCCCTACTTACTTATTATTTTTTTTTTTTGCAAATAAGCTGTCTATTCTGTCTTGGTTTAAAGATAATCCACTCTGTTCTCTCCAGAGTTTCTCAAATCTCTTGAGCAACTTTCTACTGAAAGTATAATTTCACATCATTCGGATATTCTAGAAATTAGTAGCTTTTATTCAGAACTATAGAAATAAGTAGCTTTTATTCAGAATGAGAGAAATAAGTAGCCTTGATTCAGAACTAGAGAAATAATTAGCTTTCAAACACCACTGCACTTTTTCATTTTATGAAGAATGAAAGGCTACTTATATTTTCCATTTTTTATCATCCTTTGACCTTTGTCTTCACCAATGGAATGTGACATGAGACAAGCTATTCTAGTATAGCACAGACCCTTCACTGTAAACACAGGCATGATTTTAATACTACCACTTGCAGCATATTGAAAATGACTGGAGCTAGCAGCTGATGGTTTGCTCATACTGTGCATCCTATTCTAGACTTCAGTCCATCTGTATCTGTACTCTTTTCTCCCTGACAGTAAATGCTGCCTACACGGTGCACGGGAATGATTCCACAAAAGACTTAGAGAACGTTTGTGAGAGAAGATCGAAATGTTGACTATGATTTCTTCCTTTCTGTGTCTGTGATAGCATTTCATGACAATGTGAGGCAAAAAGAAATAGATTCTTGTTTGGGGATTACAAAAACTAATCCACATGCACCTGACTAGTGGTGCATATGTTCAGGTGGATAGAAGCCACTTCCAAAACGATTCAGAACTTCCAAAATGATCATTGGGAGAAATGGACACATTCTTAAGACAGTTTGATAATGATTATAAATACTTAATTTGTCCTTTTCTTCAGCAAAGACTGAATAACAGACCTCCTTCAATCAGTACATTTGAAAGTTCTTAAAAATCAATATTTGGGAGGTACCAATTTGATGGGAAGATTGGAAACAATATAGCAAATACACTTTCTTGATTTTTTTCAGTTATGACATTATTTTAAGAAGGCAAGTGAAATTGTCAGCCAAGATCATCAACAAGAGATTACATAGTTACATAGGTTACATAGTTAATGGTAAAATCCCCGCTGCTAAGAACAGATTTTTAAAAATATACTTAGAATTTAAGCATATTGGGAAGGTTTGTTGTTATTTATATTTTCCTAAAATATATATACTTTTCTGATAAATAGCACAAGCACAGTTAAACCAAACGAAAATACACGTTCACAATTTAGTCTCTTAGAAACATTTCAGATCAACTGATATCTGTCCTTTACTCTAAATAGTAACCAAAATATTTCCTCTGATGGATGTATGTCCTGGAATTACCTGTATTGTTTTCTTGTGTCATGCCCAACCGCATTCGTCTCCCAAATTTTGGTAGCCAGAACTCTAACGGTATTCAGAAACAGAATAAAATTCAGCTGAAAGAGAAGATAATATTACAAAGAATTATTAAGTTAGTCTTCAAGTTGTTTGTAAAAATTTACGTAAATTGCACCTCTTTGTATTCAAAGACTGAACATTACCCATTCTGTAAATGTGAATGAGGAAATCTGAGGTAAGATATTGGAAAGATAGGGATTCTGGATTTGCCCTCATGAAAACACAGAGATAAAAGTTCAACAGCACTAGAAACTAGAAATACCAGAGGATAATCTGCCAGAATCCATGGGGAATTTCCAAACCAAAGTTTAGATGAACTTCTGTGGCAGACTTGCTGGATAAAGGATAATAGTTATTATACAAATGTAATTGACAGCCCTTTTTGAAATGAATTCCCAGCTTCTGTATCTATTTTAGGGAGAAGAATAATAGGGTTGCTTTGGGGATGATGTCTCTATTATGATGTATGAAAAGCACTGGGTGAAGTATACAAGGTTAAAAAAAAAAGCCAGGTAAGATGCTGTATAAGAAATAGTCTCAGTGTAGGCAATTAAATTGAGGTGTGGGAACCACCAGACAATCACATTCTGGCTTTAAAAAGGGGGAGGGAGGGCTTCCCTGGTGGCGCAGTGGTTGAGAGTCCGCCTGCCGATGCAGGGGACACAGGTTTGTGCCCCGGTCCGGGAGGATCCCACATGCTGTGGAGCGGCTAGGCCCGTGAGCCATGGCCGCTGAGCCTGCGCATCCGGAGCCTGTGCTCCGCAACGGGAGAGGCCACAACAGTGAGAGGCCCGCGTACCACAAACAAAAAAAAAAAAACAAAAAAAAAGGTGGGGGGAGGGAAGGGAAAGTATTGGTGGGATAAGACATTTTATGTCCAAGGGCCTCAAGGATCAGTGAAGAGGTCCAAAATGAAGAGGAAGAAAAGATCTCCAGGTCAGGGGTCATAAGGAGGTAGAAGCCCGAACCCCTTGGGTCCCTTAATTCAGGGAGATGTCTACAGTCCAGGAAGCGCTAGTACTTAGGAATAATGGAATTGTGGATTGCCAAGAGTGGCTTTCTGTTAATGCCAGAGCAACAGCTAGAAGAGAGGACCCATCAACTCTGCATTCCTGGGGATAAATTATCCTGCAGAGTCTCCAATCATTTCTGGAATTTGGAGAATTTTGGTATTGGGTGATTCATGTGCCCCACTGCCCAAACTAGTTGATTATCTGCATCAGCCCTTAATTCCAACCACCTTCTTGGCCATCCTACCACTGACTACCCCATAAGCAACTCTCACCAATTTCACAGCCTCCTATAAGAACTGGGGGCTGGCTTTTCAATAAGTGGTGCTGGGAAAACTAGACAGCTACATGTAAAAGAATGAAATTAGAACACTCCCTAACACCATACACAAAAATAAACCCAAAATGGATTAAAGACCTAAATGCAATGCCAGACACTAAAAAACTCTTAGAGGAAAACATAGGCAGAACACTCTATGACATAAATCACAGCAAGATCCTTTTTGACCCACCTCCTAGAGAAATGGAAATAAAAACCAAAATAAACAAATGAGACCTAATGAAACATAAAAGCTTTTGCACAGCAAAGGAAACCATAAACAAGATGAAAAGACTACCCTCAGAATCAGAAAAAATATTTGCAAACAAAGCAACTGACAAAGGATTAACCTCCAAAATATACAAGTAGCTCATGCAGCTCAATATCAGAAAAACAAACAACCCAATCCAAAAATGGGCAGAAGACCTAAATAGACATTTCTCCAAAGAAGATACACAGATTGCCAACAAACACATGAAAGGATGCTCAACATCATTAATCATTAGAGAAATGCAAATCAAAACTACAATGAGATATCATCTCACACCAGTCCGAATGGCCATCATCACAAAATCTACAAACAATAAATGCTGGAGAGGGTGTGGAGAAAAGGGAACTCTCTTGCACTGTTGGTAGGAATGTAAATTGATACAGCCACTATGGAGAACAGTATGGAGGTTACTTAAAAAACTAAAAATAGAACTACCATATGACCCAGCAATCCCACTATTGGGCATATACCCTGAGAAAACCATAATTCAAAAAGAGTCATGTACCACAATGTTCATTGCAGCACTATTTACAATAGCCAGCACATGGAAGCAACCTAAGTGTCCATCAACAGATGAATGGATAAAGAAGATGTGGCACATATATATAATGGAATATAACTCAGCCATAAAAAGAAACGAAATTGAGTTGTTTGTAGCGAGGTGGATGGACCTAGAGACTGTCATACAGAGTGAAGTAAGTCAGAAAGGGAAACACAAATACCGTATGCTAACACATATATGTGGAATCTAAAAAGAAAGAAAGAAAATGGTTCTGACGAACATAGAGGCAGGACAGGAATAAAGACGCAGACATAGAGAATGGACTTGAGGACACGGGGAGGGGGAAGGGTAAGCTGGGACGAAGTGAGAGAGTGGCACTGACATATATACACTACCAGATGTAAAACAGATAGCTAGTGGGAAGCAGCCGCATAGCACAGGGAGATCAGCTCGGTGCTTTGTAACCACCTAGAGGGGTAGATAGGGAGGGTGGGAAGGAGATGCAAGAGAG
Organism: Tursiops truncatus; assembly: GCF_011762595.2. Taxonomy (NCBI): domain Eukaryota; kingdom Metazoa; phylum Chordata; class Mammalia; order Artiodactyla; family Delphinidae; genus Tursiops; species Tursiops truncatus. The sequence continues at coordinate 27,690,661 of NC_047040.1, forward strand.
AGGGGATATGGGGATATATGTATATATATATATAGCTGATTCAGTTTATTAAACAGCAGAAACTAACACAAAAATATAAAGCAATTATACTCCAATAAAGACTAAAAAAAAAAAAAGAACTGGGGGCTGGGTCTTGAGCCCCATACCCTAGGGGAAGGACAGAGCTGTGCTGTGAAATTGTGGAAGAAGGATGTTTTCAGGTTAATAAGAGCTACTAGTTATTGAACACTGCCTAGTGTAAACGCTCACATAAATATGATACAGGAATTTTTATTATGCCTATTCATTATGAATGAAGAAACTCTAGCTCAAAGAGATTAATTGATTTGACCTAGACTACCCAGCTATCAGCTGGAATTTGAACCAGGCCTATGTGAGTCTGTATTGTGAATTCTTAACCACTACCTTTATTTTTTAATTAAATTTAACTTTTTATTTATTGAGGTAACATTAGTTTATAACATTGTATGTTTCATGTGTACAACATTTAGACTTCTGTATATACTACAGCGTGCTCACTACCAAAAGGTAGTTTCTATCCATCCCCTTTACCCATTTCGTCCTCCCCACACCTTTCCCTTCTGGTAAACACTACTGTGTTCTCTATATCTAGGTGTTTGTTTTTATTCGGTTTGTTCATTTATTTTGTTTTGGGGAGATATTGTTTTTGTTTTTATATTCCACATGTAAGTGAAATCATACAATATTTGTCTTTCTGATTTATTTCAGTTAGCATAATACCCTCAAGGTCCATCAGTGTTGTCACAAATGGCAAGATTTCTTCTTTTTATGGCTGAGTAGTATTTCATTGTGTCTGAATAGATAGATAGATAGATAGATAGATAGATAGATACAGATATAGATATATAGATACAGATATAGATATGGATATCATATCTTCTATACCCATTCAATGGGCACTTAGGTTATCTCCATATCTTGGCTATTGTAAAAAGTGCTGTGATGAATATAGGGGTGCATATACTTCGAATTAGTGTCTTTGTATTCTTCATATAAATACCTAGAAGTGGAATAGCTAGGTCATATGGTAGTTCTGTTCTTAATTTTCTGAGGAATCTCTATATTGTTTTCCATAATAGCTACACCAATTCACATTCCCACCAACAATATGTAGAGTTCTCTTTTCTCCACATCCTCTCCAACACCCGTTATTTCTCATTTTTCTTAATAATAGCCATTCCAATGGGCATGGAATGATATCTCATTGTGGTTTTTTTTTTTTTTTTTTTGCTGTACGCGGGCCTCTCATTGTTGTGGCCTCCCCCGTTGTGGAACACAGGCTCCGGACGCGCAGGCTCAGCGGCCATGGCTCACGGGCCCAGCCGCTCCACGGCATGTGGGATCTTCCCGGACCGGGGCACGAACCCGTGTCCCCTGCATCGGCAGGCAGACTCTCAACCACTGCGCCACCAGGGAAGCCCTCTCATTGTGGTTTTAATTTGCATTTACCAAATAATTAGTGATATTCAACATCTTTTTGTGTGCTCGTTTGCCATCTGTATGTCTATTCAGCTCCTCTACCCAACTTTTGTTGTTGAGTTGTGCAAGTTCTTTATATATTGTGGATATTAATCCCATTATTGGGTACAAGATTTGCAAATATCTTCTCCCATTTGGTAGGTTGTCTTTTTTATTGTTGATAGTTTCCTTTGCTATACAGAAGCTTTTTAGTTTGCTGTAGTCCCATTTGTTTATTTTTGCTTTTGTTTCCCTTGCCTGAGGACACGTATTCAGAAAGATATTACTAAGACCAATGCCAAAGAGTATGTTGCATATGTTTTCTTCCAGGAGTTTGTGGTTTCAGGTCTTACATTTAAGTCTAATCCATTTCGAGTTGATTTTTGTGTGTTGTGTGAGATAGTGGTCCACTTTCATTCTTTGGCATGTGGCTGTTCAGTTTGCCCAACACCATTTATTGAAGGGACCATCCTTTCTCCATTGTATATTCTTTGCCCCTTTGTTTTAAATTAATTGTCCATATATGTGTGGTTTTATTTCTGGTCTCTCAATTCTGTTCCATTTATCTGTGTGACGCTTTTTCTGCCAATACCATGCTGTTTTGATTACTATAGCTTTGTAATACAGTTTGAAATCAGGGAGTGTGACATCACCAGCTTTGTTCTTTTCTCTTGGGATTTCTTTGGCTATTCAGGGGTCTTTTGTTGCTCTATACAAATATTTGGATTTTTATATTCTAGTTCTTTGAACAATGTCCTTGGGATTTTGATGGGTATTGCACTGAATATGTATATTGCTTTAGGTAATGTAGACATTTTAACAATGTTACTTCTTCCAATCCATGAGCATAGAACATCTTTCCATTTCTTTGCATAGCCTTCAGTTTCTTTCAGGCTGTCTTATAGTTTTCAGTGTACATGTTTTTCACCTCCTTGGTTAAATTTATTCCTAGGTATTTTATTCTTTTTGTTGCAATTGTAAATGGGATTGTTTTCTTAATTTCTCTTTCTGCTAGTCCATTGTTAGTGTATAGAAATGCAACAGATTTTTGTATGTTGATTTGTATCCTGCAACTGTACTGAATTTGTTTATTAGTTCTAACAGGGTTTTTTGTGGAGTCTTCATGGGTTTTTATATATAAAATCATGTCATCTGCAAGTAGCATCAGTTTGACGTCTTCCTTTTTAATTTGGATGCCTTTTATTTCTTTTTCTTGCCTAATTCCTCTGACTAGGACTTCCAATACTATGTTGAATAAAAGTGGTAAGAGTGAGCATCCTTGTCTTGTTCCTGATCTTAGATAGCTTCCAGTTCTTCCCTGTTAGATGTGTTAGCTGGGATTATGATATTGTCATATATGGTCTTTATTATGTTGAGGTATGTTCCTTTTATACTTATTTTATTGAGAATTTTTATCATAAATGGGTGCTGAATCTTATCAGTTGCTTTTCCTGCATCTACTGAGATGATCATATGATTTTTATCTTTTATTTTGTTAATGTGGTGTATCATGACTGATTTGCAGCCATCGAATCATCCTTGAATCCCTGGAATAAATCTCGCTTGATTATAAGATATGATAATCTTAATGTACTATTGCATTCAGCTTGCTAATACTTTGTTGAGGATTTTTGCATCTAGGTTCATCAAAGATATTGGCGTATAAGTTTTGTTTTTGTGTGTTGTCCTTGGTGTCAGGGTAATGTCCTCATAAAATGAGTTAGAAAGCATTCTCTCCTCTTCAATATTTTGGAAGAGCTTGAGAAGGATAGGTAATAAATCTTCTGAGTGTTCGCTAGATTTCACCTGTGAAACCGTCTGGTTCTGGACTTTTGATTTTGGGGAGGTTTTGATTACTGTTCCAATATCCTTAATAGTGATCAGTCTATTACAATTTTTCTATTTATTCATGATTCAGCCTTGGAAGGTTGTATAATTCTAAAAATTTGTCCATTTATTCTATATTGTCCAATTTGTTGGCATATACCTGTTCATAATATTCTATTTTAATCCTTTGCATTTCTGTGACATCCATTATTATTTCTTCTCTTTCATTTGTGATTTTATTTATCAGAGCCTTCTCTCTTTTTCTAAGTGAATCTAGCTAAAGATTTGTTAATTTTTTTAAACATTTTCAAAGAAACAGCTCTTAGGTTCATTAATCTCTTCTGTTACCTTTTTAGTTTCTATTCATTTCTTTCCACTCTAATGTTTAGTATCTCCTTCCTTCAGCTGAATTTGGGCTTCATTTGTTTTTCTTTTCTAGTTCTTTTAGGTGTAAAGTTAGATTGTTTATATGAGATTTTTCTTCTTTCTTGAGGTAGGCCTGTATTGCTATAAACGTCCCTCTTTGTACCTCTTTTGCTGCATCTCATGGATTTTGGCATGTTGTATTTTCACTTTCATTTGTCTTAAGGTATTTTTAAATTTCTACTTTGATTTCTTCTTTGACTCAATATTTGTTCAGTTGCATGCTGTTTAGTCTCCACATATTTAAGATTTTTCCAGCTTTCTTCTTGTAGTTGATTTCTAGTTTCATCAGAAAGGGTGCTGTTATTTTTTTCAATCTTCTTAAATTTATTGAGACTGGTTTGGGTCCCAACTTTTGGTCTGTCCTTGAAAGTGTTCCATGTGCACTTGAGAAGAATGTGTATTCTGCTACATTTGGGTGGAATGTTCTGTATAAATCTACTAAGTCTACCTGGTCTAATGTTTTACAGCTGCTGTTTGCTTGTTAAGTTTCTGTCTGGATGATCTATCCATTGATGTAAGTGGGGTGTTAAAGTCCCCAACTATCACTGTGTTGCTGTCACTTTTTTCCTTTTGGTCTGTTAATTTCTTTATATATTTTGGTGATCATATGTTAGGTGCATGTTGGTGTTGTCCCCTTTATCATTATATAATGTCCATCTTTGTCTTTTGTTACCTCTTTTGGCTGGAAATCTATTTTGTCTGTTATGAGTATGGCTACATCCACTTTCGCTTGGCTGCCATTTACTTGGAGTATCATCTTCCATCCCTTCACTAGAGTTTATGTTTGTCTTTAAAGCTGACATAAGTCTCCTGGAGACAGCATTTCATTGGGTCATGTTTTTTTAATCCATCCGGCCACTTTGTGTCTTTTGATTGGTGAACTGAATCCATTTTCATTTTGAGTGATTATTGATAAATGAGGACTTAGCACTGCCATTTTATCTTTTATTTTCTAGTTGCTCTGTATCTCCATTATTTCTTTTTCCTTGTGTTTCTGACTGCCATTTTAGTTTGATGGTTTTCTATGATATTTTCTCAGTTTCCTGTTTTTTATGTTTCATGTCTCTGCTCTAGATTTATGCTTTCTGGTTACCATAATGTTTGTTTAAAATTCTCATAGATAAAATTGTTCTTTTTCTGCCGATAGCATCTTATCGTCATTTGACTACATGACTTCTGTACTTTCCTCTTCCATTTTTATGTTTCTGTCATCTCAAATTATCCCTTTATATGTTGTGAGTTTGTGACCAACTTGCAATAGCTATAGTTGTTTTTACTGCTTTTTTCCCCTTTAACCTCTGCGTTATTCTGACATAGAGTTGCAATTTTCTGATTCTACTGATCACTTTACTCAAAGTTTTGCACACTTTTACCTTTTCGTTTAGGAAGAACAGCCCCTTTCAACATTTCTTATGAGGCAAATCTGATACAAATGCACTCCCTCAGCTTTTGTTTGTCTGAGAAATTTTATTTCTCCTTCATATCTAAATGATAACTTTGCCAGAAAGAGTATTTCTGGCTGATAGTTTTTATCTTTCAATATTTTGAGTACATCATTCCACTCTCTCTTGGCTTGTAGAGTTTCTGCTGAGAAATCTGCTGATAGCCTAACTGGGGTTCCTTTGTAGGTTGCCAGTCTTTTCCTCTGGCTGCCTTTAAAATTCTTTGTCATTTATTTTGACAGCTTTAATATAATGTGTTGTGGAGAAGGTTTTTTCACATTGAAGTAATTAGTTGTTCTCCCAGCTTCATGGACTTCTATATCCAGTTCCTTCCTCAGGTTTGGAAAATTCTCTGCTCTTATTTCTTTAAATAAACTTTCTCCTCCCTTCTTCCACTCTTCTCCTTCTGGGATACCCATTAACATAATGCTGCTCTTCCTAATAGAGTCAAATAGTTCTCAAAGAATGTCTTCTTTTTTTAAGATTTTAATTCTCTCTTCCTTCTGTCCGTATCATTTCTAGATTCCTATCTTCAAGCTCACTAGTCTCTCTTCTATATCATCTGCTCTATTTCCAGTGCTTTCTTCATCTCATTTATCAAGTCCTTCAGGTCCAGAGTTTCCCTTTGGTTCTTTCTTAGAGTTTCAGTCTCTTTGGAAAAATATTCCTTCTGTTCATCAATTTTATTCCTGAGCTTATCGAACTGCCTTCCTGTATTTTCCTTTAGTTCACTGAGTTTCTTTATGACAGCTACTTTGAATTCTCTATCAGTAAGATTGCAATATTCTGTGGCTCTAAGTTTGGTTTTTGGAGAACTGTCACTTTCTTTTTGTGATACAGTGTTACCATGGTTCTTCATTGAGCTTGATGAGTTGTTCTTCTACCAGCATATTTGAAGTAGAGGACACCTTTCTTCTTTAGGTAAAGCTTTTTAAAAAAAAAAAACTTGATTCAAAAGATTCAACAGATTAGTAACTAGAGGCCTCTCTTGTTTTCCAGTAGGGGTGATATAGCACAAATTTTTGGTCACTTATCTGAGCTGCTTCTGGTTATATTTGAGCATCAGCATTTTCCACTCTCCACCACCTCTGTCAGAGGTGTCATCCATTGCCCTGGTTGTCGCTGCTTGTGCCTCTGGGGTCATTAATGCATTGCTGCTACTGGCATCACTACCTGGGACATTGGGTTGGTGGGTACTTCTGCTATGTCCATGGGCTCATGCTCCACTACCCCCGGCAGGGTGGGGAGGGTAGGTAGCCAGGGTCCCAGGTGTCCTTACCATGTCCAGGGTTGTCAGGCTCATAGGCACTGCCACTGTGGATAGGGGCAGGCAGGGGGAGCCAGAGTAATAGGCATCTCCATAACTGGAAGGACAGGGTCATAGGGCCACTGTCACTGTTGCCTGGATCTCTTTGGCCAGGGGCACCACTTTGGCTGGAGGGCTGGAGTCATATGTTCTGCTTCCCCTGATATTACCAGGTTCTCTGGGGCTGCAGGCTCAGTTACCATGGCTGAGGGTCCAGGATCATAGGCACCACCTCTGCTGTTCTGCCCAGTTCTGCCTCTTCCATGTGTTTCAGCCCACCCACCTTTAGATGTGTGGGATTCTCTGATGTCCTGCTGTGTTGAGCAAAGGCACCTTTGTTGAGTTATGGATGTTTTTACTGGTTGTAGATCGAAGGGGAAAGGGCACCTTTGTTGAGTTATGGATGTTTTTACTGGTTGTAGATTGAAGGGGAAAGGCAAAGAGAGTGCCACACACTGCCATGATGCTGATGTCACTCTTAACCACTATCTTATACTTTCGTTTCAGGAGGATAAAAACATGAGAGTTGAGGATTTTCATTCATCCTCACCCACTACAACACCTGATTGATGTCCACATAATCTTTTTCAATAAGAAGGTGAGAAACTACTACTTGTCTATCACATGAGTGCTACTTTCTATATGGCCAAACTTATTTCATGCTTCATTAATTCCTCTCTCCCTAAGACTATACTCCCTGGCAATACAAATGCAGCTGGGAGTGAAAATAGTGGGGAGTGATGCTGTGTAACTACTGTGTGAAGGACCAAGTGCTAGGAGCTGAAGCTGGCAGCGCTGTGGAAGCAATGTTAGCTGGGTATTGTCATTTGCCATTCCTTATTCCTGGAAAAAATAAAGAATTACAAATGGCTTCAGATGGGCCAACCTTAAACTCCGTCCATATTAAAATGCCCATGACCAGGGACTCTGTACTCAAGTCAGTAGACCATACTAAGTAAATACTGCAAACTCCCAGAAACTTATTAAAGAAGACACAAACCAATTAGTCCATAGGTTTTGTAACTCAAAGGACAGCAAAGTGGATTATGGAAAGAATTAAGAATTAAGAAAAATAGAACTTGCTGCCTTAAAAGATAGGTAAACAAAATACACACACACACATGCACACACACATATTGATACACGCAGTAACAGTTGAATGAATTTCCAAAAAATTATTATAAATAATTTAGGAAAGTATAGAATATAGGTTAACTAGAAACTAAGCTATTTACTACTTACTTACTATTCTAAGTGTTTTAGGTGAATTGACGCTTAGTCTTCACAGCAGCTCTATGAGATAGGCGTATTGCCCCCATTATACAAATGAGGAATCTGAGTCACAGCTTACACAAATTATGCATGATCACACAGCCAGCAAGCGTCAGAGCCCTAATTAGTCCCATGCAGCCTGGATGCATAGCATGGACTCTTAACCACTGCACCAAACTGCCCATAAAATAGAGTTAATAGCAGATTGAGATGGAGACAGAAAGTTTTTAAAGAGCAGGATGGGTTAAAAAAAGATTGTAAAGAATCTAACTTATAACCCAGTTTTAAAGTCAGTATTAGAAACCTAAACATTAGGTCTAACAGAGTAGGAAAGTGGATTTAGCAATTTAGAAGACACTCGAAGAATCTTCCCAAATGAAGGGATGAAGAACAAAGACCTCTGTGATGAGGGATAGATGCTTACATGGAGAGCATGGAATTCAGAGTCATTATGAAGATTATTTCTCTTTCTGAAGGAAGTGATAAATAGAACAAATCAATGAAGACATAAAAGAAAAAATCCTGCTCTAAAGAAAGATCCAAGTCTGCAGGAGGAAAAATGACTCTATATATGGGTAAATGGAATGAAAAAGAACAACACATTCTCGTGAGATTTTTTTAAAAATTTTAAGTGAAATATCATTCAAAGAGAAAAAAATCATTTAGAGAGTCCTTGCATATCTCAAGTAATCTTCTTGGAGGAAAAATTTTGCTTAAAGCTGTTAATAAGCCAGTAGCACATAGAATAAATTTTATGCAAGGGTGGTTTTAATAAGCCAGTAGTGCATAGAATAAATTTTATGCAAGTGTGGTTTTAAAATAATGCAAATATAAACATTAGAGTCTCTGTCAATTAAATTTTTAAAGATTTATTCAAAGTGAACCACAGATGAATTTCCAAGTCAAAATTTCAGCCATGAAACCTCTGGCTCCTCAGGCCATCTCAGAGACTGCTCCTAGAATCAGCTTTGCCTGGATCATTCGCCCTACTCCCTCCACTCTCTCACCCTTACTAGGACAGCTCATTCTCAGGATTTAAGCTGAATGTCACTTCTCAAAAGCTATTCCCCACACCCAAGCCCCACCACAGCACTCATCACATTTCAATGTCTGTCTCACCCACTATGCTTAAGTTTAAGGAGAAATTGATGCCTGTTTCCCCCATCTCATCCCCACTGCCTCACACAGCACCTGCCATGTTCTTGGTGTTTAATCAAGATTTGTTAAATGAGTGAATGAATAAATGAGTGAATGAAATGTGCACTCTCTAAACCCTACTTATATTGAGGTAAATCAGCATATCCCCCTTCAAGGTAGAATTTTCACTTCTAGGTGTTTATCACAAAAGACATAAGTAGAGAAAGAAGTCAAAATTTATGTACAAGAAATTCCACTGTTATAAAATATATTTAAAACTATCTATTTACACTTAAAAATTTCATCAATGCCTTTGGATACACGATGGGGAAGATTTGCTATCTCCCCTTTCCTGATGTTTCCTCCCAGGGAAAGTAGGTCAACTGATGTGCACTTCTGTTCTCCCTACTCCCTCTTACTGTCTCCAACCCTGGAGAAGATGGATTGAAGTATTTGATGAGTGAAAATGGGACAAATACTGAGTTTGCTTAACTCAGCCCATCCTTCTTTTCTTTGGGAGCTTGCAGTGAGCAGACTTTATCTGCAGCATCTCCAGGCTTAGGAGCCTGCCCCTCAGCAATATGTGCCTGGGTGGGCAGATCCTGCCTAATTATGGGGTTCTTCAACTGGCCCACTTGGCTAACAGACCGAAGATCACAACTTCCAACCCAGACTCTAACAGCTATAAGGGTTTTACTTTGTTTCTCTCTCTCCTCCTTTGTTTTATATCTCGACTTATTGAGAATCTGAGCAGCAAAGAGGGATGCTATGTATTAGCTGCCCTCAGAGATTCTCTGAATACATCACATCTCACCCCATATATTGGTTTCTTTTTCAATATCATGAACATGAGAAACATTTTTGCTTTGTTTATATGTGTATCAATTCTAAATGTTGAACATTTAAGTGATAGATAATAAACTCCTTAATCTATATCAGCTACTATAATTTGATTATCTGTATAATAGATATGAAGACAAAATATGTAGTTCACTTCTTATCCGTTGGAATTCAATTTATAAATTAGGGGTAAATGCTAGAGCTTTAATTTCACTCAAGGTTCTATAGTTGACTGATTTAGAAGAGGAAAGAGATTATGGAGCAGAGATTTTCCTCTGGGTAAAAAAAAAAAAAAATTGTATTTGTAATTCCATCAAAGATCAGAGATTAAATTTTATCCATTTTACTTAAAACTTCTCCCTTACCAGTCATCCCTC